>NW_027491521.1:0-600000 GCF_021521415.1 Bidens hawaiensis
AAATAATAAAATATTATAAAGGCTTAATGCCCTAGGTCGGAATTATACTCGATGATTACAAAAAGAAAACAAATAACAAAGAAAAGAAAGATATATAAAAAAAAGTATATATTCATATATATATATATATATATGTGTGTGTGTGTGTGTGTGCATAATGATATACATTTCTTTGTTATGAATATTATTTAAGTTTAAATGAGTATTCTTAAATAATAAAGAAAAGAATACGTTTCTTAAAGAAGAAGAAACGTCGGGTTTTTATAATAAACTAAAGGTTTATATATATTGCTATTAAAACTAAAGGTTTTAAAGTAAAAGAAATGAACTAAAGGTTCATCGAGATAATAAGACTAAAGGTCTTAAGCCGGATTGTATATCCGACTAACGAATAGTTATATTCGTACTATAGGTGCGAAGATAACAAGAAAGAGACGCAAAGGCGGTGTTGGAAACCAATCCGAACAAAGGTGAATACGCCCCACTTTTACAAACTTGTTTTCAAACAAATAAAGGGTGTTATGTGTAAAACTTTACATGAGACTAAATGTCTCTAAAAACATTATGAATAAAGAGTAAAAGCCTAGCCCTCAGGCTGTAGTATACGTTCACTTAGTTTTTCAAAGAGAACACTACCATAATGTTTGTTTTCCACGAATCACATATGTTGTTGAGAAACCCGCGCAAGAAAGTGACGAGCCCTTGATTAATTCAGAGAAATCTGACGGAAGGGTTAAATTGTCGAAGCTGATGGAAGCAACATCCTGCAACTTCGACCGATGGTTTAACATTCTTTAGACGTAACGCAAAATAGACATGTGGATTTTTATTACAGGCTGTCGTGTTCCGTCAGAGGGTATTGTGCTTCCGTCGGATCCGAAGGAATATATATGATGGCTATTTTAGGTATTTTTCTCAAAACTATAGACAAAGTTGGAAATGGCTTAGTCAAAACTCAAATGGCTATTTTGAAGATTTCCATGTAGTAAATCCTTTTCATTATTGTTTATGTTTAATTAAATAGCTTGAAAGTTTTATAATTGCATGTATGCTTCTAGACATAAAAATGACAAACAATATTGCTTTGATCATTTAAGAAGTAAATTATCAAGAATTATTATATATAACAATTAGGAAGTTTGGTGCCGATTTGGCCACTTGGCGGTACCGTATTGATCACTATCATTTTGCTTTTTTTTTGTTCCGGCATTGTAATGAACACAACAAACCGGACACTACGTGAAAAAAGGGCTTTAGCCACACATGTGCTGAAATCGGTTTGCCACACTTCAGATTAAATGTCTGGCTAAAGGTCACCAATCATAGTTTCAGCTACACAACATTTATT
The DNA here is from genome assembly GCF_021521415.1 of Bidens hawaiensis. Classification (NCBI taxonomy): domain Eukaryota; kingdom Viridiplantae; phylum Streptophyta; class Magnoliopsida; order Asterales; family Asteraceae; genus Bidens; species Bidens hawaiensis. The sequence goes on from NW_027491521.1 coordinate 1,349, forward strand.
TGTGTGACAAAAAAACACACATGCTAGAACCTTTAGCCACACATGTTTGGTTCATGTGACAAAAGCACACCTGTTCTGAACCTTAGTCACACATGTTCGGAGCTTTAGCCACAAATGTTTGGTCGTGTGACTAAAAAACATACGTGTACATAGTTGGTTGAAACCTTTAGCCACACTTTCAATAAATTTTGACATTTACTAGCCACACTTAGAAAAAGTGAGGCCAAATGTCATCTATGGACACAATAGTTCTTTAATAATGTGGCTGAAAGCTAATACATATGGCCACACTTACCGGTTTATGTGACCATATAACATTGTTTGTTAGCCACTTATATATTTTTATATGTGACTTAAAGCTAACGATGACATTAAAATAAAACACGTGACTATTAACATTTAATGGTCACACTTTAATTATTTCATATGTGGCTAAAGCTAATATATATGGTCACGCTTATGTGTTTATGTGACCATAAAACATTATTTGATAGTCACTTATAATATTTGATGTGTGGCTAAAAGCTAATAATGACAGCAAAACAACAAATGTGACTATTATTAGTTAATGGCCACACTTTATGCTTCATGTGACCATCACCTTCACCTCCTCCCCTTTACAAACCTAATCCATAAACATTGATTGAAGCTCATTACTCTTCTTCATCACTTTGCTTCTTGCTTCAAACTTCATCAACCATCATGCGATCAAATCTAGCGGGGGGTTTTTAACATGATTAATTAGAACCCTAGAGATGTCATAAACATGTTAGGGTTTTGAGTTTTGTTGAGAACAGTTGGCTGACAGATTAGTTCTTGTTTATTGATTGGTCTGTAACTCAATGTTAAACAATGATTATTGATCGATTCTTGATTTTAGGATATAGTATTCTGAGTCTAGTTTCTGGAAAGGTAAAGTTTGTAATTTTTGGATGAGTGTTGAATACCTTTTATTATTTTACATAAACATATGTCAAAGCTGATTCAGGGAGTTATATTCTTGTCCATTTTTCAGACACCATAACTCCCTAATGACAAACCCAAACTGGTTGGTTGCACTTCTGGAACTTAGTATTATGAGTTTAAAAGATAACCCAATTGGTCTTACACATTTTGGTTTAATGAGGTGATAGAATCATTAAACTAGTTTTTGTTGCGCAATCTGCTGAGCTGCTAGTACCTATCTGTAATGGTTGAATTATTATGAATTTTCTATGCATGAGAAAAATATAATAAAAATAGTTTGAGAAACCTAATTCATATATCCTACCGCGGTAAAGTTTTTAAAATTTATCCTTAATCTTTTCTTTGTGAATAAATACAGTTTGTACATGCCAGAATCTGTCTCTGAACTGAATGATCATAAGTTAAGTTGTATGATGAATATTTGGTTGCTTTGCCATGATATGATGTGTGGATACATGTTAGGACTTTTGGTACTGTTGACATTACTTATTATCGCCAACGATTCGTCGGGTCAAGTTTGTGTTTTTGTGTGAGTTCATACGTGGGTCTTAGAGTCATGTGTTGTTGAACATACTCTCATAACTTAAAACACTTGTACTATGTAACAGTTAGAGAGTCAAATGCATTCATTTGGTTTTGAGGAAACTCTATTACACGCGACACCAGGTTTTGGATTGAAAACATGGACATACTTACATACTGGTTTTGAAAACACTAAATGTTTGCCTATACTTGTTTTATGGATTGAAAACACAAAACGTTTTGAAGTATTGGTTATGTAACCTGCTAAAACGGGCAAAAATGAGCTGAACTGATGATTTTTTATTGCTAAATTGCTGCAAAACTGGTCAAAACGCGTTGAAACAATCTGTTAAGTGCTTAAACGAGCTTTTGAGTGCTGAAATGGACTGAAAAATCGCTGAAACAAGCTGTTTAACATGCTATTTGCTGTAAAAACAAGCTGTTAAGTGCTTAAATGAACTGAAAACTCGCTAAAACGAGCTGTTTAACATGTTGTTTTCTGTTAAAACGAGTTGTTAAGTGTTGAATCGATCTGAAAAACTGCTGAAACGATCCAACACGAGTGTTCTCACTCGACGAGTTGGGTTTCGATTTAGGCTCATTTCTCAGTTTTTTTTGCTGAACGTTGACACGGGAGAAAACGTTTTAGTTTTTATTGTTTCTACTTTTTTCGTTTTTAACTTATGATTTTTTTTATTAATTTTTTTGAATTTTTCTAAGATGTTTTTGATTAAGATTAAAAACCCTCAAAAAAATATTCAATAATAATAATAATAAAATCATAAGTCAAAATATAAAAAAAAAACGAAAAAAGAAAAAAAACTAAAACATTTCCTCCATTATTCTTGATAAAAAAATGATCTGAAACCCGTTTTGATCCGTTCCGATCTTGACCCATTTTGACCCGGACCAGTTATGACCCGAACCTTTTAACCCTGACTCGTACGACCCGAACCATAACAACCCTTTTTTAATTGACTCGTTCCGACCCTGACCCGTTTCGACCCTAACCCATTCCGATCCAACCCGACCCATTTGCCACTCCTATGTTTAATGTATATCGACGGGTTAGGCGAGTTGTACCTCTTAAGACACAATTTAAATAAATATTCAAAAATAAAAATAAAAAAATCATAGGTCAAAATATAAATAAAAAACGAAAAAACTAAAACATTTCCTCCGTTGTGCTTGTTAAAAAAAACGACACGAAACCCGTTTTGACCTGTTCCGACCTTGACTCATTTTAAGATGGACCCATTATGACCCGAACCTTTTTACCCTGATCTGTTCCGATCCTAACCCGTTCTGACCCATGACCCGCTTCGACCCAACCCATTTGCCACCCCTGTGTTTAATGTATATCGGCGGGTTAGGCGAGTTGTACCTCTTAAGACACGATTTAAAATTATATGCATAATGGGCCATTAGAAATTTCAAGGCCCAATATGGTCCAATAGGACATATATGACTTGTTTATGTCTGTTATGGTCTAATATGACTCCCTATAACACGATATAACCCTTAAATATCTAATGTTACATATCACTTGCCATAATAGGCCACTAAGAGATTTCAAGCCCTAATATGGCCCCATTAGAGCGACTATGACATGAAAAAGGCTATAATGGGCCACTAACACCAACAAGGCCCAATAAGACCTATTGATGAAAGTATCACATGTTATCGGCCATTAATATCTAACTATGACTAATGACATTCCTATACAACCTTCTTAGAGCAACTATGATGTGATAAAGGCTATAATGGGCCACAAACACCAGTTAAGGTCCAATAAGGCCCATGCAACATCCCAATTTTTTCGTTCGATTAATAATGATAATAAAATGTGACAGGATAAGTAGGCTTTTAGATGGAACTAATTATGGACCAAAAGGGAAAGATGGGCCTTAGGTCCATGGGCTTAAGAGAGTATAAATACCCCTTAAACCCTAATCCTTTCCATTCTTATCCAAATCTACACCATAGCCTACCCACACACAAACACCATCCTTTAACCCGAGCCAAGATTCGAAGGTGGAAACCCGAACCCGTCGGTGCTAGATCGTCGTGAAGAACCAAAACAACATCGAGGCTTAACTGTCTTCGTAAACCGACTCGTTTAAGGTACGTTTATATTTAGAAATCGTTCATATAGGTTTGGTTTGGTTTGGGAAATCATAGATCTGCTTTAGTATATTATAAACGAATACAAAACAACAAACCTCACTAGAATTGGTTAAGATTCGATGGGTTAATCGATTGATAAACGGGCCGTACCTATATATGCCCAAATCGCAGCCATTAAATGTGAATGCTTGGCCGATTTGATGGTTAGGGTTTGTAGGCGCTTGGATTGCGAGTTGAATGGTACCAAAATCGTGTTATTTGGTTAAGAAACGAGGGTTTAATTGCAGATATGGTAACTGTTGACCATTTCGTGTTCTTGACAATTTTGACTTTGACCCTGAGTCAAAGTCTGGATAAGAACAGCTGATAGTTCGTTATGGATAGTAATTCGTTACGCATTCCTGACGAATGAGCCATTAATTCGTGTGACTTGATAACGAATAAACCCTTGATTCGTTATTCATCCATTCGTTAGATTCTAATAACGAATCAGCTAGCGAATCAGCGGATGTCAAGGTAACGAATCAGATGGTGCTCATATAACGAACTAGAGCAACGAATCACGTCATATTCAGATAGCAAATCAGATTGACGAACCTGATGATGACAAGATAACGAACTAGAGTAACGAATTAGTTAACGAATTAGGCTTAATACGTTACAGAAAATGAGTTAACGAGTTAGATAATAATTAAAAATCATAATGGAAAATGTGTTAAGACAGCTAATGTAAATAAAATTTTTCCAAGCTGACCTGGCAGCTCGACCCCAGCCAGGGGCTCTGCCCCTTGGACCCTCCTAGGGGCTGCCGCCCCTAGACCCTGCTGCCCCAGACCCCCGTTCGTTGTGGGCTATTGTTATACTAGAAACGTGATATGGGTAGTGATAGTTAATCATTACATGTAATTGTTATACAGTTAGCCGTACACACCTCTTGGAAGGAGTAACCATCAGCAGTGAACGTAACCGAGTTCAGGTGAGTTTCTAGCCCCATTCCTTGTTATGTTTTCGGGGTTGTGCGCATACTCGATGTGATAGTTAATACACTTACCCTAAATTGGTAAGTGTATGCCATGTATGATTATATGATATCTATATATATCTTGAATGAGAATGATAGCTTGTCGGTACGTGAACGATCTTCGGATATTGCACGTACTGTCAGGTTAATAAAATAGATATGAATATTGTATGTAATGTAAAGATGACCGCTTGTCGGTACGTGAACGATCTTCGGATATTGCACGTACTATCAGGTTATAAATATAGTTTCGAATATTGTACGTAACGCAAAGATGATGGCTTGACGGTACGTGAACGATCTTCGGATATTGCACGTACTATCAGGTAATAAATATAGATTTAAATATTGTATGTAATGTAAAGATGATTGCTTGTCGGTACGTGACGATCTTCGAATATTGCATTTATTGCCAAGAATACTGATTGCCTCCTTATATGGATATTAAATAATAAATTATGTACCGAGTTCCTTCTACGGATAATATATAGAGTGTTCCTTTAATGGAAAGTATAGTGTTCCTTTAATGGAAAGCATAGTGTCCCTTTAATGGAAAGTACAGTGTTCCTTTAATGGAAAGCACAGTGTTCCTTTAATGGAAAGCATAGTGTTCCTTCTATGGAAATATATAGGATGTTCCTTCTATGTAAGTATATAGAGTGTCCTTCTATGGAGAATTTATATAGAGCGTCCTTCTATGGAATATATATATAGAATGGGCAATAGCCATGGTTCTTTTATTAGATATTATGTGACGTTCCTCTTATGGATATTTATACAAGGTTAAGATATGTATGTATGTAAGATATGTGTATGTATTGTATGTCGCCTAATTAACCAGAACTCACTCAGCGTAGCTGACTTTTGGTATACACGCAGGTGAATATGATTAAAGAGCTAGCATGAGGTTGGCACATGGCACGGATTGAGCGGCTGGCATCTGAAGATGAAAGAAATGGTGTTTTAAATATGATGTTTATTATCATGGTTTTAAAGAAAGGATTTAATTTTTTGTAATGAATGATTTAAGTTAACGTTTCCGCGAAAGTTTTAATAAACTCTGATTTGTAGAACTGTGTTTATGAGTAACTTCATTGCTAAAGTAGGGCTACCGGGTTCGGGGCCTTATAGCCCATTGATGAAAGTGTGACATATTAATAGGCGTTAACCAAACTATGAATCACTAAACTCATATTCAACCCTTTTAGAGCAACTATGATATGATATAGACTACAATGGGTCACTAACAACAATCAAGGCCCAAGAAGACCCATTAATGCAAAGTATGACGACCAACTATGACTCACTACACTCCTATACAACATGTTAACGTAACTATGACATGATAGAGACCATATTGGCCATTAAACACAATCAAGGCACAATACGGCCCATTAATAAAAGTATGACATGTTATTAGGCGTTGACACATGCCTATGGCTCACTACACTCATATACAACCCTCTTGTAGCAACATGGACATGATAGATGCTATAATGGCCACTAATACCAATCAAGGCCCATTGATGAATGTATGACATGTTTTGGGCGTTAACATCTAACTATGAGTAATGATAATCCTATACAAACTTCTTAAAGAAACTATGACGTAACCAAGGGACATTAACATCTAACTATGACTAATGATAGCCAAGTAAGGCCTATTGACGAAAGTATGGTGTGTTTCAGGCGATAACACCTAACCATGACTAATGACACTCCTATACAACTCTTTCAGAGCAACTGTGACAAGATAGATGCTATAATGGGACACTAACACCGATCAAGGACTAGTATGGCCCACTAATGAACGTATGGCTTATTGGGCGTTAACACTGATTACGACACTCTTGTACAACTCTTTTAGAGCAATTATAAATATCACTTGTATTTATTTTATATGTTTTAATATTTAAAATACAATTTCTTATATTATTTAAGGTTTAATTAATTGTTATATATATATATATATTTAAACTAACAACTCTTTATTTTAATTATTAAATATAAAAAATTTTAATTCTATTTAGTTCTTATTAATTTCACTTCTCTCAAAATTTCAAATTAAATTCACCCCCTCTTTTTTCTTGAAAAAAAATTGAATTACCCTCCCATTCTTAAATCTAATTTGACCACATATTTAACCTACAATTTTTTTCTTTCTCTTCATTCCTTCTTATTCTTCTTCTTCTTCATCTCTCTACACCCACCATAATCTTTCATCCTTAATTCTCTAACTCACTCAATTCTAAACCATGTCCTTTGATTCTGGGCTCTAATCTTATTATTTTTGCGAGAGGAATTTACGTGTGGTGTCGGTTTCCATCGATTCTATCTCAATTTTTACCGGGTTCGTGTTGAGTGTGAAGAACCCTAAGAACCAAGTTTGGGGATTTTCAATTTTAAGTGTTATTTCTTGTAATTGAAGCTTAGTACATCTTTTTATCGCAAAAAAGGTATGTATTTCACTTGTAATTGAAGCTTAGTACATCTTCTCTCATCGCTAAAAGGTTAATTGATGAATTAGAACCCTAGAGATGTCATAAATATGTTAGGGTTGGAGTTTTGATGACAACAGTTTGCTAACATATTCGTTTTCGTTTATTTATTGGTATGTAACTTGATGTTAAACGATTCGTATTGGACGACCATTGATTCTAGGATATAGTACTATGAGTTTAGTTTCCATAAAGATAGTGTTTGTAATTTTTGGACGGGTTTTGAATAGTTTTTATGATTTTACAAAAACACCGGTCAAAGCTGATTCGGAGAGTTATATTCTGGTCTGCCTTTCCGACACCATAACTCCCTAATGACAAAACCAAACCAGTTGGTTCCAGTCCTGAAAATTAGTATTATGAGTTTTGAAGACAACTCAACTGGTCTTGCACAATTTGGATTAATGAGTTTATAGAACCATTAAACAAGTGTTTGTTGTGAAATCTGCTGAACTGTTGGTACATATCTGTTATGGTTGAATTATTGTGAGCTTTCTATGCATAAGAAAAATATAATAAAAATGTTTTGAGAAACCTAATTCATATATTCTACTGTGGTAAATTTTTTAGAATTTATACTTAATCTTTTATTAGTAAATAAAATCAGTTTGTACATGCTATTTTATATCTCGTGAACTAAGTGATCATAAGTTAAGTTGTATAATGAATGTTTGGTTGATTTGCAATGATACGATATGTGAATACATGTTAGGAATTTTTAGTACAGTTGACATTGATTATTATCACCAACAAGTCGTCGATTCAACTTTGTGTTTGTGTATACATTATGTCTAATGTGATTGTGCGTGATAGTCGTCGTGTTATGCGTCGATTGAAGTTTTTATTTTTATAATTTTTACCCTATATGTATCATATATTTTTTTCTCTTTATAGGGTTGGAACACAGAAAAATGTCTAAAGAAGTCCGCGAGCGGGAGAGACAACTGCACGAAAGAGGGTAGCGATGGCAGTATATCTCGGCATACGGGCGGTTCAATAGGGTTTGATGAGCATCGTATCCGCTTGGTAAGCTAGTTTTATTTGTAAATTCAATCTTAAATAATTAGGTCAAAATTATAATTGTTTGTGCTTTAACGTTTATTACATTACTTCTTATTAGGAAAAATAACATGGTTGAAAAGTTAAGTGGATTGAAGTATTCTTAAACACCCACCTCAGCAAAGAAAGCTAGAAAAAGTATTGGGCGGGCGAGCTCAACATTAATAGCCTTGTGGGATTTGATTTTTGTATGGAAAAGTCAGAACACGCATTTGTAAGTTATCTTTATCATTTTTCGTTTTTTATATAATTAGGTATAACATATCAACCAGAGACGATCAAATGAAATAGATCGTTTCAAATTTCATATACATGTGGTAAGATAAAAACTGCTAACACTATAATTTAATATACATGTGGTATACTCATAAACGAGTTGGTTCGATTTATAACTGGAAGTTTAAATGAAAATTACATACTGATTTTATGGTTGTAATATATATAAACGGGTCGGTTCGGGTTCAGGTCCATGAAACCAAACCGGAACCAAACCGTTACTAACGGTTTGGTTTGGTTCGGTTTAAAAGTTATACGGTTTGGTTTTGGTGTACATAAATTAAAAACCGTTACCAACGGTTTGGTTTATGGTTTGACGAAAACCCGTGAAAATCGGACTGTGAACAACCCTACTTGGCTTTAAGGATTCGCCTCACATTAACCCTTTACTAATTATGATGCTAATATTTTAACAAGTTTAGGTTCAAAAAGTTAGAGCCGAAATGGAAAAAGAGAACTAGAAAATGAAAGGAAATCAAGAAATGAGTTGGAAGAATGAGTGCAACGAATGGAACAAATGGAAAAAGAACGTAAGGAAAATGAAGAAAGGAGGCAAAAACAATTTGATGAGTTTATGAGAAAGTTTGACGTTGGTAGTAATTAGTAGTAGTTTTAAATATTATGAATTTATAACTTATTAGTGAAGGTTTGGTAATGTAAAACCGTTTTGAATTTATGTTACTGGGTTTGCTAAACTTATGAAAAAACATGTTTTGAATTTATGCTAATGTGTTTAGTTACATTTATAAAGTTATGGTTTGAAATGTCGGAGGCGTTACCGACAGAAAGGAGCGTAGGAAACAACCCAGTTATCTAGTAGTGATATGTGACCAAAGCTTATACAACAGCCACACTTAAATTATTATGTGTGACTAAAGGTTAGACAATAATCACACTTAAACTTGAAAAACAAAATTGTGGCTAAAATTAACCATTAGCCACACTTACAATAAATTCATGTGACTATATAATAGAAAATGTCACACTTACAGTAAATTGATGTGGTCATTGCTACCCTTTAGCCACATTTATATATGTGTGATCAAAAGTATGATAATAGCCACACTTTATATTACAAAAGCATTATGTGTGAAAACGGCAAGACAATGGGCACACCACGAACTACAAAAGAGTGTTTCAGTGGTAAGATCACATTTTTAGCCACATTAACAATAACCTCCAGTGTCTATATGATATGATTAGCCACACAATACATCACTATGTGTGACAAAAAGTTTGACTGTAGCCACACTTTAAGTTACGAAAAGCATTATGTGTGACAAACGGTAAGACAATAGTCGCACTATAATCTACAAAGGAGTGTTTGAGGGTCAAATAAACATTTTTAGCCAAATTTAATATAACATCCAGTGTCTATATGATATAACTAGCCACACTATTATTAAATTTAAGTGGCCATTGCTTTGCTATAGCCACATGGTATAGGTCACAATGCTTGCTTACCACAACCCTATTGGCCACATTATTATAAAATTCATGTGGCTGAAACATGAATTCATGTGGCTTTATACGTGCAATGGTCACACCTAGTAAATAGTCACGTGGCCATTTTCTACCATTTAGCCACACTTATTGGAGGGGCTTCTTGATGTCCAGCAACTAATGTTGGTACCCTTTAGCTACACTTATAACCACATAAGGCCACTAAAAACTGTGTGTGGGCATATCATACTTACGATGTCGCGACCTTTGGTTAGTCGGTTCGGATCTTGATAAATAGTCAAGTCCGAACCCGACATTCCAAAGTGATAAATATCATGACAAAAATTATTTAAAATAAAGACTTAACTATTGTTAGAATATCTATTAAAGGAGAAACTCCAAACATCATTGTTAAGCGAGTGTTCGGTATTATCGGCCCAAACTTGTAATAAGATCAAGTTTGATCCGACATACCAAGTACTTTTAAGAAAACATTTCTAATTAGTTTGGTTTGTCGGTTCGGATCTTGATAAATAGTCAAGTCCGAACCCGACATTCCAAAGTGATAATATCATGAGAAAAATTATTTTAAATAAAGACTTAACTATTGTTAGAATATCTATTAAAGGAGAAACTCCAAACATCATCGTTAAGCGAGTGTTCGGTATTATCGGTCCAAGCTTGTAATAAGATCAAGTTGGATCCGACATACCAAGTACTTTTAAGAAAACATTTATAATTAGTTTGTAGAAGATTTCAAAAAGAAAATGTTAGATTCGGTGGCCCGAAACACAACTAGTGTGTTTCAAGCGAGTGAACCCGATTTAGTTCGGTTTGTTTGGTTTAGTTGGTCCAAGACTTGATATGTGACAAAGTTTAGATCCAAAAAATACATATTAAGGTAACGAATATAAAAGTGTAAATAAATAACTTAAACACCTAAATCGTTCATGCAACTTGTTTTAAAACAATTAAATAACGAGTTAAACGAGATTCGGTTTCGGTTCGGTCCTTGACTCGGAATGAAACCAAGGATGGTTTCCACATACCCAATACCATGGAAGTCTTCAAGTAAATTTAGAAATTATAATACAAATCTTACATGTAACACATTGTTAAATCATTTTAAATATATAAAACATTTAAACGAGAGTTCGGTCTTGGTTCGGTCCTTGACTCGGAATAAAACCAAGGATGTTTGCCACATACCCAATACCATGGAACTCATTAGAATAAACTTAGAAATGATAATACTCAAGTCTTACATACAACATGTTAAAAATAAAGTTTTTAAACAAAAGTTCGGTTTTGGTCGGTTCTTGACTCGGGATGAAACCGAAGATGGTAAACACATACCTAAATACCATTGAACTATTAAAATTATTTGGAAACTAAAACAATTAAGAACTAAAAAATATTAATAAGCATTAAACAAGTTAGAATGTTAGTCAAGGATGGCAATAATCCTCCATGTAGCCTTGCCTTATAAGCATTTCACCTCAACCGGCCATGACCTGTAACGATTCCGGCAAATTCAGGTATACCCCAGCCGGAATATACTATTTACGTGTTATTCAATACTGAATATATGAATTATAATGTGTTTATACGAGTATATAAGATTCACCGTACGAATTATACTCGAATATACAGATAGTCGTATTGGAATTACGATTAACCTATGAACGGTTATTGAAACCCGAACGAATCGGGGATTACATTATATACGAAATATATGATGTTTAGTAAGGTTTACGAAGTATTAAATCTTCGGGATGAGTGAATTATAGCACAGAAAAAGGATTTCGATTTAATGGTACGTCGGTACGTTAAACGAAACCTTTAATATCAAACCAAGCAAGAGACGATCGATCAAGCCGAAAAAGATGCACAATTACCGACAATATGATGTGTTGAATCAATAAACGTCATGGTTTAAGTTTTTAAAGTTTTTAAATCAGTTTTATATAAATTTCATTTTTAAGCCGAAAAACGACCGTTTTGGCCTCGTTTTGAGCGGAATTAAACGTTTAACCGAAAAACGAACTGAACCAGATTATCCACAACATTATCCGGATTACACAATCCGAATTTGTGGCTATGGTTGGAGATGTGGGCCCCCCCACTAACATAACATGGACCGATCGGTCCATGATACACACATACACATTCACTTTTTCTTTTTTCTCCAATATTACTCTCCAAATCCTCTCAACACTCTTCAACATCCATCCAAAACCCAAGTTTTTAAGCAAGAACACAAGGTAAAAACCGAGTTGTGATCGTGTTTATCTTCTTTTCTTGGTTCATTTACAAGGAAATGAGGTTTCAAATGAAAAATGGGTGAAAACCCGAGATGAAACCGATTCTTGGAGGATCAAGTGATGTATACAAGTTATACAAAGGATCTTGGTCCAAGAAAGTAGTTAAAAGAGTCAAAAACGAATTTTTACGGTCAAAATCTTTGTTTTGATGTTTTAATCGAAACCATGAAAGAAATGGCTTGATTGTGGGTATAACTTGCTTGGTGTGGTGTTTTTGTGCTTGTAAGTGTTGTATCTAGTGGCTAGCAAAGGCTAGAAACCAAGATCTTTGCGATCTAACGCTAGAAAACACAAGATAGTTCGGTTTTCGTATGATTTAGATAATTTGGACAGATTGTGATAGACCTAGAGTTGGGTCACGAAATTTCACAGAGATGATCTACACATGAAAATATGAGATCTGTGAATTTTTGGTAATTTTTGGATAAAGGATGAATATTTGGTGAATTTAATGCTCGGTTTTGGCCGAAAATGGTGAAAAATAGCTAAACATCATGAAAAATTCTGGAAAATTTAAGATAAGCTTTTTATAACATATAAAAGTCACACACAAAATTTCAGGTTCATTGGAGAAGTCTAAGTAGGCTTTTCGGTAAAACGAGTTCTAGGGATTTCTAGCTCGGTTTTGGTAAAAATGGCATGAAAAATAAGTTTTTGGTTCTGGGAAAAATTACAGGGAACTATGTGGGTGACAGGGGTCATCCCAGAAAAATTTGGGATTTTTCGAAGGTCGTTTGGTATTTTCGTCATATTTGGTGTTTAAATGACGTTTAAAAATGGTTAAATAAATTTTAGATATAAAAATTAATTAGGAAAAATTTTATAAAATTCCATACTGTCAAAATATGGTTTGTACAAAATTTCAATGTCCGAGACTAAACGGATATTTATTTGTGCAAAATGGAACTTAAAAACAAACTTTTAAAGCTTAAAACGAGTAAACCGGCGAAGTTCGCCTAAGCGAGCTGACTGGTGTTTGAAAACCTTAAAAATGGATGATTTTTATGAAACTAAGTTAATCAAGTAAAAATAAATCATCCGAAAATAATTCGGATGATTTGGGTAACTTTACCCGATTTAACCGTTTCCGGTGTATTAAAGACGGAAACGGGCCCCGCGGCCAAACGGGGTGTCTAACCGAGCTCTAATTTCACCACTTTAATGAAAATATCAATAATAACTATTTTCGGGTCGTGTGTGGTCAAACTTATTTTTGTAAACATAAAGACGGATAACCGTGCTAGGCACGCAAAACGAGAAAACAAACTAACGGTAGTTTTGACTGAAGAACTCTAGGTGATATCACAATATAAGTCCTGAAAAGTATTTCGGGGTTAACATTGTCACCGGATCGTGTACGGTACTGGGTTAGCAGTGTCCCCAGACGTACCGGTTAACACGAATTTAAGTTATATTGATAGAAATTGTGTAGTAACGATTTGGGGATCGTATTACAGATCTGTACCAGTAGCCGTGCACCGTAGTACATCTTGCTCACAAGAAGGTGAGTTTTCACGAGCCCCTTTTTACTGAACTGTTTTAAATATTTTCCCGGGGCGGAAAGCATGTTTTTATCAAAGCATTTAAGTACATGCTAATCGCATGGAAACGAATGTACTTATATAATGTTTATTGTACGGAAATCGTACGGTAATGTATTAAGATGATAATTAACTGAGTTGCTAATATTGTAAGGCCCGAAACAGTGTTCTGGGTTAACAGTGTCCCCAGAGGTTATTAAATGTATTTCTGGGTTAACAGTGTCCCCAGAGGATAATGGAAATGTTCTGGGTTAACAGTGCCCCCAGAGGTTATTAAATATGTTTCTGGGTTAACAGTGTCCCCAGAGGTTATTAGATATGTTTCTAGGTTAACAGTGTCCCCAGGGGTAATTTGATGTGTTTCGGGGTTAACAGAGTTTTCACTTGTGAACTCAGTATAATTACATCGCTTATTTATGATTTTTATAATGATTTGTCATGGTTTATTTAAATTAGTGAAACTCACCAACTATTCGTAGTTGACCCGTTTTCTTTACATGCTTTCTAGGTACACTCAAATTGGAATGAGTGATATGTGTTCGATGCTGTGTGCTATTTTGTGGAAGTCTAGAGATCTATATTTTGCATTAAATATGTTAATGTACTATCGGTAACACTTATGTGATAACTCTTAGATGGTTATGAAACTCAGAACAATGTAATACGTTTAAATTAATGTAGTGGTGTTTTCTTTATAAACAATGCTGTTGATATCAGATGTGTCTGTTGCATCCCGTGTACGTTTCCGCTGCGGTTACGGGGTGTTACAGAACTTGGTATCAGAGCCATTGGTTATAAAGAATTAGGATGTCTTTAAAAGATACCTAAAATATAACCAGTAGCTCAAGTATTATAGGATCTGAATATCAACTAATAATATATTGTGACGAAATCGGGATGAACTTGGATGGACAAGTGGGTTATTATGGTCCGGAACATAATAACAGACTTGTCTGCACGAGCGAATTCAGGGAAAGTCACGGGGGACTTTAATAGGTAAAATTGGCAACATACGTGCAAATATGTGATAGTATTGTTATGTGGTCAAGTTGTATAAGTAAGTGTATATTAATTTGATTATGATTTATACTATGGAAAGAACTATATGTTTGTTAACTTGTGTGCAGGTAAAATGTCAAGAACTCCCAGTTTGTCGATTGAGGAGGACCCGGAGGAGGTCAGCTCCGGGGACTCTGGGAGCCCACTCGTAGCGTCTAGCACAGAGCCTAGCGAGGCTAGCCTTAGGAGTTCCGGCCAGTCCTCCCCAGCTAGGATTGCCAGATCCCCGACCCCACCCGCACCACAGGCCGCCCCTGCACCCCCCGGATTCGGACCCCGCCTCACGGCGCGGATCAGTATCCCATATGTCCGACCTACCTCGCCCCCACCCAGACCTGCTACCCGCAGGGGCGAGTCCTCCCGCTCTCAGCCCGAGCCTGCGACTTCACCTGTGTGGGGTCTTCCTAGACAGGAACGGGACGCGGCGGCCTGGCTCCGAGTGCTCACCGAACAGGTGAATGAGCACTCCGCCGCCCTGACGGTGGGAGTCCAGAGGAGGATGTACTTGGGTGATTGCATACTGGACCATCAGTATGCGATTGCCCAGCTGAAGAGGGAGTGCTCATACTCCCAATGGATGCTCGGCCGGATGGAGATGCGGGTCCGGGTCATGATGGCTGTGTTGGTGGTGTTGGTGGCGATATTGGTGGGGTTGGTTTACCACCGTGTTTAGTTGTGTTGGGATGGGAATAGACAGGGACCGTTTTTTTGATACTCTGTGTAAGCAGTTAATGGTGATGCTAACATGGAGTGAATCTTGTTTAGTTATAATACAACCACTGGCCCTTAGGGGGGGTCTCTTTTGGGGCATATCAGTATATATACTTTTGGGTATCATTCAAGCACTGACCCGTTGCGGGTTATGTCGAGATGATGCCGACATAGGCCCTACGTATGAAAATTTAACTAATGTAATAGTGACAGGAAAGTAATATGAACGGATGTTTGTGTAATATGTACTAACGTTTATTAATGAATGGAATGTTTGTTGTGTTTTATGATTGGAACTTGTATTGATTATATATATTTTCTTGATGTTGTGTAGAATGGCACCAAAAAGTTCAGCCCAATTGTCGGAAGTGGACGTGAGCCGTCTGATTGCTCGACAGTCGGAGGTGGCGATACCGGATATAGTATCGCGCATCGCCGCCAGTATTAACAATTCGACCAATCCAACCCCTCCGAGCAATCAAACGACCACCAATAATGACGGGGAACGAAATACTGCTCCTCCGCAGAATGATAACACGATTCCGAGTAATGACGCACCGCCTAGGGTGGTCGTTACAGACAGTAATGGCCCTATACCTACGGTAGAGACGAACCGTACTGAACCGATTCGTGCATCCAGGGGATGTTCGATCAAGGACTTTATGTTGTGCAAACCTCTAGAGTTTAGCGGGTCTGAAGGACCAAATGGATTAGTTAAATGGATCGAGAAAATAGAATCCGTGGTGAATATCAGCAACTGCCCCGAGGATTGTGTTGTTAAGTATGCTGCCTGCACATTCACGGACCATGCCTTGACATGGTGGAACACGATAGTGCAGACCCGGGGCCAGGCGGCGACAAACCGCATGACCTGGACGGAGCTCAAGGCTCTTGTACTGGAACATTTCTGCCCGAAAAACGAATTGCAAAAATTAGAAAATGAATTGTGGAACCTGGAGATGCAGGGGGCAGACCATTTGGGTTATACGAACCGGTTTAATGAGCTGTCGCGATTGGTACCATGGTTGGTCACCCAGAGTCGAAGAGGGTGGAGCGTTATATTTGGGGGCTAACTCCAGTTGTAAGGAGTATAGTCAATTCTGGGGGACACCAGACATATGAGGGTGCGGTGACGCAAGCGGGTATCGTAACGTACGATTTCGTAAGGAGCGGGTCACTGAAGGTGGCGGGAGAGTCCGCTGGAGGAAAGCGGGGTACACATGACCATAGAACCCAAGAAAAGCAGCAAGGTAAACGTGCTAGACCCACTGCCCAGAACTACGCCATGACTAGTTCGGGCGGAAGGCAAGAACCGCAGAAGGGAACGTTTCCTAGGTGTGGGAAATGCGGTTACCACCATGGTGGCATGTGCAAAGAGGTGGTGTGCCACCGGTGCGGCAGGATTGGGCACTACGCACCGAGCTGTAGGACAAACCTGAACAACTTGAACCGGCAACCGCAACCTATCCGTGCGCAGCCATTTAGGACCCAATCAGCCCGACAACAAAACCCACAAGGAAATCAAGTGATGACCACCAGTCGTGCTTGCTTTGAATGCGGTAGCACAGATCACTTCAAGAAAAACTGTCCGAAGCTGAACCAGGGAGGAAATGGGCGGCAACCCGCGGGTCAGGCATCGTCGTCCAATCCGGTGCGAGGCCGAGCATTCGTGATGGGGGCGAACGAGGCACGCCAGGACCCCAGCGTAGTGACAGGTACATTCCTCGTCTCTGATCATTACGCTTCTGTATTATTTGATACAGGCGCCGATAGAAGTTTTGTCTCCGTTAGATTCCTGTCGATAGCAAACCTTCCAATTGGTGAAACCATAGAACCTTACACCGTAGAAGTCGCTAACGGTAAAACCATGATAGTTAATCAGATAGTTCGGAATTGCCCTTTTATTCTGAACGAACAATCCTTTCCGATTGACTTGTTACCGGTAGAATTGGGTAGTTTTGACGTAATAGTGGGAATGGATTGGTTAGCACGTAACAAAGTAGAAATAAACTGTGAAAAGAAAATCGTCAAGATCCGGGTGTCGGATGACGAGGAGGTATTAGTGCAAGGAGAAAAATCCGGCACCATGATACCATTTATATCCCACCTCAAGGTGTTAAAATATATACGTCAGGGATGTGTGGCGTATCTAGCGAGCCTGACGGCCACTGATTCTGAGGAAAAACGGGTGGACGATATTCCCGTGGTACGCGAATTTCCACAAGTTTTCCCAGAGGAACTTCCTGGATTACCGCCAACCCGACAGGTCGAATTCAGAATCGACTTATTACCTCAAGGTGACCCTGTTGCTAAGGCGCCCTACCGACTTGCACCATCCGAGATGCAAGAGTTATCCAACCAGTTGCAAGAATTGTTGGATAAAGGATTTATACGTCCTAGTTATTCCCCGTGGGGTGCACCGGTACTATTCGTGAAAAAGAAGGACGGAAGCCTTAGAATGTGCATTGATTACAGGGAGCTGAACAAGTTGACAATCAAAAATAGGTATCCTCTCCCCCGAATCGATGATCTGATCGACCAGCTACAAGGTGCGAGCTACTTCTCAAAAATAGATCTTAGATCGGGATACCATCAGGTTAGAATCCAGGAGGAGGATATCCCAAAAACCGCATTCCGGACTCGCTACAGCCATTACGAGTTCTTAGTTATGCCTTTCGGGCTAACAAATGCGCCAGCAGTATTCATGGATCTCATGAATCGAGTCTGTAAACCCTACCTCGATAAATTCGTCATCGTGTTTATTGACGATATTTTGATATACTCAGAGTAAAGTAGAGCATGAGCAACACTTGAGATTAATTTTAGAGCTTCTAAATCAGGAGAAGTTGTTTGCAAAATTCTCCAAGTGTAACTTCTGGTTACAAGAAGTGCAATTCCTTGGTCACGTTATAAACCATCAAGGAATACACGTTGATCCAAGTAAGGTTGAAGCAGTTAAGAATTGGCAAGCGCCTAAATCGCCAAAGGAAATCCGCCAATTTTTAGGCTTAGTTGGATATTATCGTCGATTTATAGAGAACTTTTCCAGCATCGCCCAACCTTTAACCCTTCTGACCCAAAAAGATCGAAAGTATGAATGGGGTGAAGAGCAGGAAACGGCGTTTCAAACGCTAAAACAAAGATTGTGCCAAGCGCCGATCATAAGTCTCCCCGACGGAGACGATGGTTTTGTCGTGTATTGTGACGCATCCCGGAAAGGGTTAGGATGCGTGTTGATGCAAAATAATAAAGTCATAGCCTATGCTTCCCGACAGTTAAAAGTACACGAGAAAAATTACACTACTCATGACTTAGAACTGGGAGCAGTTATCTTCGCACTTAAAATCTGGAGACATTATCTCTACGGTACAAAGTGCACCATCTTCACCGATCATAAAAGTTTGCAACACATATTCGATCAGAAAGAACTGAATATGAGACAACGAAGATGTGTCGAATTATTAAGCGACTATGACTGTGACATCCGTTATCACCCCGGCAAGGCTAACGTCGTAGCCGATGCCTTGAGTAGGAAGGATCGGGTTAAGCCATTGCGAGTGCGAGCGCTGGGGATGATAGTCCAGTCGAACCTTTCGGATTTGATTCGAGTCGCTCAACGCGAGGCGTTGGAAGAGGAACAATTGGAAAAAGAGGGACTTTTCGGTAATGAGAAGAACTTCGAACAGCGCAAGGACGAAATTCTCTACTTCAAAAATCGGATTTGGATCCCGACCCTCCATGATCTTCGTGAATTGATCATGAACGAAGCGCATAAATCGAAATATTCCATACATCCGGGTTCGGATAAGATGTACAAGGATGTGAAGGAGTTCTACTGGTGGCCGGGTATGAAAAAGGATATAGCCACACACGTCGGCAAGTGTACGACGTGTGCGAGGGTTAAGGCGGAGCACCAGAAACCTTCGGGAATGTTACAAGAACCGGAAATTCCCGAATGGAAGTGGGAGCAGATCACGATGGATTTTGTGACACATCTCCCCAAGACGTCCCGAGGACATGATGCAATTTGGGTAGTCGTGGATCGATTAACCAAATCGGCACATTTTATCCCGATTAGAAATAATTATAACACTGAGAGACTTGCGCAGATTTATATAAATGAAATTGTGTCTCGTCATGGGATACCCATCTCAATCATCTCTGATCGGGGTAGCCATTTCACCTCCAAGCTTTGGCAAGCTGTGCAAGAAGCGCTGGGAACGCGTATTAATTTAAGCACAGCCTACCACCCTCAGACCGACGGTCAGTCTGAGAGGACCATTCAAACCCTGGAGGATTTGCTTCGTGCATGCGTACTGGATTTTAAGGGAAATTGGGATCAACATCTCCCGCTCGTTGAATTTTCCTATAATAACAGTTACCATAGCAGTATAAAAGCAGCACCGTATGAAGCATTGTATGGACGAAAGTGCCGATCACCACTCTGCTGGACTGAAGTGGGCGACACACAGGTTATTAGATCAGATCTGGTCCAGGAAACGACCAGCAAAATTCTTGAAATTAAGAACAATCTGAAGGCCGCACGGGATCGGCAGAAGAGTTATGCCGATACCCGTAGAAAACCGTTATCATTTGAGAAAGGTGATAAAGTGTATTTGAAAGTATCACCTTGGAAAGGAGTAGTTAGATTTGGAAAGGCGGGGAAGTTAGCCCCTAGATACATTGGACCATTCGACATTACTGCAAAAATCGGTCCAGTAGCATACCGATTAGAACTGCCTGATGAACTGAGTGCAGTTCACAATGTGTTTCACGTGTCGAACTTGAAAAGGTGTCTGTCGAATGAGACATCGGCGTTACCCTTAGAGGGTGTCCAAATAAGTGATAAACTCAACATTGTAGAGGAACCCATAGAAATAGTGGATGGGAAAATCAAGCAACTTAGACACAATAAGATCTCGTTGGTCAAAGTTAGATGGAACTCGCAAAGAGGTCCAGAATATACGTGGGAACGAAAGGACGAATTTCGGAAGAAATACCCCCACCTATTTCCGCAAAAGGAAGTAGTTGATGCGTAAAATTTCGAGGACGAAATTTTTATAACGGGGGGAGAATGTAACGATTCCGGCAAATTCAGGTATACCCCAGCCGGAATATACTATTTACGTGTTATTCAATACTGAATATATGAATTATTATGTGTTTATACGAGTATATAAGATTCACCGTACGAATTATATTCGAATATACAGATAGTCGTATTGGAATTACGATTAACCTATGAACGGTTATTGAAACCCGAACGAATCGGGGATTACATTATATACGAAATATATGATGTTTAGTAAGGTTTACGAAGTATTAAATCTTCGGGATGAGTGAATTATAGCACAGAAAAAGGATTTCGATTTAATGGTACGTCGGTACGTTAAACGAAACCTTTAATATCAAACCAAGCAAGAGACGATCGATCAAGCCGAAAAAGATGCACAATTACCGACAATATGATGTGTTGAATCAATAAACGTCATGGTTTAAGTTTTTAAATCAGTTTTATATAAATTTCATTTTTAAGCCGAAAAACGACCGTTTTGGCCTCGTTTTGAGCGGAATTAAACGTTTAACCGAAAAACGAACTGAACCAGATTATCCACAACATTATCCGGATTACACAATCCGAATTTGTGGCTATGGTTGGAGATGTGGGCCCCCCACTAACATAACATGGACCGATCGGTCCATGCTACACACATACACATTCACTTTTTCTTTTTTCTCCAATATTACTCTCCAAATCCTCTCAACACTCTTCAACATCCATCCAAAACCCAAGTTTTTAAGCAAGAACACAAGGTATAAACCGAGTTGTGATCGTGTTTATCTTCTTTTCTTGGTTCATTTACAAGGAAATGAGGTTTCAAATGAAAAATGGGTGAAAACCCGAGATGAAACCGATTCTTGGAGGATCAAGTGATGTATACAAGTTATACAAAGGATCTTGGTCCAAGAAAGTAGTTAAAAGAGTCAAAAACGAATTTTTACGGTCAAAATCTTTGTTTTGATGTTTTAATCGAAACCATGAAAGAAATGGCTTGATTGTGGGTATAACTTGCTTGGTGTGGTGTTTTTGTGCTTGTAAGTGTTGTATCTAGTGGCTAGCAAAGGCTTGAAACCAAGATCTTTGCGATCTAACGCTAGAAAACACAAGATAGTTCGGTTTTCGTATGATTTAGATAATTTGGACAGATTGTGATAGACCTAGAGTTGGGTCACGAAATTTCACAGAGATGATCTACACATGAAAATATGAGATCTGTGAATTTTTGGTAATTTTTGGATAAAGGATGAATATTTGGTGAATTTAATGCTCGGTTTTGGCCGAAAATGGTGAAAAATAGCTAAACATCATGAAAAATTCTGGAAAATTTAAGATAAGCTTTTTATAACATATAAAAGTCACACAAAATTTCAGGTTCATTGGAGAAGTCTAAGTAGGCTTTTCGGTAAAACAAGTTCTAGGGATTTCTAGCTCGGTTTTGGTAAAAATGGCATGAAAAATAAGTTTTTGGTTCTGGAAAAATTACAGGGAACTATGTGGATGACAGGGGTCATCACAGAAAAATTTGGGATTTTTCTAAGGTCGTTTGGTATTTTCGTCATATTTGGTGTTTAAATGACGTTTAAAAATGGTTAAATAAATTTTAGATATAAAAATTAATTTGGAAAAATTTTATAAAATTCCTTACTGTCAAAATATGGTTTTACAAAATTTCAAGGTCCGAGACTAAACGGATATTTATTTGTGCTAAATGGAACTTAAAAACAAACTTTAGCGAAGTTCGCCTAAGCGAGCTGACTGGTGTTTGAAAACCTTAAAAATGGATGATTTTTATGAAACTAAGTTAATCAAGTAAAAATAAATCATCCGAAAATAATTCGGATGATTTGGGTAATTTTACCCGATTTAACCGTTTCCGGTGTTTTAAAGACGGAAACGGGCCCCGCGGCCAAACGGGGTGTCTAACCGAGCTCTAATTTCACCACTTTAATGAAAATATCAATAATAACTATTTTCGGGTCGTGTGTGGTCAAACTTATTTTTGTAAACATAAAGACGGATAACCGTGCTAGGCACGCAAAACGAGAAAACAAACTAACGGTAGTTTTGACTAAAGAACTCTAGGTGATATCACAATCTAAGTCCTGAAAAGTATTTCGGGGTTAACATTGTCCCCGGATCGTGTACGGTACTGGGTTAGCAGTGTCCCCAGACGTACCGGTTAACACGAATTTAAGTTATATTGATAGAAATTGTGTAGTAACGATTTGGGGATCGTATTACAGATCTGTACCAGTAGCCGTGCACCGTAGTACATCTTGCTCACAAGAAGGTGAGTTTTCACGAGCCCCTTTTTACTGAACTGTTTTAAATATTTTCCCGGGGCGGAAAGCATGTTTTTATCAAAGCGTTTAAGTACATGCTAATCGCGTGGAAACGAATGTACTTATATAATGTTTATTGTACGGAAATCGTACGGTAATGTATTAAGATGGTAATTAACTGAGTTGCTAATATTGTAAGGCCCGAAACAGTGTTCTGGGTTAACAGTGTCCCCAGAGGTTATTAAATGTATTTCTGGGTTAACAGTATCCCCAGAGGATATTGGAAATGTTCTGGGTTAACAGTGCCCCCAGAGGTTATTAAATATGTTTCTGGGTTAACAGTGTCCCCAGAGGTTATTAGATATGTTTCTGGGTTAACAGTGTCCCCAGGGGTAATTTGATGTGTTTCGGGGTTAACAGAGTTTTCACTTGTGAACTCAGTATAATTACATCGCTTATTTATGATTTTTATAATGATTTGTCATGGTTTATTTAAATTAGTGAAACTCACCAACTATTCGTAGTTGACCCGTTTTCTTTACATGCTTTCTAGGTACACTCAAATTGGAATGAGTGATATGTGTTCGATGTTGTGTGCTATTTTGTGGAAGTCTAGAGATCTATATTTTGGATTAAATATGTTAATGTACTATCGGTAACACTTATGTGATAACGCTTAGATGGTTATGAAACTCAGAACAATGTAATAAGTTTAAATTAATGTAGTGGTGTTTTCTTTATAAACAATGTTGTTGATATCAGATGTGTCTGTTGCATCCCGTGTACGTTTCCGCTGCGGTTACGGGGTGTTACATGACCGAAGAATTGAAGGCCGAAGAAAAACAAGGGGTAAATATTATATATATGTTGTAATAAAAATCTTTAATCATTTGGAGTTAGTTAAAATCAAGTAAATGTTCGTGTTTGACTCTTAGAAGTCAAACAAGAAAGAACTTGAAAGATGGAGCTTGGAGCTTAGGTTGAGAGTGTTTAGAGAAGAAGGAGCAACCAAAAAATGGGTGAGATGGTCTTGTTTATATAGGGAAAGAGTAAGGTTTGGGTATAATGCTTCTTTCAAGAGTTTACATGCAAATGGGTATGTAAAAAGGTCAAACAATGCACAAAACAACAATAAAAAACGAGCTAGGATCTGCAGACATGGCTAGGCGTTGTGTGACCACCCTGCCCCTTGGTGACCGCGCAGTGCGGCATTTCCTAGGGGTGGGGTTGTTCTCCAGCTTTGATTAATTTACGATTCGGGTCCCTGAAGTTCGTTTTAAGTCGTTTTCGATCAAAAAGGGTGTTTTAACGTACCGAAAGAGACGTTTCGCGATCCAATAAGTGTGAAACAAATTTATAACATAAAAACCATTATCTTTATTAATATCAAGGAATCCGATTTATAAAACGGTTCGGGTTTATCGTACAAAAACAAATACAAGTTAAATAAAAAATGACGAATTTCACAATTAGTTTAATGTGAAGGACGCCTAATGTGTCCATATGATATGATGTAATTTGCTTGGTACGTTATTTATTATTGTTGTACATGAGGTGCATGTCAGCAGGTGTATGTACGGTATCCGGGCTCTACGTGTGACATAGTAAGTTAGGATGGAAAATCCCTCTAACTTTTGTTAGACAAAGACGTGGCATGTGACGGCGTAGTTAAGGATTGTGGGCCATATATGTGTTATATATGATAGATGTCAACGTAGATAAGGACTGCGGACCTTATAAGTATTATAGATAGGAGTCATCATAGGAAAGGACTGCAAACCTTATACGTGCTATGAAGGTGGTAGCATAGGGGAGGACTGCAGACCTGGTACGTGCTATGAAATAGGTGGCAACATAGGAGAGGACTGCGGACCTTGTACGTGTTGTTAAAGTAGGATGGTATAGGGAAGGATTGTGGACCTTGTACGTACTATGAATGGTGAACATAGGTAAGGACTTAGGACCTTTTTCGTGTTCATGACCTTGAGTATAGGTATAGACGGCAGACTATGAACATACTCTCGTTTGACTGAGGTAAGTGAAAGTATGTATGTATGTATGTAAGAAGGGTAACAGGTTAAGTATGAATATGTATCTTCGGATAGGTATATATGTATGGTATGTGAATGTAATGTATGTTGCCTGATTAACTAGAACTCACTCAGCGTAGCTCACTTTTAGTATGCACGCATGTGGTTAATTAAAGAAAGTAAAGGAGCTTGGGGTACACACAAGGCTATCCACACGGTGTTGGCATCCAAAGAGTCATAAAAGAGAAAGTTTTATATAAATTTAGTTTATTCCACGAAATGTTTTGTAAACTCTGATAATTAAGTTGTGTTCAAGTGAAAATCCAACTATTAGTAAGGTTTCCGGGTTCGGCCTTACAAGTTGGTATCATAGCATGTGTTTTAGAGATTTAAGCATTGTTAATTCTTAGACTCAAACAAAGAATGGGACAAACAAATGAATACCAATGTGAATAGCCGTGTGCCACTCGAGCAAGCTGGGTAAAGTTAAAGTACATGATTAATTTCATGTAAAATGTGGAAATATGTAAGGAAGTTAGCTTAGTTGCTAGAGATAGGAGTATGTGATTATATGAACTGTTTGATTGTCTAACTGTTTAAAAGTAGAACTAGCACAAGTGGACTCATGAAGGGAAGTGTATAGGACACGGAAAGTAATGCGATCAGCTAATAACAGTTGGCCACTGTTATTACTGTTAGCCTAACTATCCATGTACTAAATAGTTTTTCGAGTGTTACGTTTGTGTTTTCTTATAGAATACGAATGGCTGTCGCAAAGAAATCTCTTGGACTAGGAGGTCGTATGGGAGTGGTAGGCCGCGTATTATCCAGGAACGTTTTGAAGAGCTGGTTACTAACACGAGTGAAGAAGGAGGTGAAAATTGCGAGATCGGAGTAACAATGAAGGATATCAACCGGATCCAGCGGTTCAAGCCGCTATTGCTCAAGCTGTAGCTGTTGCAGTGAAGAATCTGCATCCTGATAAGTCTGCTGAAAGCCATGCAAGGACTGCTGAGAAGATAGGAGAGAGTGGTAAGAAGGATGATGAGAATGAGAAAGGTGACTCGAGTGAAGTTCGATCTGTGAAAGTTGATGAAGGTAAGAGAGGCTGAGGTGGTTGTAACTACAAGTCTTCAAAGGTTTGCGACCCGCCAAAGCTAACCGGTTTAGGGGATGCAATCGCTACTCTCCAGTGGATAACCTCTATGGACAAGATTATTCGAATTAAAGAGTATCATCCCAACCAAGCAGTGGGTTATGTTGCTCAGTTGTTTGGTGATGAGGTTATGTTCTGGTGGGAAACTGTGGAACAAAGAAAGACCCGAGAAGAGATAAGGCTATGAGATGGGATGATTTGAAGGAAATGGATATGAAGTGGTTTTGTGCTGATGCTGAGGTTGAGAGGGCTGAAATGAAGTTTCTATATCTGAAGGCAGGGAAGATGACACATCGCGAGTACACCACTGAATTTTATCACTTGTCGAGGTTAGTACCTGACATGGTGAACACTGAAGCAAAGCGAATCTAGTGTTACATCAGAGGACTTCCACAGAACGTCCGCACACTAGTCAGGACTAGTAAACATGCTACCTTTGATTCTGCTGTTGAACTCGTAGAAATGGTTTATGATGACTTAATTGTAGACGATGGGGTGGTGAAAAAAAAAGAAGGAGAAGTAAAGGGTTACTCCAGCTAAACGGTCTAGCGATATGGTGGCAATAAGTGATGATAGGAAGTTTAGGGTTGGAAACAAAGATGAATGTATGATATGTGGGCAAGTGCATCAGGGAGAATGCAAGACTGGGTCGGACAGCTTCTATCGGTGTGGAAAGGTTGGACATTACTCTCGAGATGCCTTGATTGCCCGAAATGCTTTAAATGTGGTAAAACTGATCACATGGCAAGGGATTGCAAGGAAACAGTAGTGGGAGGTGCGAAGAGGGTGAAGGCATATGTCAATCTTGCTAAGAAAACTGCAGAGAGGAGCATTCGATGAGAGAATAATTGCTTATATAATGATTTTATTTTATTTTGAGTATGACAGCTTAAAGACTTATTTCATGCCATTCTATGTTAAAGTTTAAGACTTATGGTTATTTATGATAGGTAAGATATTGCATTTGTCATGAATGGACTTTGGTTATGAATCATGATTATGTGTGTCATGATAGGGTGTCGTCTTAGGAAATGGTATAAAATAGTATCAAACAATGTCTCTTAGAAAGACGAGACGAGATTTGCTGAATCAAAACCAGAAGCAGTACATCGAGGGCCTCATGGACAAGCTACCTTGAATAGCTAAAACACATAAACACCACTCGGTGACTGCAAGGTCAGGAGTAAGAAGGATATCTCAGGAAATTAAGACGGTTCAATAAAGGATGTGAGTGAAGGAAGCGTTCCTTTTTACAAGGATTAAGTAGGTTTCGGGAGCGAAACCTCTTTTAAGGAGGGTTGACTTGTAACATCTGGAAATTTTAATAAATAATAATGAAATATTATTATTATTTTATGTTTGAGAAAAATCATTTATTTTTTATTAAGTAATTTTTCTAAGAATATAATGAGTGGTAGGCATAAAATAGATGAACTAAAAACTAATATGAAGTTAGTGAGCTACTGGGCTTAAGGTATTAATATACCTTAAACCCTTAAATCTTATCCACTCTTCCATTTGAAATTACACACTCAAAACACACACACCTTGAACCTAAGAAATTGCAAGAGCAAGTCTACACAATTTAAGAAAATAACAAACGATCAAGATCTAATCCGTTTTAAGGTACGTTTTAAAATACAGTATTCGTTTAAGTTTAGCTCGTTTAATAATCATCTAGATCAAATGAAATCGGGTTCCTTTTAAACCGAGACACACGCATCAAACTTGGATCTAACCAAGTTAAATCTTTGGTTTGTATTGATAACAATAATAATAATAGGATAATAATAATGATAATAATAAGAATAATAACTAATAATAATGTTGAACAGCAGTAGCAGCGCATGATATTTATAACAATATGTGGTCAAAATAAAAAAATATATATACCTAAGTACTGCGGAACAATAAACAAGCGCGTGATGTAGCTTGGTAGTTAGTTCATTATGTTGTGGTAGGAAGATAACGGGGTCGAAACCGGGATCTCGCAAACAAGAGTTAATGGCCATTTTCGTCCCTGTGGTTTGCGAGTTTCGCCACTTCAGTCCAAAGTTTGATTTTTTTGTCAATTTAGTCCTAGTAGTTTTCATTTTTAGCCAATTATATCCCCCCGTCTAACGGCATCCAAGTAAGCCGTTAGTTTAAGGGTATTCTTGTCTTTTTCTTTTTTAGTTTTAGATTATGTTTAATTTAAATCAATTTATTTTCTCTATAATACCAAAAGTAGAACAAAGCCCCAGATCAAATTGTTCATCGACCACATTGTTCTAAACCCTAGATCATCAACCATGGTTTTCTGCTCATGTGGTTGGCCTACTTTGATTCGTACCTCACATACGGAGAGTAACCCAGGAAGACGGTTCTATTGCTGCAGCAAACGGGTAAGTTATAAAACTGTATTGTCGTTTGAAATTGGGTTATTTTGCCCTAGTTTTGCCCTAATTTTTGTTAATTGCAGCCAAGGAGTTGTGGCTTTGTTGTTTGGGTGGATCCTCCGATATGCCAAACATGTGCTAAAATGGAATTGACGACCAAAAGAATGAAGTTTGCATTGACTTTTGTTTTGGTTGTTTTTTATCTTTTATGTATGTTTCCACTAAATGTTGAAGTTTTCTAGCTAAGATCTCGTTGTTGTATGGTCATGGTACCACTGTATTGTCTTTTGTAGTACTAATTCTATGATATGAAAATGTATGGTCTTTGTTTGAACATATTTCCTTGATGAAAATGTACCACTGTTAATTGTTGTGTATAATGTTTGACAAGTCAACTGGATGGTTTTGTGTAAAATGTTTGACAACTCATTGTTGTATGGTCATGGTACCACTGCAGTTGACTTTTGTAAAGTCAAAATTAACTAAATACAAAAACATATTAAATTCACTTCACATATGTCAGGTCCCAAGTTGTGATGTTCGATTCGGATCGGATCTTAATCAATCATGTCATAACTCACACAAAATTAATCGTGTTGACAAGCGAGTTAATGACGGGTTACTATGTTTAGAAAGATGACCGTTTGTTAAAGGCGGAATCAATAACAAATATACGGTTGCAATGAATATTCAAAATACGAAGACACACGAAGGATTCACTCAAAAGATTTCCATTTATATAACGTTAATCATACAAAAGGATAATCGATTAGGGTTTAGAAGGAATCCTAGGACAGCCGTCACACACACAATATTCTCTCAATTAATGTGTCGGTCTTATCCGTATTTTTCGTCTCTCTTGTCTTCTTCCGTTGTTTGGCGGCGTGCCCTAATTATTCTATTTATAGGCCTGCCAACCTAAGACAGCTGTCATTCCTTCTAGAAACCCTATCCGATAGTACATATTCAATTTACATATTCAAAAATATACTAAGTGTAAAACAAGTCTTCCGGGTAGGCTTTTCATTAAACTTCAGTCTCCGAGTACGCAGTGTACTCGGCCTTCCTTCAGACTTGGTAAACATAGAAGTGTACTCGGAATCAGTTTCCGGGTAGACTTTACATAAAGAATATTTTACCAAGTAAAATATTCACCGAGTAGACTTCAATCTTCTTGGACTTATCAAACTTTGCTCGACAAATCCTTACAAGCAACCTTGTTCTTCTATGATCCTGTTCGGCTCATTGTCAGTTGAACAACTTATTGATAAGGCGTACATACCTTACTTGAGCAGAACCTTACTCGAGATAACTTAAAGATATTCTATTAACTCATCAAGTATACTTGGACCATAATTATTAAAGAATACCTTGCCCGGTCTTCCAACTACTTGGCTTCTTGGACTTGGTGACCATACCTTACTCGGAAGAGTAAAATACTTGGTCTTGAAGAACAACCCTGCTTGACAAAGTGAAACTTACTCGGATATGCCAAATCAATGAACCTTACTCGGAAATCACTAAAAAGCATACCTTGCTCGGATATCCACTTAAGAAGACTATTTGAAGTAAACCTTGCTCGGAAGGCAAAATCTCGTACTCGACTAAGTAAAAGCTTACTCGAAGGTCCAAGGTGTGCTCGGATTCAATACTTAGCATTATCTGAGGAGGTTGAGAAGATTCCAATCTTCTAAATTCTTCGTTTAGGTCAAATCTCCTCATTTGGGTCAAATTCTTGACCCAACAATCTCCCCCTAGATTGGAACACCTCAGCTGACCCAAAACACTCTATGGTTACTTACACTTAGCAAAATACACACCAAATTTCATAATCAAATTACATAATCAAAAGTTTGTCCGAAGACATTACAAAGCAAAGCCTATTCTATCTATTTTGTCTTTTCCTTTCATTGTAGGATGCTTGCCTTCTCAGCTGGATTACAGATGTTGCCCTTTCTCTGAAGATATTGAGCACTTGGTAGTGAGTGTGTCCTTCTGGTATCACCAAGTCTCTTATATCAGCAAGATCATCATTGTGTAGGCATGTCAGATCTGAATCCTCTTTGATTGTTTCCAAGGCCTTTCCATCTGAGTTCCTCAGCACATAGTAGCCAGTGTCTTCTTTGTATTCAACTTCAGTAATGACACCGTTCTTCTGCACTGTATAGTTTGGCCTTCTCATTCTTCTTCCCAATCTTACACACGTATCCAAGTTGGACAGTGGATTATGATCTCGGACCCTTATCTGGTAGTTCAGTTCAGCCCTGTCCATTCTCTTCAGTTTCTCTGACCTTTTTGACTTGTGGAGTTGAATCATTCTCCAACTTCTCTTTTCTTTCAGAAACTTGAATCCCTTATCAGCTTCTTCATGTAAATACATTGATAAGTCATTCATCTGTCTTCCTGCTGATCTGTCCCTGTTCCTGTAGTCATACAAGTGAAGTGTGGCCATTCTTCTTAATTGATCTTCATTATATTCACGGAAGTCACTTCAGACTACAATCTCTTTCAATAACCTGCTCTCCATGATCACTTTAAGAGTATCAGTGACTGAATCATAATACAGCTATCTGGGTAGATCCACATCAGATTGTGGTCTTGTTCTTTGTTGTACAGAGCCGCTTGATTCTCCCCTTCCTCCTTGGCCTCTTCCTCTTGGGAATCTTTGATGGATTGGAGGTCTGAATGGAATTGATTTCTTGGGCTTTTGAGGTCCCAAGTTGAATGTTTTCACATATATGGCTTCCACCATCTCAGTAGGAAGGTTTGCTATCTCCACAATGTCATGTCCTGCTGCCTCCAGTTCAATTAACATTTTGATCATTCCTGGAGTTCTTGCTAGTCCAGCAGGTACAAATCTGCCATCAGCATAATATCTGGGATTTTCTCCTTCCCTCAATGCCTTTTCCCACTCATCTTTTTGCAGATAGAAAAGAGTCTTCAAATCCTCTTTCTCCAAAACATTAAAATCTGCTTCAGTCATCCCTCTCTTGTTTATCATTATGTTTCTTAGGATGCTGATCATTTCCTCATTCTCCCAAGGCATGAATGGTTCAATTTCTTGTTCAGGTTTGACATCATCTTGAGGGATAGGAATTTCAACAAGTTTGACTTGCTCCTTTTCCTTCTCCCTTAAGGTCTAAATTCTTCTTTTCTTCTTTGGAGGCTCATCAGGTAGCTCAGTTTGAATTGAGCTCTCAGTATAGACCTTTTTAACTCTTTCTCTTTCCTTTTAGAATACTGGTCAAATACTGCCTCTTTACTCAGATTTCTTACAACCTCAGGCTTCATGCCTTTCTCAATCAAATATCCACACATACCATCATATTTCTTCTTTAATTCTTCCAACTCCACCTTATCATCCTGTTTTACAAACTTTTCTGAAACTATCTCTTTCTCACTGTTGTAAAGATCTTGAATTTGGTCAGCAGTGTATTTTTCCAAGGCAGCTTTAGAATAGCCTCTAACTTTCAAATAATTTTTATAATGCTCAGTATTTTTCTTTCTCTTCTCAACCTTCTTTAAGACTTCCTCTGCATTAATTTCGATGTTGCCCCTTTGAATATAAGTCTCTTTAGCTTGAAGGGTCTCAGCAGTGGAGCTTGTATCAACTTTCTCACCTCCTTGATCAGGGTTGTCATCACCCACTTCATCAGACTCCTCAGAGTCATCCTCCTCATCATCTGATAGATCAATCATGGCATCTATTTTGGGTTCATCAGAGGCAGGATGATCTGGTTCATCCATAGTTGGCACATCAGGGACACCTTGTATATGTTCACCAGGTCTTAGACTTTGTAAAGGTGTGGCCCTAATGGGACTTTGTTCAGATCTTCTTTTTCTTCTTTCATAAGTCTTTTCAAATTTTCTTTCAACCCAGTTACCAGTAGGGTTCTTTTTCAAGTCCTCCTTAACCTGTTCAGCCCATTTCTTGGCAGCCATAGATGTAATTGACTCGCCAATCTCTTCAGGTATTATCATGTCAGTATTTAGATTGGTTGATGGTTCAGCAGTCTCAGATTGTTGTTCCTGAAACTTGCTGACCACCCTTCCCAAAGAGTCATCAAACTCTTGATTTTTGTTCATATTCACCAAAATTTCAATCACCTCTTGATCTGCCACATCTTGAAATATCTCTTTTGCTGCATTGGCTTCTTTGATCAATAGGTCCTGCTGTGCTAACTCTTCTTCTGTCAAGGAATGGGCAATTGCTTCCCTTTCCATTGATTCTTTAATAAGTCTTTCTTTCTCAGCAAGAGCAGCAGCAGCAGCAGTATCTACAAAGGATACATTCTTCTCAACATATACAATAGGTTCATCATCAGTTGCTAAACCTTTTCCTTTTTCTTTCCTTTTCATCACTTGTTCTTCATCCTCTTTCTCATCATTTCCAAACTCATCAATCTCTCTCAATAAGTCTTCCAATTCAGAATCATGCTCTACCCTCTTGGAACTAGCTTCTTGATCATCATTTGGCTCAGTGTGTTCTAGTTCCTCAGTATCAGCATTCTCATCCACATTCTCTATAGTCATCTCCTCATCCAAAATCTCAGTCAATTCTTCTGTTAGCACATTCTCATCATCATCATTGATTACTTCTTCTCTCACTTCCATTACAGATTCATCACTAACATCATAATCATTCATAATCATTTTCAAACCATCAATATTTTCAACACTTTCAGCATCAGTCATAACCACATCATTGTCATCTATATTCTCCCCCTGTTTTGGGGCAGCTGAGGTCTTCTCAACCTCCTGCACCAGGGTTCGAATCATCAATTCAGCATCAGCTAACTTTTTCAATAATATTTCATTTTCACTAGTTAGCTCTTCATTCTTTCTTTTCAAATCAACATTCTCATCTCTAACCTCCTCAACTTGTCTTTTCAATTCATCATTTTCAAACATCAACTCAGCATTTCTTTGTAACATATCATCATGTGGACTTGTAGGGTTTGATGTAGGAAATGGTTCAAAGTCAGGTTGGTTGGTGGTAGGTGTTTGTGGTGTTGGTGATTGATGTGAGTATTGTTGTGTGGATGTTTCTGGTTGGTCTAGGGTAAGGGTTTGAGGTGGTGTTTGATGTGGTGAGGTTGGTGGTGGTGATTGTGGTAGTGTTGGGATTGGTTGTTCAGATTCTTCTCTTTGCTCCCCCTGTTCAGGTGACATAATTCCCATCTCCAAACCATCTCCACCTTCATTTCCATAAACATCATCATCAGAATCTCCTTCATCATTCTCATCATCACCCCCTTCTTCCTCCTCTGAGCTCAGCTCAGGTACAGGCATTATAGCCAAATCATGGTTCAACAACCAAGGTAAGATTTTAAACGGAACATTTGCATCAAAGTTATTTGAGACACCTGGATTTTTTATTCTCTTGTAAGCATCAGGATCTTGGAGTTTATGTGTGACTCCAATTGTTGGTAAATCTTGTAAAGTGCTGTTGAAAATGATCTGCAGGAATCTTGGGTATTGTAAAAATCTTTTTCTTTCTGGTTTCTTCAGATTCCCTACTAACCCATCAAAAATCATCTTGGAAAAATTAAATGGCAGATCAAAGATTGTTCCAACAGTGGCATTTGCTAGATCAAGGCTCATCAGAGTCTATGATCCCTTTCTCGGAGCAAATCCATGAATGATATGATGAATAAGAAATCTGTATAACATCGGAAACAGACCCTTCTGAAACTGTCCCTCATGGACATTTCCTTGATACCCCATCGTTTCTTTAAAAATCTTCAATAAGTGCTTTGTATTGAAGTTGATGTAATTGTGATCATCGTCATTTAGTCTCAAACATCTTCTGATCATCCTTTCAGTGATCTGTATCTCCTGTCTGGCCACGGTTGCTTCTATTCGTTTTCCATTCACATCTTCAACTAGCTCTGCTGATCTCTAGAAATCCAAGGAGTGATTTCTGTAAATAGTTGGGCTTTCAGTGAGAGCGAAGCTGATATTTGACCGTGCCATCCATAATATCATACGAGCCATCGGTTCATTCTCTGGTGTAACTTGTAGTAACGCGCACATGTTGTGCTTTGGCTCAAAAACATACTTTGGCTCGTTGTCTGCCATATCTATAATACATAAACAAACACATTCAAAGTGAAATTAGACATAAAGTTTAATACTTTAGACCATTTCAAGTTATAAAAATGAAGAAGAAAGAAAGAAATCTTCATGAACCTGTACTTCGACAAATTTAATAACCTAAACACATAAACAGAGTGTTAGTACTCAAATACATAATCAAGTCACGTTACAATCTAATCGTGATCGAAAAACATAAAATTTTATGCTTACCGAGTCGGAATTAGTGGCTGATAAAAATTAGGGTTTGAATTAATCTTGAATTCGATAAGTCGGTTATTTTTCTTAGTAAGGGTGGTTTTGTAGTGGAAGGAGAGAGAGATAGAGGGAAATAATGTTGAAAAATTTGCCTAAGTCCCTCTTTTATACCCTTTTGAAAGTGGGTTTTAAATGCTTTTTGTCATTTTGTGAATTATTAGCTGTCAACCAGTAACGTTATCCACTTGATATATTAAAAACATTTAATCTCATTTAAGATCATAAGACCTTACACGAAAAATTAATTTATCCAAAGTCTACTCGGTCTACTTCCACTAACAAACCTTACTCGGTCAAACTTTACTCGGAATAATTTTCAATTTAGAATATACAAAGTTTGCCCGAATACTTTCATTTTCAAATCATGCTCGATTAAGTAAATTAATTTAAAGTTAAATCATTGATGATGAAAGCATACCTGAAATACTTGATTTTATGAGAAATAAATCACAAAGAAAATAATCAAGTATAATCATCAATTAAACATTCTTACTAAGAATCAATTAAGACCCTCACAAAGAATTCCCAAATTCAAATTAAAACTTATCTAGCATTAACCCTAATAAAAATCATAAACTAATTTTTATCATACTCACTCACATATTCAATCAACGCATTCATTCAAGTATGCTTGTACACATAGTGTGCTCGAGCACTCTTACAAATGTAAAGTGTGCTCGGACAACAAACTTATGCAAAGTATACCCGAATAACTTTCATATAGTACAAAGTGTGCTCGAAAAGAAATTCTAGCAGACAGTGTACTCGGAAAGTTAAGTTTTGAAAATTACCAAGTATATTGAAGGAACACAAGTGTACCCGAAATATAAAGTGTGCTCGAAAAACAAAGTTTGCCCGAAAACACTTGTAATTTCAAAGAAATAATACACATATATCACAGAGCATGCTCGGAATGAAATTAAACACATAAACATTTAAGTGTGCAATAGTATAAAATTTCATGGAGCTTGCCCGAAAATCCTAAGTTAGCACTAAGCTTGCTAGGATAGACACATTCAATCATCAGGTATGCCCTTGCTCGAGGGAACTCAACATATCAAATCATACCCTAAAAATGACAAACTTAAACAGTAACATCTAAGCGTGCCCGGAAAGATTAACAAGTCTTTCCTAACAACATATTCACTCAAAGCTTACTCGGTGTACTCACTTAAGTTCACAAAGTTTTCTTGGAAACACAATCAGCATGTAACATGCATAGCTTACTCGAAACTAGCATATAACATGCATAGCTTGCTCGAAACAAGAATTTCTTGTTAAAAGATAGCTATTTCATCACATAATCATCTCAAGACTTCAAGCTTACTCGGGAAAGTGAGTTCAACAGTGTACTCTACCCGAAAAGTGTAAACACTTCAAAGTATGCTCGAAAATCATAAAGTTAGTTAGAAATGACTAAGCTTACTCGGAAAGGTTGAAAACTGTCAAACCTTACCCGAAACAACATATTCACACATAGACAACTGTTTTGTACTCGGAAAGGTTAAATCTTACCCGAAAAACATATTCAAACAGTTTGTGCTCGAGAAGGTTATAAATCATCAAACCTTACTCGAACTTACATATTCAGACATAATCAACTGCTTTGTTCTCGGAAAGGTTAAATCTTACCCGAAAATACATATTCAAACAGTTTATGCTCGAGAAGGTTATAAATCATCAAACCTTACTCGAACTTTCATATTCAGCCTATTTTAGGCAAAATGCAACACTTTTTGACTTAAACCACTTTTCAAAGACATTTCTGAGTTATGTATCATTTCAGAACATAGTTTAAGAGCAAATGGTGCATTTAGAGATCAAATTTCAGTTATGCTTCCCTTCAAAACAATTTATTTTATAAACTGAAAAGATCTCAGGAATGGGATCATATTGACTAAGTAGCTTTCTCAATACTTCACTCTCAGCATTATTATGACAACTTAGATAGGTTAACAGCAGGTATAAACTTAGCATGATTTTCATATTTTTGGTGATATGATTAAGGTTCAATTTGAGCATAATTCAATAATGGTCAACACTGTGCTCTGATGCCTCATATCTCTTCTCAAAGCTTATTTGGCTTTCCCCAGATCACCCCAATTTGACTCCAACCTCCTGTATTTGGTCAAAAATAGTTTTTGTATGACAGAACTTATTGTATTTTAGGACTTTTGATATTCAAACATGTATAGAGGTTGAACGTTGGACTTACAGTTAGCAACATGCCTTTCATTCAAGATGAGACAGATTTTGTCAACATCTTTGTAGTTCTTGTTGTAACCCTCTTGTTTGATAAAATATTTAAAAAACTTATCAACTTTTGGTTGATTTATTCAATCTTCCCCTTGTTTTTGATATTTTCTCAAATTTTCTTAAAGCATGTTCTTTGTCATATTTAAAAATGTTTCATTTTGGTTGATCAAATAACAACAGGCTCGTGTATGACTGGGTAATCACTTTTCTGCCATATCATTCGGAGAGATCTATCTTGAGACATGCAAAACAACTATGCATCTCCACATAAAGATTAGCATATTCATTATGTTTATATCACCTTAGATTTTACATCATCATGTGAAAGCAACTATACATGTTAATGACTATACTAAGGCCTTTTTAGCCTATTAATTCCATATGATCAGCTAAGTAGTCAATGTACTATCATTTCCCAATAAACACAGTTTAATATTCAATCACCCCAATTTCTCTTCATTGTCAGGTTAATGGCTATCCTGTTTGACCAAAGGTGGTCAACAAGACCAAACATACATGTGAATATATGTCCTATCAAAGTCAGAGTTATTGACATAGTTTTAAGTGAAGAAATAAGAAACAAGTTATAATTGCCCCAAATGCATTCAGTTTTTCAGGTCAATGGCTATCCTTTGAATCTATAGAGATTTAAGGACCAAACATACACAAGTGCATGTCCTTCCAACTGGGCAAATGACATAATTTTCAGCAAAAAATAACTACTTGAGACCTTTCCCTATAAAAATCCTTCTTTTAAGCTTCTTAAAAAGCTTGAACTGAATAATCTTATTATATCTCAATACCATTAATCAACTTGCTCATGTTTTGACCAAAATATTGTATTTATGCAAAATTCATTATAAATTTCATTGAATCACTTAATTTTGACATAAAACACATTTTGACACAAACAGTTGCTTCACATACTCAAATCTTAATCATTCTTTCATCATAAAAAAAACAGACTGTACTCACATTCAATGTCTATTCTATCTTAACAACTTCAGAAGATCAGATTAATAACATATTCAAGTAACCATAAACATGTGATTACTCATGACATTATATAAGCAATTAATCTCACCTAAACAGGTCAAACTACTTATCATAACATCAGATCAGTTAACATGATAGTCAAGAATTATCATCAGTTTCAAACAAATTGCACAGATAGTTACTTAACCACCTATCAGTTAACTTCAAAATAGTGACATAATCAAAACATATTCAATCAACATTTAGTTGAAACATATTCAATATGTGTAATCTCTAAGAAAATAATCAGTTATCACAGAGAGACACACATAGAAACAGTTAAGTCACATAGCATAGAACATACTCAGTAACATATTTAGCAACATATTCAGCAACATATTCAGCAACATATTCAGCATGTGTGATCTCTTCTAAAATATTCAAGTAGCACATAGAGGTACACAAACCAAGCATACATCCTTAATCAGATTTCATCAGAGTTGATCATCCCCAGGGCCTTCAAAAGAAAGTTGAACCTGGTTCTATCAAGTGGTTTGGTGAATAGGTCAGCCAGATTATCACTTGTATCAACTCTTTGCATTTCAATCAAACCTTTTTCACTGCAATCTCTGATGAAGTGATGTCTGATTTCAATGTGCTTAGTCTTAGAATGTTGCACAGGATTCTTAACAGTAAAATATGCAGCAGTATTATCAATCAGAATAGGGGTGTTTAGAAAATTCAAACCATAGTCTAGCATCTGATTCTGAATCCAGAGAACTTGTGCACAGCAGGCAGATGCAACAACATATTCAGCTTCTGCAGTGGAGATTGACACTGTGGTCTGTTTATTGCATTGCCATGACACTAGCCTTTCACCCAAAAACTGGCATCCCCCTGATGTTAACTTTCTACTCATATTGCATCCATCATAATCACTGTCTGTATATGCAATCAGATCAAAGGATTGGTTCTTTGGATACCAAATCCCTAAGTCTGGTCTTCCCTTTAAATATCTGAATATTCTTTTCACAGCATTCAAGTGGGAGACTTTTGGATTTGATTGGAACCTAGCACATACACGAACAGCAAACATGATATATGGTCTTGTTGCAGTCAGATACATCAGAGATCCAATCTTGGCTCTGTATTCATGTTCATCAACTGACTCCACCTTTTCATCAGCTATCATCTTTTCTTTTGTGTCCATTGGAGTTGAGGCAGCCTTGTAATCATGACAGTTGAACTTATTCAAAATGTCCTGCACATACTTAGCTTGGTGAATGAAGATTCCTTCATCCTTTTGTTGAACTTGCAGTCCCAGAAAGAAATTCATTTCACCCATGGAACTCATGCTGTACTTGGACTTCATCACCTCTTCAAACTCCAAACACATATTTTCATTTGTAGATCCAAAGATGATATCATCAACATAGACTTGTACTAGTAACAAATCTGATCCCTTTCTTCTGTAGAAGAGTGTCTTGTCAATGGCTCCCCTAGTGAAACCATTTTTAAGAAGATGAGTTCATAACTCATCATACCATGCTCTAGGAGCCTGATGCAATCCATAAAGGGCTTTGTTTAACTTATACACCCTGTTTGGATACAAAGGATCCTCAAAACCTGGTGGTTGAGCCACATACACTTCTTCATCAATCTTTCCATTAAGGAATACAGATTTAACATCAAGCTGGAATACTCTTATGTTCTTTGAGGCAGCATATGCAAGGAAAATTCTTATGGCTTCCAGTCTTGCAACTGGTGCAAACACTTCCTCAAAGTCTATCCCTTCCTTTTGAAGACATCCCAGTGCTACAAGTCTAGCTTTGTTCTTAATCACCAAACCCCTTTCATCCCTTTTGTTTCTGAACACCCATTTGGTTCCAATTGCATATCTGTCATGTGGCTTGTCTACAAGATCCCATACATGTAAATCTCTAAACTGGGCCAATTCCTCTTGCATTGCCTCTACCCAACTATTGTCTTTTAAAGCTTGAGCAATATTCTTTGGTTCTAATTGGGATAGAAAGCAAGAGTACAGACAGATGTTTGCTATCTCAGAATGACTTCTTGTTACTCTTTCATGCAAGTCACCAATGATATTTTCAGCAGGATGATTCTTTTCAACAGCAGGAGTTTGTATTATCATATTTGTAGACAAATTTGTGTCAAGATTTGTTTCATTGATTTCAGGTTCTTCAATGATCAAATCAGCTTCTGCATCATGAAACTCTGGTGCTTCATCATTGGTTTGTCCTGAAGTAGATGCACCATTGTTTCCCAGATTCAAACTTTGAAACAAGTCTTGAAATCTTGTTGTGGAAGCATTCTCAACTTCATTTGATTGGTTGCTTGTGTCACTCCCATTCTGAACATGATCATTTTGTACATAAGGACTATCATGACTTGTCATTTCCTGATCTTGTTCAATGTCATTGTTTGAGGAGCTTTTCACCAAAGTGTATTCCTTTTCTTTCCTAGCAACCTTTTTCCACAATTCTTCCAAGTCCAGTTCTTTCTTCTTATTTTCTTCAAGTACACTGGTCTTGTAGAATGTATCATCAAAGTCTTCAGAATAAATCTTGAATGACTTTATTAACTTTTCATGATCAAACAGCCATGTTGCACCACTGACTGCGTTGAATTGATTCTCATTAAAAATAATGTCAGATGACTCTATCACAATCATATGATCTTTCACATAAACTCTGTATGCCTTTGAGTGAGTAGAATATCCAACAAAGAAACAATCTAGTGACTTAGTTTGAAACTTGTTCAAATAGTCTCTAGTGTTCAATAAAAAACATTTGCAGCCAAAGGGCTTGAAGAACTTGATGTAAGGCTTTCTATTGTTGAAAATCTCATAAGGAGTTTTATCATGCCTTTTGTTCACAAGCACTCTGTTCTAAACATAACAAGCAGTGTTGATTGCTTTAGCCCAGAATGTGACAGGTAAGTTAGCATCAGCCAACATGGTTCTTGCAGCTTCTATTAGTGTTCTGTTTCTCCTTTCTGCAACACCATTTTGTTCAGGAGTTCTTGGAGCTGAAAATTATTGCATTATTCCTTTCAGAGCACAAAATTCTTCCATAACTCCATTCTTGAACTCAGTACAATTGTCACTTCTCATCATCTTCAATTTCTTATTCAGTTTACTTTCAATCATTGTAACACAACCCTTAATCAACTCAGCAGTCTCATCTTTGGTACTTAGGAAATAAACCCAAGTATATCTTGAATAGTCATCAATGATCACCAAACAGTATCTCTTCTTTCCAATACTTGGTACACTCACAGGACCAAAAAGATCCATGTGAAGTAACTCAAGTGGTTGATCAATTGAATTGATGAGCTTTGTCTTATGAGTAGACTTGTGTTGTTTTCCTTTTTGACATGAGTCACAATGATCATCTAACTTGAATTCTTTTGTAGGCAAACCAATCACATGTTCACCCTTGACCAGTCTATTCA
Source organism: Bidens hawaiensis (assembly GCF_021521415.1). Taxonomy (NCBI): domain Eukaryota; kingdom Viridiplantae; phylum Streptophyta; class Magnoliopsida; order Asterales; family Asteraceae; genus Bidens; species Bidens hawaiensis. The sequence continues at coordinate 42,863 of NW_027491521.1, forward strand.
TATTCTTCAAGTTCACATGACACAACTTCCTATGCCACAATTTAGATTCATTTTCAGTGGCTTTGGAAACAAAACATGCACCACCTCTTGAAATAGCATCTTTCATATTCAACTCATACAAGTTGCCATTTCTTGGTGCCATCATCATAATCATTTCTGGTGGGATCACAAACTCAGGTTTTAAGATGAAACAATGAGAATCATCAAAACTGACTTTGTAACCCTTATCACACATTTGAGATATACTCAACAAATTGTATTGTAGTCCCTCAACATGAAAGACATTGTCGAAAGACACCTTCCCATTTGTCAATATCCCTTTACCCACAATCTTTCCAACATTTTCATCACTCCCAAAGGCAACTGAACCCTCATATTTCTCTACATAATTCACAAGTGACCTCTTGTCACAAGTCATGTGCCTAGAACAACCACTATCCATATACCACATATCATTCAATGGAGTGGCCTGTTTCTGCACAAAGAGAAATTTGATTAGTTCAGTGATGAGATGCAAGCTTCATTAACTTGCAACTTATCAGTGTCAGTTTCAGTGGCAGCTTGGGAAATGAGTGTTGAAGGTTCAAGATCTTCATGAGTGATTTCCAAGTTGTCTGAATGGTCAGTTTCATAACCACACTCTCTTGGTGTTTTAACAAGTGAAGCTGAATTGTTAAGCTCAACTAAGTCAGTCATCTTCTCTTGTAAGACATAGTCCTTAGTTTCTGAGAAGTCTCTTACATCAGTCATAGCTTCAATTTTAGCTCAGTTCTAGGTTTCCATGTGAAACCTTGTGGTTCAAATCCATGTTTTAACAAGAACTTTTCATCACCAGTGAGTACAGCTTGTTTCTTTCTTTGATATACAGTTTTTCTTCTTGATTTCTCACTGCCTGTTGATTCTTGTGACTCATCAGACTTGACTGAATGAGTATTTTTGGTAAATTTCAATGACTGGTTCTCCATTATCAACTGCTTTTGCTTCTGAGGTGATTTACTTCTTCTCACATTCTCAGTCATTTGCTTCTTCTTCTTTGTCTCAGCCTTCACTTCAACTCTTGTCTCTATGCTATTCACATTTCCCTTTCCCAAATACATGGCATACTTCTCTTTGTACAAAACAAAGTCTTGACCAAACTTTGTTCCATTTGGGACATGAAATGGCTGAAAATTGAGTCTCTCATTACATGAATCAGTATGGTGTCCATATTCATCACACTTTCTAGACCACACCTTTCTTTTGAACATCTCATGTTCTTTTGGTCTCCTGAATCTTTCACTTGGTTTGGGCTCTCTTATACCAATTGTCATTTTGTTTTTCAGATTGTCAAAATCAATTGAGAATAGAACAAACTCAGCCATTCTGATGTCACTTCTTTCCACATTCCCTTTAACAAAGACAACCTTTTTCAAAGTCAGTGGTTGATCATCTTCATTCTCTCTATATCTTGACTTCCTTCTTTCATATTCCTCAACAGTTTCTACCTCACCCACATCAAAGTCTTCAACACTTGAAAAGATAGGATAAATAGGAGTAATATATTCTATATCCATTTCTTCCTTATTTACCTTCTTTTTCTTGTTCTTTTCTAATTTTTCCAAAAACTTTTTGCTTGGAGGTCTGACAGCATTGTAACACACATTCTTCTTTTCACCAATGTCAAAAGAAACATGTTCTCTTTTCATTTGCTCATTCATTCTTTTCATTTTATGTGTAACTGGAGGATACTTTGGAAGTTGATCAACAGATTCAGGCTTTCTATATTTTCTTCCTTTTTCAGCAGCTTGAATTTCCTTTTCAGTAATTTGATCACTCAAATCACTCAGATCATCTTGATCCAACTCATCTGAATCAAAGTCATCTTCATAGACTTAACTCCAATTGACTTTTCCTCTTTCAGTTCTTTCTTCATAACAAATTCACCATCTTCACTCACCTCAACATTCTTGTACAAATCTGCAACATCTTCTTTGTCTTGAAACACATCTTTGAATTGTTGTAGATAAGCACTTCTCTTCTCTTTGTCAACTTTAGGCATAACGTTGTTGTTGAATGGTGGTGGAACAGCCTTGTACTTTTCATCTTCTCTTACTTTATTCAGAATTCCACATATGTTTCCAGTTGAAACTAAGTTCTTTAGGAATTCATTTTCAGTTTGCAGCTTTGTAGGACCGGTGACGATCCGAGCAGGTTCGAGACGGAAGGTTTGACAACCAAAGACGGACATAAACAAACACGAAAACAAACGATTTCATTGATAAAAACGAAAGGTTACATGCTTGTTAAACACTGAAATCACGGTCTATGGCAGGGGGAGGTCGAGCATGGCCTCCCCCCTCATCCGGACAGCACCTGGGCTCCGGGCACGCAAAAACCTTGAAAACCTTACCTGTTCACGCCTGAAAGCTGGTATTTATACCCGCTGCCATTCGGTCAGGACTCATTCGATCGAATGAGTCCTATTCGATCGAATGGCAGACTCATTCGATCGAATGAGTCCTATTCGATCGAATGGCAGACTCATTCGATCGAATCAGAAACTGGTTCGATCGAATGAGTATCCATTTGAAAATGCTCTTTCAAATGGATCACTTTCAGCGTGAACCACTACCTAGGTGTACAGCATACAACATAAACATTCTAAACTATTCGCCAAGCGACGGCCACAAAATGTGCACCAACAAGCTTTGTATTCAGCACCTTTTCATCAATCACCATCTTCTTCAACCCACTAATTTCTGTTGTGAATGTTGTCTGAGCTCTATAGCTATTCATACAATCCTCTTCCAAACTTTTCATTCTTTCCTCACTAACAATCTCACTTGCCTCATAAGCATTGATAATGCTTTGCTTCTTAAAACACTCACTTTCCAGCTTACCAACCTTTTCTTTTAATTCATTGACAAGTTTAGGTAAATCAGCATTAGGATCAGAATGTACCTTAGATGAAGATGCAGAGTCTATGGCCATGAATGCCACATTAGCTCTTCTGATATCATCTGCTATATCTTCCTCATGGTTACTCCAGTCAAAGCTTCCCTCATGCTGAGTAGTTACTGCCACATTGCCTTGATTTCTTGGTTGATTTTGGTTTGCTGGAATGTTGTTAGTTGCAGGGTTTTGAACAGCTTGATTCTGATTGTTGTTCATTTGATATACTTGATTCTGATTCATACCCTGCTGGTTGTTCATCTGAGGCTGATAGTGGTTGTCAAAATTGGGATTGAAGTTGTTGTTTGGATGGAAGTTGTTGTTGTTGGGATTGAAGCCTTGGTTATTGTTGAAGTTCTGCTGGTTGTTGTTTCTATGCACATTCTACTGGTATTGTTGTTGGTTTCTAGGCTGTTGGAATTGATTGACCTGAAAGTTCCTTGGCATATTGCACTCTCTTGCAAAGTGTCCAGGTTGTTGACAGTTGTAGCAGATAGCCTTGGACTTGTCAAATCCTGTTCTCTCATTTGGACCAAAACTAGTGATCTACCAGTTCTATTGTACAATCTCTTGCTTCTTAATGCCAACATTACAGCTTGCCATTTGAGATCCATGTCTTAAAGGTCATCAGCATCTATTTGTTCCAAATCATCCTGCACTACACTTGTGTGAATCAAGTTTTTGGCCACAAATGCATTGTAGGATTCAGTGAACATAGACATTAGGGCTTGTGCATCACTCCCTTGAACATGCCCTGCACCAGCACTTTGAGCATTTCCATTTCCCACAGAGGCTGAATCATCATCAATCAACTGAACATTAAACCTCTGTTGACCACCTTGACTGCTTGAACCACCTCCAATGAATGACCTAGGAGTCTCATTGTTGTGATCACTTGGTTCTTCAATGATGGGAATTTGTTGTTGATTCTTTGTTGTAAGATTCCCCATTGGAGCAATTAAAGCATTTGACACATTGAAACTTGGTTTATCTTCCTTGATCATTTCATTCTCAATCATTTCAAGTTCAGCAGCTTGAAGAAAACATACTACATCATCCAATTTCAATTCATTGAAATTTTGCTTTTGAAGGATGAATTTGCAAGCAGTATACCATTCTTTTGGCATTGAGTTGAGCAACTTTGTATTCAAATCAAAGTCAGTCATTACATAATCAGTTGTTCTCAACTCATTCACAATACTCAGAAAACGTTCTAGTATTGACTTCAACCTTTCACCATCTCTATACTTGAATCTTTCTAACTGTTGCTTCAGTCTTTGCTTCTTAATGTTCTTCAATTCAGTGTTCCCTTCATACATCTCAAGGATTGCATCATACATTGCCTTAACACTTTGATGATGTGCAACCTTTGTGAGGATTTCCCAAGACAGACCAAGTTTGAGCATAGCCAATGCTCTGTCATCAACTTTTCTCATTCTCTCTCTGACAGCAGCAATAGCATTTGCATTAGCACCTTCTTCAACGGCAGCTTGTGGACCATTCTTGATAGAATTCCACATATCCACATCATTATAACATACAGCAGCCTCAAAAAGCACTTTCCACTTGGTAAAGTTCTCCTGACCATACAATCTAGGTATCTTATTAGTAGACACCTCTTGTTCCTCATATCCAGACATTTTCTTAAAATAAAAGTTAAGTTCTTATCAAAAATAGATTAAAATAATCAGATCTGAGAATAAATTCTTAGATCTGAGGTGTCTGATATGAATAGAACAAGATTCAACAATAAAAATCAAAGCTTTAAGTGAAATAAGGAAAAGAAAACACTTAAAACTTGTAGATCTGGAAGAAAAATGAAGAACAGAGCTTCTGACGTCACAAATCAATCGAACAGTGCTCTGCTTACGTCATTCTTCTTCAAAACTTAATCAGCAACAATCTTTCTAAAAATAGCAGCAACAGGCTTTGATACCACTTGTCAGGTCCCAAGTTGTGATGTTCGATTCGGATCAGATCTTAATCAATCATGCCATAACTCACACAAAATTAATCGTGTTGACAAGCGAGTTAATGACGGGTTACTATGTTTAGAAAGATGACCATTTGTTAAAGGCGGAATCAATAACAAACATAAGGTTGCAATGAATATTCAAAATACGAAGACACACGAAGGATTCACTCAAAAGATTTCAATTTATATAACGTTAATCATACAAAAGGATAATCGATTAGGGTTTAGAAGGAATCCTAGGACAGTCGTCACACACACAATATTCTCTCAATTAATGTGTCGGTCTTATCCGTATTTTTCGTCTCTCTTGTCTTCTTCCGTTGTTTGGCGGCGTGCCCTAATTATTCTATTTATAGGCCTGCCAACCTAAGACAGCTGTCATTCCTTCTAGAAACCCTATCCGATAGTACATATTCAATTTACATATTCAAAAATATACTAAGTGTAAAACAAGTCTTCCGGGTAGGCTTTTCATTAAACTTCAGTCTCCGAGTACGCAGTGTACTCGGCCTTCCTTCAGACTTGGTAAACATAGAAGTGTACTCGGAATCAGTTTCCGGGTAGACTTTACTTAAAGAATATTTTACCAAGTAAAATATTCACCGAGTAGACTTCAATCTTCTTGGACTTATCAAACTTTGCTCGACAAATCCGTACGAGCAGCCTTGTTCTTCTATGATCCTGTTTGGCTCATTGTCAGTTGAACAACTTATTGATAAGGCGTACTCGGGAGTACATACCTTACTTGAGCAGAACCTTACTCGAGATAACTTTGAGATATTCTATTAACTCATCAAGTATACTCGGACCATAATTATTAAAGAATACCTTGCCCGGTCTTCCAATTACTTGGCTTCTTGGACTTGGTGACCATACCTTACTCGGAAGAGTAAAATACTTGGTCTTGAAGAACAACCCTGCTTGACAAAGTGAACCTTACTCAGATATGCCAAATCAATGAACCTTACTCGGAAATCACTAAAAAGCATACCTTGCTCGGATATCCACTTAAGAAGACTATTTGAAGTAAACCTTGCTCGGAATGCAAAATCTCGTACTCGGCTAAGTAAAAGCTTACTCGAAGGTCCAAGGTGTGCTCGGATTCAATACTTAGCAGTATCTGAGGAGGTTGAGAAGATTCCAATCTTCCAAATTCTTCGTTTAGGTCAAATCTCCTCATTTGGGTCAAATTCTTGACCCAACAACATATCAGTATGCAGATTATAAACAAACAGATCAAACACATATTATAGATTAACATATTATAGATTAACATATCAGTATGTAGATTATAAACAAACAGACCAATAAGGATTATAATCATATCAGTTGACTTCTGTAAGGTCAATTTACCAGTAGGCCAAAAATTATGCAGATTACCTTCACATATAGGCCAAAAATTATGCAGATTACCAAAAATGCAGCAGATTACCTACACAAAATGCAGATTACCAAAATAAGGAATTCAACTATGCAGATTACCAAAATAAGGAATTCAACTATGCAAACAAACAAACAGATCAAACACATATTTTAACTATGCAGATTACCAAAATACCCTTTACCAAAATACCCTTTACCAATACATATTACCAAAATATGTTTTAACTATGCAGATTACCAAAATACCCTTTACCAATACATATTACCAAAATGCACTTTAGCTATAATCAACTATACCGATTACCAAAATACCACTAGCCATTGCAGTTGACTTTTGTAAGGTCAAAATAAGAATATACCAAAATGCCCTTTGTCAATTGACCATAAGAATATTCCAAAATGCCCTTGTCAATTAACCATAACCAGGAGAAACATAAAGTAAAAAGTTACAAAAGATTACAAGTTTTAAATCAAAAGTAAAAAGACCATAACATAAACAAACATAGTATCAAAATATTACAAGTTAAAATAGTTTAACATCCTAATAACACTTTAAACCTCTGAACCTCCTGCTACATCAGTTGCATCAACTTGTGTTCCTGAACCTCCTGTTTCTCCTGTTTTCCCTTTCTTGCAAGATCTCTTGTTGTGTCCTGGTTGCTTGCAAATATCACATGTAACTGCATGACCCTTCCTTGGAAATTTCTTGGCTTTACAAACCCTTTGACTCAGTTCTTCAATTTCCATAGCCGATTTCTTTATATTCTTTTTTGGTCTACCAATCTGCACATGGTGCTTAGGAGCAGTCAATCTAGTGGGCCAAGGGGATGGTGCCCATTCTTCTTGGCATTGATTGGATCTATGGTGTGTGCATAAACATTCTTCCATGTCTCTAACCAATACACATTGTCAACCCATTTCTCTGGCACACCATCATCCAATCCATGTTCACCCATATCAAAAATACATGCCACTGCATGCTTGCATATAATCCCAGTCAAGTCCCACATTCTGCATGTGCAAGACCTTTGGTCAACTGTCACAACATATTGCTCTTGATTTGGACCACTAACTTGATACTTTGTAGCCCCATCCCAAATGACATTACACTTAGTGGCATCCTTCTTGATTTTTTTAAATGAAACTGTAACATTGGATGTTAATGGCCCTTTACATTTTGCTATTTTCATATGCACTTTCACAATTATTTTCATTAGGTATTCCCTAATGTACTCTAGGCAGCTAATGATAGGCATGTCCCTTCCAGGTGTCAACTGCCTATTGAACACCTCACACATGTTGTTTAATTGTAAATCACTTAGTGCCCTACCTATAGTATAACAAGAATGTAATTAACAATAATGTAATTTTAATGACAAGGATGTAATTAACAATAATGTAATTAACAAGAATGTAATTAATAACATAAAAATACGAGTAAAATGTGATAGTGACCAATGCCTTGGTGGAATTTCCTTCAATCAATCATATAGCTCCTTATTCTCTGTAAACACCTGCTTCATTGCTTTATTAAATGTCTGAGGAGTAGGTGCATATACGCACTTCTAGTACAGATTCTTTGCAACTTGACTCTTCCACTTTTGTTTCATATTTTCTTCAATATGTCTTGCACAATATCTATGTTCAACATTTGGGAAAACTTTTTGTATTGCAGGTATTAAGCCCTAATTTTAAAACAACAATATTTGTAAGTAATATGATATAAAACATAATCAAGTGTTAAATAATTACCTTCTGTCTGTCACTCATAAAAGTGAAATTAGAGTTAGATGTCAAATCCAGATCATCAGCTAAAATCTTCAAAAACCATGTCCATGAACTGGTGTTTTCTGATTCAACTATTGCATATGCAACATGATAAATACCATTGTTGATATCAACTCCAACAGCAATTAAGATCTATCCTGGGTATATCCCCTTCATGAAACAACCATCTAGCCCTAATAATTCTCTCCCACATAATTTAAAACCTTCCCTCAATGGAGCTAAACATACATAAATCCTCTTAAACTGTCTAGTTGGGCTGCTAGGATTACATTCACTTTCAACATCAATATTGATAGTTGTACCTAGCATAAGTAAACAGTTTTAAGATACATAAGTAAATAGTTTTAGCAAAACTTAAAAATACATACCTGTAATTCATCTAACCACCTCTTGAAAGTATTCTCTAAGAATAGCATACTGACCACTAAAATCATGCACAACATTCTTTTTAGCAACTCTTTTAGCCTTGTAAATCTGGTTCGGGGTTACTTGAACTTGCAACTTCCTTTGAATAATTTTTTTGTAATTTCCTCATACTTTCATTTGGGTTGTCTTCAAGATATTCCTCCAGTTCCTTTGCCAACCACCCAACCGTGCATAAACCAACACTTCTAGTTTGTAAACATTGATGCTCAGTATCTAATGTTGTCACACACCATGTTTTTTCAGCCCCATCAAAAGACACATGTAGGACCCATGGGCATGTGGGAGGAGGAATCTTATTCATTTTAGGTTTGGATTTATGGCTGGAACTACCCTCTTGGGCCCCACAACATTTTTTACATTTTCTTTTCCTCCTTGGCATGGGATTCTCTTCCACTTCATTTGTCTTTTCACAACTACCCATATTTAAGTTTCTCCCCAAACACACTACACGATACCTAATCTTGTCATTCTTCACAACATGAAGTTGTCTCCTTGAATGAATTGCATGAGTCTTCACCATTTGCTTTATCTCATCTTTACCATCAAAAGTTTGACCCAAGTTAAAAGGGCAATATTCTTCATCAGTTTCTTTTGAGTGTGACTTTCTCTTTTTTTTTCCTTGTTCATCCTAACAGCTCTCTTCAATATAGTTTCATTATTAGGATCACTAAGACTATCAATATCATGTAGATCTAAATCATCTAATTCATCTTCTTTATCTTCAACATCTTCACCTACATCAGATATATCATCCACATCTGCTCTAAATAATTCCATATCCTGATTTGGGTCATCCATACAGTTTTCATTAAATATGAAGTCTGCATCATCATCATAACCTTCTGCCTCACTATTACTATCAAACCCCTCTACATCTTCATCAGATTCAGGCACCCTAACATTATGTAAATCTATGTCATCTAATTTAACTACATCATCCTCTATAGGTTCATCAGATTCTGATTCATCATCTCTTTCCACATTAAACCAACTTATCATTGAGGCCTCTTTTACCTTTGATACAATGTGTGAATGTTTCACAAACACCTCAATTACCTTGTGCACACTAATATATCCTATGAGACTAAGAGCATCAGTATCGTTGGACAAGGGTCTTAAACCTGAATCTAAGTCCTCTCCGGGAATCCTAAAATAGAATTTCTGGTCATTAAGAACTTCCTCTTTGTTGTAACCTAATTGTTGTACCATATCATTCACAATAATCACTGAAAACATATCAGCATTCACTCTATCAACAAAAGTAACCATACCCCCCTTGTATGTAGTTTCTGGAGATTTCTCAAACTCTCCCCCATGATGGAACTCAATTGTAAAATGGTCTGGAAAATCCCCTGAAACCGAATTGTACAAAATTAACTAATTGAATTGAAAAATGGTTTGGAATTCAATGGTTTATTAATAGTTAGGGTTAATACATACCATATTCAACGTTTGGATCGAAATCAACACCAGGAGCTCTGGTATCCCACATTTCCATGTTGTTCTTAAGTTTATCACACTTAATCGCTGGATCTTCTTCACTTGGTCTTCACTAAATCGATGGTTGTATCTTCGTATTATGTATCTTGGTTCTTGTTATTATTCAGTAAATATAAGAGTTAATTGTAATATCTAAGAAGACTATTATGACCCTGAGGTAATGTGTAAAAAGACATTTCTAGCCCTCAGGTGATAAAGAACTAACGGCTTACTTGAATGCCGTTAGACGGGGGGGATATAATTGGCTAAAAATGAAAACTACTAGGACTAAATTGAAAAAAAATAAAACTTTGGCCAGAAGTGGCGAAATTCGCAAACCACATGGACGAAAATGGCCATTAACTCCCCAAACAACTTTTGCGACACAAATCACACAATGCATATACTTCAGATCAATTATAAAAATAAGATAGATGAATAAATTAACATCAATACTTTATAGTGGAGTGGTTAACTTGTTATGTTTAGAGCCAGATGTTACGAGTTCGAACCCCGGCACATGCAACTTACATTTTTCGGGATTATTTCACGAGATGGGCTTGGTGATGGACCTGCGAGATGGGTCAGCTGGTTACAAGATGGGCTTGGTGATGGATCTGCGAGAGGGATTAGTTGGGCTGTTGATGGATTCGCAAGATGGGCTTAGGTTGGGCTGGGTAATATAACTTAAGTTATAATAAACCGAATTAACCGACCTCACCGACTCCATATATTCCGTTAACGTTTTTAAAACACAAGATTGTCGATAAATGAAAGCAATATTTATATATTTGAATATATATATATATAATGATTTAAACAAATGTAATAATCAAAGCGTATGAACGTCAAACGTAAGAAACAAAAGGAATTAAATAACGACTTTCGCTAAACGATGTAACCTCGTCAGATCAATTTAACTAAACAAGCGAGCCTAGCTTATGAAGCATGTTTAAGTAACTAAAACACAAACTTAGTTTGATCGGTTAGTCACTATCAAACTTAGTCAATGCTTGATAGTGGAGTGGTTAACTTTTGGGAATTTTACATATATCCCCTCCTCTTAATTACATATTTCCCCAATGTTGAATCCTTAATTTCATATTTCCCCTTCTATTACCATTTTGGTGTACAAAAAACTTTAGATGAGAAGATTGAAGTGAATGTTAATTGTAAAAAGTTGGAGAAATCAAATGAATCAAGCTCTGAAAAAAGCTTTGATTCTATGCATCTATCGACTTCGTGAACAACTCATGTGTGCAGCAAGTGTTATTTATCATCTTTTACCAATAAATTAATAGTCAATTTAGACATTTTTTTTGAACGAACACCACTCCTTGTGGACACAGGTAATTGCTTCATCAATCAATGAAAATCCCCAAAATTAAATTTAGTATTTTAAATTTAGTATATAAGAAAAATAACCTGAATGGAGATTAGTCTTTTTAACACCAGTTCAATTAATTAGCGTTTGATATATTTGTCTTAAGACTGACTCGGTTTGGGTTGAAAGTGAGGATATATGTAGTTGATACTCGAAAGGGGATATATGTAAATAGGTCTTTAATTAGTTCATTAGGGGTAAAACAATCATTTATTTGGTTAAGTTTAATGAAATGGGGAGATATGTAATATATGTGGTTTAGTGAGGGGAAATATGTAATTGTTATTTTAAGGTTGGGTAAATATGTAATAAAGAAACTTATGAAGGGGATATATGTAAATGCCCTTTAACTTTTTGTGTGGAGAGCGAGATGTTGTGAGTTCGAACCCCGACACATGCAAATTAATTTTTGTGGGATTGTTTCACGAGATAGGCTCAGGGGCCAAGTGCATCTGCGAGATGGGCTTGGTGATGGACCTGCGAGATGGGTGAGCTGGTTAAAAAATGGGCTTGGTGATGGATCTGCGAGAGGGATCCGTTGGGCTGTTGATGGATTTGCAAGATGGGCTTGGGTTGGGCTCGGCAATATAACTTAAGTTATAATAAATCGAATTAACCGACCTCACAGACTCCGTAGATTCCGTCAACGTTTTTAAAATACAAGGTAGTTGATATATGAAAGCAATATTTTTATATTTGAATATATATATATATATAATGATTTAAACAAATGTAATAATCAAAGAGTATGAACGTCAAACGTAAGAAACAAAAGTAATTAAATAACGACTTTCGAGAAACGATGTAACCTTGTCAGATCAATTTAACTAAACAAGCGAGCCTAGCTTATCAAGCATGTTTAAGTAACTAAAACACAAACTTAGTTAGATCTGTTAGTCAGTATTACAGTTAATTCAGAACGCATAAGGACCCGGTGAGTTTTTAGCCCCATTTTCTTGTTATGTTTTCGGGGTTGTGTGCATACCCAATGTGAAGTGTTAATACACTTACCTTAAGTGGTAAGTGTATGCTATAAACGCTATAAGAGATAGTTATTATATTGATATTATAAATGATTGCTTGTGGGTGCATGAACGATCTTCGGATATTGTACGTATCGACATGAAAGGTAATGTTTATTAGTTTATTGTGAAGGACGCCTAGTATGTCCGTATGATATGATGTACTTTGCTTGGTACGTTATTTATGAATGTTGTACATGTGGTACGTGTAAGCAGGTGTATATACGGTATGTGGGCTCTACGTCCGACATAGTAAGTTAGGATGGCAAATCCCTCTAACATTTGGTGACATAGGCGTGGAATGTGACGGCGTAGTTAAGGACGGTGGGCCTTATACGTGTTATATATAATAGATGTCAATGTAGATAAGGACTGCGGATCTTATACGTATTATAGATAGGAGTCAGCATAGGAAAGGACTGCGGACCTTACACGTGCTGTGAATGTGGTAGCATGGGAGAGGACCGCGGACCTCGTACGTGCTATGAAATAGGTGGCAACATAGGTAAGGACTGAGGACCTTATACGTGTTTTTAAAGTAGGATGGTATAGGGAATGACTGCGGACCTTATACGTACCATGAATGGTGAATAGGTAAGGAATGCGGGTCTTTTTTGTGTTCACGACCTTGAGTATAGGTATATACGGCAGACTATGAACATACTCTCGGTTGACTGAGGTAAGTGAAAGTATGTATGTATGTATGTATGTATGTATGTATGTATGTATGTATGTATGTATGTATGAAGGATAACAGGTTAAGTATGAATATGTATCTTCGGATACGTATATATGTATGGTATGTGAATGTAACGTATGTTGCCTGATTAACTAGAACTCACTCAGCGTAGCTAACTTTTAGTATGCACGCAGGTGGTTGATTAAAGAAAGTAAAGGAGCTTGGGGTACACACAAGGCTGTCCACACGGTGTTGTCATCCAAAAAGTCATTAAAGAGAAAGTTTTATATAAATGTAGTTTATTCCGCGAAAGTTTTTGTAAACTCTGATAATTAAGTTGTGTTCAATTGTAAATCTAACTGTTAGTTAGGTTTCCAGGTTCGGGGCCTTACAATGTTGAAGTGCTAGAACACGAGTAAAGATCAAGCGATAAACCAAGGGGGAGATTGTTGGGTTACACTTAATGGTTTACACTTAATCTTTGTGGGTTTGATTTTGGGCTATATTGTAACACCCTCTTGATTTCGGTGGGCTTATTGTACGAGCTTGGGCTTAGGGTGTTCGGTATGCTATATATACGTTGTATCTAGGTCTTCATACAGGGTCGATCATTCATAGACGGTGAGAAACGAGAGCATTGCTATTCACATCGTATTGTAATCACTGTTAAGGGCTTAAGCACCCGACGTTGAATATAACGTTTGTTTTGAAGCCATCTTGTGTGTTTATTGTGTTTGTTCCTGTTAAGACTGAATCAATTCGTTATTAGATTCCGCCTAACAACGAGTTTACGTGATATCACATTGAAAGATCCTTCATTGGGATTTACATTTTTGTCTACATGCCTAGAAATTGAAATCATTAAGTGTTCTGCCATTAACCCTTGGTTATATTGGTAAAAACATTAACTTTGTAGAATTACCTTAGTTTAATAACTTTGATATTGACCTGGAATGCAATCACCATTTTAGATGCATTTGGGCCTGGAAAAAGTATAGCAGGGGTAATTAGATCAATTGATTATTCTATTATTTGTCCTATCTCCTTTTTTTATTTTCTTTTTTAAAATTTTTCACTTAACTTATATATAAATAGTTTAAATATTTTAAATTAATTTATGGGAACGATATTATTTGCAATATCGTCATGCAGAGCCGTAGAAAACATGATTTGCTAGTCGTAGAAAATATTACCATAGAGGAGAGGAGGGGTAGAGGCCGACCCAAATTGACTTGGGATGAGAGGATTAGACATGATTTGCTAGCCCTAAACCTCTCCGATGACATGGTTGAGGATATGGATTCTTGGAGACGTAAAATTAAAGTTAAAGATTTTTAGGAGGCAAATAATACCTTATGGGCTTCTCTTTATCTTATTTTATGGTCACACACCATTATATTATTTTCTTTTCATATATTATGTATTTTTATGTATTTATGCTAGTATTGTTATTTTTACTACGTGCTATTATTAATTATATTACTATTGAACTTTGATTTTGTAACATTCGGCGTTTGAAACTAATAAATAAAGAAAGTTATTAAAAGTTTTTGCATTTTATCGTTGACGTTTAAATAATATAATAATAGATTTAAGTGTCATTTTAGTAGATGTGGTTTGGTCAATTACGCAACTTTAGTACCTATTATTTATTTTGTGCAAATGGCTACCTCAGTTTTAAAAAACTTGCATATTTAGTACTTTATTTCTAACCCCGTCTATTTTTCCGTTAAGTTAGAGATAATTTGATAACTTCGTTATTTTCTTTGTTTTTTTCTTTTCTTTTAAACACTTATATCTTGTAACCCTAAATCCCCATATCATAACATCAAAATCCAAATCCTAAATCCCAAAACCCTTTCTCCATATCATCGTAGGGTTTGGATTTTTACGATATCTAGGGATTTAAGATTTGGATTTTGATGTTATGATTTGGGGATTTAGGGTTTACAAGATATAAGCGTTTAAATGAAAAGAAGAAAACAAAGAAAATAATGAAGTTACCAAATTATCCCTGACTTAACAGAAAAAATAGACGTGGTTAGAAAAAAAGTATTAAAAAAGTAAGTTTTTTTGAAATTGAGGTAGCCATTTGCACAAATAAAGAATATGTACTAAAGTTACGTAGTTGACCAAACCACATGTACTAAAATGACACTTAACTCTATAATAATAAGATGGGTAGTAGGCATGATTAATATGGAGTTAGTGGGCTTATGAAGTTAAGGTTCATGAGCTTAAGGTATAAATATACCTTAAAACCTTTAAACCTTATCCACTTTCATTTAATAAATGCACACTCAAAACACACTCACATCTTGAATCTAAGAATTTTCAAGAACATGTCCAACTCGATCCAAATAACAAGAAAACCTTCAAGATCTAAACCCGATCCAAATCTAAGAATTTACCCTTAAACACACACAACTAACATTAATAAACAATATTTATGGACCGAATTTTCAAGTGTGTTATTGTCATTTGGTAAGCAAAAAAAGTAATCATTCGGTCTACCTAAAAGTTTATGTTTTTCAAACCATGACATTTTTAATGGGACGAATGGAGTATTATTTAATTGAAAAGAAGAGATGAGTTATTGATTTTTAGTGTAAATACAAAGAAGGGGATGGGGGATGGGCTGGGAATGCTCTAAAGTAATCATGTTTTTATAATCAAATCTTTAAAATTGCTTAACACCGTCTGTCCACCTAGCATGATTAATTATTAATTAGTTATTAAGTATTTAACTTGACTAGCACTTTTTCACTTATTCCACGTTTGATTCGACACCTTACTTGTTCTTTCTAGAGCATGTATTTTATAAATGTTTTTATTGACCTTTCGAAATATTTCATGCATACAACGATTTCTAGTTAATATAATCTTTAGCATTTCCAATCACACAAGTACTCTCAAAATCGCCCACGATGGGTTTGTTTTGTTTAGAAACGACAAGAATAGGTTATGGGGTGATTAGGGTTGCAAAATCGGTTTTAAAAAAAATCCACCATGTAATTATTGCTCACATGTCGTGAACTTTGAGACCCATCCACGTCGCAACGGGTTTAATTTATTTTTTATTTTTTTAAAAGTAATATTTTGATATACGAAAACATAAACAATAACATGCGAGCATATGATCAAGTAGCACGTTACATTTTTTATTCAAGTTAATTAACTCGTTCAGGTTAAATATTGAGCACAAAAGCACTAGGACAGACTCGTGTGTCTGACTCATCATTGACTCGTGTTACTATATGCATGAATGTTCAAGATAGCGAAATGCGTGTTAACATAGTAAATATAAAAATGTCGAGTGTCACACATACACATCAAAACTATGTGATGACATTTTGAATACACATCAAAACTAAACTAAGTGCTTACACTTTGAATATGCATTAGAACTAAGTGCTTATACTCTAAACCCCTGATCCCCATACAATTAAGCCGTCATTTATTTATGGTACTCAAATAAAAGATAAAAAAATAAAAATGAAAATACTTGATTGTATAATTTAACTAAAAAAATTAATAATGTCTTATACCAAAGTAGTAAGCATTTAAAAATAGGGTTAAGCTTGGGACAGTACCGGTATCGATCCCCAAATTTGAGAATATTTGGTACCGGTAGTGGTACTAAAATATTCAGTTCGTTACCGATATGATATCGTTATTTCATGCAAAATTCGAGATATGCCACAACCAAAAACTCAAAACTTGATACATGTTCAATACCAATGGTACTAAATCGATACCGAATTCGATATCGTTACCAATTGACAATCGGTATCTGTATTGAAAACGTTTATCCTATTTTAAAATATTTAGAAATGGTAACAAAACTTGAAAAAGTCAATACATTATGTTATTTAATAAACTTTTTTTCTTTTTTCAGTATTTTGATTTTAAACATTGATTGCATAATAATTCTATAATAGAAAGCCAAGAGTTTCTTAGTCTATTTAGACAAAATCAACTTTTTATGAGATCATCCCCAAATTTTATAGTACATATGACTCTTATAATATGATAAGAAAATTAATTGCTAACTTTAGCTTACGTTTTTTGAAATATAAAGTTTCATTTCATGAGTTTGTAAAATCATTTTTTCTCAGTAATTCATGTATTATCTGACTGTACTTATAATTTACATATTTGTTTTTTCAATCATAAATTTAAATCCACACCACTTGAAAATAAAAAAAAATCTAATTCATCGTCTTGTTACCGTTAGACCAAAACCTCTTTCATTCGTAAAATTAGTTATATTGTTTTTACTTATGAGAGTTATTAAATTTATATGCGATATAAAATATTTAATTTAATTAGTGTACAATAACAATAGCTATACATTAATTTTATCATTTCAATGTAAAATTAGCTACTTGATAGAGACATATGCCTCTTAGATGAAATACCTCGGGTTTATAGTTAAGCTAAGAAAGCATTTTAGGATTATTGACATAAAAAGTAGAAATAACATTGTCATGAAAAAAAAACTTTAATTCTTATACGTTTGGTGAAAGTCTATCAATAATCATCAATACTCTATATAGCTGTTTACCGTAAAAATTATAGTTGTTGCTCTCTGATCGTTCCCCACCCTTATCGCGGCACTAGATTGCTTCATTCCTAAATGGTGAAATTCTATGTCTTTGACCCGTTTAAGTTTAAAAACAAAAAAAAACAAGTGGGTCATGGATCTCACCAAACCTAGATACCCCTTAAATGGGTTATAACATCTCATTTATTTGTGAAACTCTTTCATTTTTAAATAATAATTTTCGGGGGATATAAGTCTCACCAAACACAGATAACTCGTAACTGAGTTATATAAACACATTTATTTGTGAAACTCTTTCATCATTAAACCCTAATTTATTTTCTCTCATCTACATATATTCTCCGTTGTTAATATAACCACTCCATTACTAGTTAACTTCCGATTACTACTCACCACCGTCGACCTCCCTTCTAATGCATCAAACACCATCTTTACATACATCAACAACCCCTTATTTGTTGGATTCTCCTAAATCGTCAAATGGTTAATCTGTCACCAGTTCAGATCTAGTCTCCCCTTACTTTCTCTTTTATTTATGAAAACCCATACGAGTCAACCTGTTTTCATCTTCATCACTCATACCACCACCATCACACCAAAATTGATTCCAGGCCTAGAACGGTTGTTATTGGTAGCATATTACTAACTACCATGCTATCTTAAATTTATAAAAGCATGCCTGCTTTAGTTTTTAATCTTAATGTTCTCTTATACAAACCTGGTTAAATGCTCGTTCTTTTAAAATTTAAATGAACAGTTAATGGACATAAATAAACGTACACAAACATAATTGGACAAAGGTGTCACACCCCGACCAAAGGCGGAACATGCCGGGGCGTAACGTATTGATTAGACAGTAGCTCAAAAGACACTAATTAAAGTGACAATAATTATTTAATTCATTAATATCAAAACAAGTACACAATTATAATAATCAAAACAATTACATTATATTTATTGTTTGGATAAATATCTTAAGGTAAAAACTAATATCTTCAATCTTGATCAATGTAAATTACTTGTACCTGTAGCATGTATAAAAATAAAGTTTGTCAACACGAATGTTGGTGAGAAAACATAAGTTTTAGTTGAGATACATATATAAATAAAAACCACAATTCATATGTTGATGTTGAGCATTACAATTGCTATGAAAATGTAAAAAACTAAATAGATGTGGACCCGTTCTTATTGATACAAAATCAATGTACTTGGGTAAATGTATTATCATACTAGATGAGGATAGATAAGGATGAGATACCAACCACCAAACATAAAATAAACAATTAAGCACATAGAGCATTATCATAGAGCATGCAATAATCACACATAAACATATATTGAATTGTGTTTTAAATAGATGTGGAAATAAAATTTGAGTAATTTAAATAGGTATACATGCCACCCCCAAAATTTAAAAGAAGAAAAAGAGGGATATGTAAACTCACCTTATAGCGTAGGATAAACGAGGACGAGATAATAAAAGAAAATGCTAGGATGGAAAATGATCAAGCTTCCCGAGAGTTGCCGACAATTAATCCTAGTTGTTAATGATAAAGTGAGTTAAATATAAATGACAAAATAATAAGACGGGTCTTGAATCTCGATGAGGTTATTAATCTTATTGACATTTTATTATGGTTGTTTATTATCATTAACGTGATTAACAGTATTATTATTATTATTATTTTATTATTGTATTTGCTTTCTTTACGTTAATAAAATAGATGCTTATAAAGCGATATAAAAGTTGGAAAATTAATACGTACATGAATCTTTAAAATGAATACAATTTGGGTTATTAAACGAGTTATCATTACATATAAATATTCATACATATATATAAATGATTTATGAAGAAAAACGACAAGTCTAGAGGTTCGGTATAACCAATCTTCGTTTATTAAATGTTATAGTAAAATTAATATAAAAGATAATTGTTTAAAGGTGTTAAAAAAATTAAAATCAAAACCGCGTCCAGGGCGGCTTGAACCCGCGCCTGGCCGGTTTTAGTGATTTAAACAAACACGCACGTGGCTGGTGCTACAACTTGTGAAAGAAACATTAACAATAATGTAAGTACATAAAGCCAAAGGAACCCCCAAAATCAAAATATGAACCCTAGATCTGGGTTCGTTTGATTTGTTTATAGTTGATACAATTTAAGTTAGGGCTTTTGTTCTATGATGAATTGCGATCCTATATATACCTTTTAATTGGAGTGTTTGCTAAGAAGGTGAAATTGATCAAAAGGGTTGCGGCTAGGGTTTGATATCGAACAGGTACTCGACGGCCTTGTAAACTGAAACTAAGTTAGGGTTTGGTGTCGCGGGGTAGAGAGGGATGTGTGAACGAGTTTAATCGAATAATGGCGACGTATTTATAGTGTTACAAGGTCAAAAGAGTCGTGTTTCGTTATTAATGAAATTAGCTGTCAATTGCCAATTATTTTCTATAATTAGGGTGTCGGTAGGAAGCGATTAAGGTAAGGAATGATCTAATGTGATCAATTTCGTTTAATATGGCCGAGAATTAAGGAACAAAAAATGGGGGGGGGGGGGGGGGTCTTTGGTGTCGGCAGTGAGAGGGAGAAGGATGAGGGAAAGAGGATGAATATTATTTGCAACCAGGTCCTTGATCTATGGTTGATGGTTCAAAAGTGAATTAAAGTTAATTGAGGGGTTAATTTTGTACATGAAACATAGTTATAATCAAATAAAAATAAATAAATAAATAAAATATTACACATAACGAACTTTATTGATAAAATACCCGAACCCGGGTCGGGTAATGATTACAAAACCGAAAGGGAACGGAAAACCCGAAATGTTACAAAAGGTAAACGAACATTAATGAACAAACGTAAATAAACACAAACAAACATAAACGAATATAAATAAACACGCTTAAATGAGCATATATAAAACATTAAGTAGATGATTCATTAAATATTTCATCTAAAAATGAACATAACAATACATAAATGGGTTAAAATAGATTCAATATATTACAAACTACAGTACAATAAATTAAATTAAAATCAAAAAATATATTCACGTTATTAAAAACAATGATAAATGTAAAGAAGCTGAAGCTGAAAGCTAGTGAAATATATAAATCAACAAAATCGTAACAAAACATAACTAAACACATGGCAACTTGGCAATAGTAGAATACTTTTTTAACGAAACACATGAAAAACGTAATTTTAAAGATCTATTACCTAGACATTAAATAGCTACTATCTAGAGAATTAATTTTCCAATTCATTTAATGTGATGCTCTTTTTTAAATATTTTTATAAATTTTTTATTTGACATGTAATTGTAGTAATTCCTAAGAGTATTATAATTTACTTTATTAGTTAAAAACAGAATCATTAATTCTAGAGTTAATTACACAAATGTCCCTATAATTTAGTCATAACAGGTTTATATTCGTGGTTTCATTTTTTTAACATGTTTGGGGTATTAGACAATCTTTTGTTAAATGCGTATAAAATGCCAAATTTCCCCTCAATAAACATAAATCATTATGGTAAATTACTGCATTGTAGGTACACGAGCTATTTATGTGAAGTGCTAAATATAACACAATTAACCCACCCACACCTTATTAAATAAGTCCGGTGCCGGCATGGATGACGGTGTGGACGATGGTGACGGATACAAGTAGCAGCGGCGGCAGTGAGAGTACGAGTACGAGTACGAGCACAGAAAGAAGCGGTAGCAGTTCGGTAACAGTCTTCGGAATAATAGTGACAGGTATGGTTGTTGTGTTGAAAAATTAACGTGCGTTAGGAAGTTGTGATGTGTTGAGTGTATTTTGATTGATTTCTAAATGGTTACGTCATAAGATACTATTGTTTTTGGATATTAAACTCAAGCGAAATGAATTTTGTGATTAAAAATTAAAAGAGAGGCTATTATTAAAGTGGATGTTTGTACTTTTATGGAACTCTTTTCTACAACTTCTAGAAGATACTACATGCATATGACATATCCACTCTTATATGACCGTGAACGTATAAGCTTTTCTTTTGCTATTTATAACGGTTTAAAATCGATATAAGTATTAGCTTTTTTTTAATTAAAAAATGTCCATGTGTATAACACGTTGGTGGTAAGTAATGATGTTAATGAATCGATCGAATACGAATAAGTCCTTGTTCATCTTCGTTTGTTAAGAAAATATTGTGTTTACGAACGGTTCACGAACACTTATCGAACGAGATTTTTTGTTTGTGTTTGTTCATTAAGGAATTAATGTGTTCACGAACACAAACGAACACAAATAAAATTGGTAAAGGCTAGAGAATAAGACCGGTTTATTCATCAATGTGAATATTGAAAGCCTGTAAACGAATCGAATGAACACGAACAAGGGCATATTCGTGTTCGTTCATTTAACTTTATAATTAATCAAATAAATATTTATGTTCATGTGCGTTTGTTTAAAAATGGACATTTGTGTTCGTTTATGTTCATTTGTTTAAAATCTAAACAAACATAACTAAACAAAGATAAACGAACATAAATAAACATATATGAACCAATGTGAATGAACACAAACAAACTTAAATGAAAACACATAAACAAACACAAATTAACAAATATAAAACCTTTAAGCAAATGACATAACCAGATAATATTTAATTATTTTCTATTAATACATAAACGAACGTTCATGAACATAAATGAACGAACGGAACATGTGTCCGTGTTCATTCAATTAAACGAACACAAATTTTGTGTTCATGTTCGTTCGTTTAAAATGAATGAACATAAACGAACTTCCCGCCAAACGGTTCATGAATTGTTCAACGAACGTTTGGTTCGCTTACAGGCCTAGATTTGAAAATGCAACATGCAAATGGAACATATCAACAAAACTAACTAAAATTATAAACCCGGATCGCCCCCTTAGAAGTCTCACATTTAAAGTTGTCTCTTATATGGCGATACACATCAATCAAAATAGTGGGGAATCTTTTCCAAGAGTAGTGCTCCATAGATGCATAAGGATCGTCCTCAAAGAAATAATATCTCTTCTTCCTCTGTGTTTCAAGAAATTAAAAGTGTTAGTCAAAATACTTGTAACTACCAGTGTAAGCTTAAACCAGGTTGAAAATCGAATCCTAACTTACCGAAAGGGGTTTCAACCCGTTAAAGCTACAACATGTTTCAACCTGAAGGTTTATACTCGGTTTGGAGGATTTTATAATGAACCCCTTTTACAGCCAATTTAAATAAGTTTAGTCGAAAAACGAACCGAAAAGCGTTTTTGAATCTGATCGAAATGTCTATTTGTATTTCGAATAAAGCGCAGCAAGGATAGAGTATCATTGTAAAGGTATTTCGCTTTACTGTCTTCGTTACTGTACGCGAGCAAGGATTCGCTTAGTTTTAAATCCTAATGGTGATAGTCAGCAATCCAACCACGACGATCATGTCCATGCAGGAACTCACTCGCATTTGAAAAATAGTTGATCCGTTTTTCGGAATCCAAAAAAAAGGATGTTGTAACACTTGTGAGCTACTTCGCCTGACACAGGTATCATAACAATGCCTATTAGTTTTATTATATATAAATTATAAAATTAATAAATGCACTAGAATATGTCATCATGTCAACTAATTGGGGTGTGCAAATCATAGTTCGGTTTTTAACATTAAAAATAACCGTAACCGCTACTTTTAACTTCGGTTAATCAGTGGTTTTCAAGCTCGCTCCTTATAGTTCGCTTTTGTTTAGTTTTGAAAAGGCTAGTTTGGTCACATTGGAAACAACGGATAATGAAACTCTGGATAAGGGAAAAATTAATAGCAATTTTGAACTTTTGAGAAGTTTGACTTTTTCATGGTCAACGTTGACTTCTTAATTTTTATTTGAATTTAAAAGGGCGGGTTGAGTTTATATTTTGTTCAAAATATGTTCACATTAATTGGGTTTTAAGTAAAACGAGTGCAGTTCGAAATAAGTTATTATCAGAAAGAGTTTGGGTCAAAACAAGTTGGAAGATTAAGCAAAAAATGGACCTTCAATTTCAAAAGTGTACTAATTTAGCTTATTGGTCACCGGAAACCAAAAGCTTAGGTTACCGGTTAATTTGGTTCTGGTTTCGGTTAACGGTTTAAGTTTGCTTGCACCTAGCAATTAATAATGGGATGTAATGTGACTACATATTTCCATACTAATATTGTATTCATTGTAGAATCAGGGTCAAGTAAGTTTTTAATGAGATCTTTGGCTTCCTTCATATGGTCCAGCTTCCTCAAGTTATAATGACGTTCGATCACATTACTATCACGTAAATGATATGAATCACCAAACAAATTGTCCTTCTTAGTAAGACAAAAATGTAGCAGACATCCGACACTAAACATATCAGAGTTTGTGCTCAGCTTGTTGCCAGCTATCACTTCCCGTGCACGAAATCCTGTGGTGCCTTTAGGGTAGAGATGTTCAAAACGGTTTGGGACTACGAACCGGAACCGGTTCCTAACCGGTTCCTATATTCAAAACCTCCTTTGAAACCGGTTCCAGGCTCGAACCGGTTAGGGAACCGAACCGGTTCTCCCACCCTCGGACCCCTAACCTATGGAACCGGTTCTTACCGGTTCCTAACCCGGTTCCTGCACTGTAACCGGTTCCAACCGGTTACAGTGTAAAAATTTTTTTTTTTTTTTCGTTTTTCGTTTGCGATTTGGATTCTAAACTACGATTCGTATTTGTATAGCATGAAAAATAAACAAAACAATTAACATAAAATTCATTTTATTTACTTTAAGAAGTTCAAAAAAAAAGGTTACATGTTTTAAAATCTTCAAAAACAAACTAACAAAACATTAAACTTATAAATATAAAGTTGTGACATATTATTTTTAGAAAAGCCTTCTTGTTCGTCGTAATTATTGAGCGGCGACTTCTTCCTCGGAATTACTTGTAGAAATGCCTTCTTGTTCGTCGTGCACTCGAACATCAAGTGGTGTTTCATCTTCGAGAGTGGTTAAGTGTTGAATACGATCGATTGAGTCCAGGTGATCCTTTAAGCAAATGCACATCTCCACCGACTCCGAATTTAGTCTTGTTCTTCTCACCGATATTACCCTGCCACTAAGAGAAAAAGCGGATTCTGAAGCTACCGTAGAAGCTTGGACGGTTAGTAAATCACGGGCCATGGTGGCAAGAATCGGAAACTCGGTTTCCTTTACCTTCCACCAAGCCAAAACATCAAAAGTGTCATATTCCTCTTCGGATAAACCGGTAAAGTAATCATTTGCACTATACCTTCCTAGTTCGCTTGAAGAGGTGTTACCCCTTTGTTTTTTAGCCGTTACGTTGCGAACGGTGTTCATAAGGCTAATCATGGGATCTCGTACTCTAGTAGCACTTGAACTTGATGAAGACCCCCCCGGCATAGGCATGTGTATGTTTGACCCATATTTATTTAAATAAAAGTCATACATAAATTTAAAATTCAAGTTAAAATCATTTTTTGCCTCTGTTGAAAAGTTTGGGTCAACTTCATGCATATCTAAGGTTGAAAAAATTTCGTCTATCACACATTCAACCCCCGTAACATTTAACATTGGGTTTAAAGCGACGGCGCAAGTAAAAACCGGTGGCAATTCAAGAAAGTATTTTTTTAATTTAAACTTCATTGGTAATATGATGTTTGAAAACATTGGACTTTTATTTTCAAATTCTTTAAGATTGTTAACGATTAAAAATAACTCCGAAAGAACCAAGGGACTTGTCGGATAATACGTTCCCGATAGTTTCGTAGTTGATGTTTTAAAAACTTCAAGAAAAGTCGATAAGTCATTGATAATTTGCCATTTCTCATTTGAAAAGGGGATTGCCAAATCATTCTCGGCAAGACTATAATGAAACATTTGTAAAGTTTCTCTTTGTTCCAAAGCACTTTGAAACATTATGCAAGTGGAATTCCATCGATGAGGTACATCCCAATTAGCTCCCAAAGCTTTTCTTCCCGTATCTTTACAAAATTTTCTATAATCCATTTGTCTTTTTTTACTTTTCTTAAAAACTTCATGTATCATTAGTCTAAAATCGTTTATAACCGATGTAACCTCATCCGAAGCAAGTCCGTCTTGCACGATTAAATTAATGATATGTGCAACACACCTTGAGTGAAAAAATACACCATTGCAAATCGGCGTATATTTTAATTTTAATTTATCAACCGCCGATGTATTATTCGACGCGTTATCAAATGCCATTGAAAATATTTTATTTTCTAGTTTATAAGTTTTTATAACATAATCTAAAATTTCAAACAAATTATCTCCCGTATGTGGATACTCAAAGAGTTCGAAAGCAATGGTGCGTTTCATCATTTCCCACGATGACGGGTCTACCCAATGAGCGGTGACACAAAGATAAGATTCAGGTAGACCATGTGGAGCCGACCAAACATCACTAGTTAAGTTTATTCCCGTATTTATATTTTCAAAATATGCAATTAGTACCTCTTTGGCCTTTTTCCACAATTTTAAACAATAACGTTTAAGAGTATGACGACTTACGTGAGTGTATTGTGGTTGAAGCGTATCTCGAATCATGGCGGTTAAGCGAGGGTTGTCGAAGTGGCTAAACGGCAAAGCTTCTTGAATCACAAACTTCGCCATACGATATTGAACTCGATCAATTTGGTATGTAAATATTCCGCCTTCACTATCCATTTGCGTTTGTTGCGAATCGACGTTCTTTTTCAACGCCTTGCAATACGGTTTTTCGATGTGTTTCTTCAAATTTGAATTCGAAATTGGGTTTAAATAAACCCCACATAACTTGCACCGAGCCTTCAATGAATGGTCACTCAATTCAACCAAATCCCAATTGCACCAAATCTCTTGATTACGATTATGAGGTACAATACGAACGAAACTTGGTTCGGCGTTGGAACCTTGACCAACCGATGATTGTGAGGCAGCCATAACAACAAATATGAATATAGAAGAAGAGAAAACAAGAGATTAGAGAACTCAAAACGTTGTAATAGTGTTTTTTTGTATTTTTTTGCGTTCGGGTTTGCGTTTTGAGTGTTGTGATGAACCCATGACACCAAATACCTATTTATACTAGTAGTGTGGTGCTTGGGGGAGCCAAAAAAACGGCTATTTTTGACCCCAACGGTCAAAAAACAGCCAAAAAAAACGATTTCCAACGGCTATACTCGATCCAACGGCTAGAACCGGTTCCTAACGGGTTCCGGTTCCTACCCGCCCCCACTCAGAAATTCAAGAACCGGTCACGGATCATCGGGTTGAATCAGATAGGGTCCGGTTCCTACAAAAAACGGGTAGGAATCGGTTCGGTTCCGGTTCGGTTCCACCGGTTCGGTTCCAGGAACCGGTTTTTTTGATCATCTCTACTTTAGGGTGACAACAATGCTTTAAATCCCCACACATATGATCCTTGGTGATGGCTTCGATTCCACGCCACCATCTCTCCGAAAGTGTACGAGAACATGTTCGGGAGTTATATGCCCATGAAAGATGTTCGCCCCATGTAAAGAATTAATTCCGGTCATAAGCTCCCTATTAACAAATTAATTAATGTTTAATGAAAAAACAAATATGTAAAGATTTACAAAATACGATAATTTATTTCTTGGACTTACTCTAAAAATTCAATCAGGTTTTTTAGCTAGGGTGTTCGTCCCCCCGCAACTCAGACTGCCAAAGTTGGTCATATTCGTTGCTAGTGACAAAGTCACATAGGCTCATTTCACAATATGGAATAATCAAATACATATAATTGCCATCTTTTTCGGTTTTCGATTGAAGAATGTTAATACATTCATTGTCTATCAAAGCCAATACTCTGTCTTCATCATTGTAGCGTTCTTTTTCTATGCGTTCAATAATTTTTCTATTACCAGCATCAGTCCCTTTATATATAATTGTACCATTCTTTCTGTTAGGCTATTCGTAATGGGCAAAATATAGGGGTGAGAGGGGCGAATTTGGGGGGGGGGGGACACCGCCCCCTGGGAGATTTGGAGGCGATATGGGACGGTAGCGGAGGAATATTTTCGCATGAGAAGAAAAATAAAGATTATTATTATATTAATGTGTGTGTTATATATACATATATATATATATATATATATATATATATATATTAATTGTAGCCCCTACACCATTACACCACAAAAACAAATTTTCACCCCTTGCTGACTGGGCGTCACACGACGCAAAACACCCCAATTTATAGCCCCTCCACTACACATA
Organism: Bidens hawaiensis; assembly: GCF_021521415.1. NCBI lineage: Eukaryota > Viridiplantae > Streptophyta > Magnoliopsida > Asterales > Asteraceae > Bidens > Bidens hawaiensis. The sequence continues at coordinate 70,759 of NW_027491521.1, forward strand.
GCCTTAGAAAATATTTCATTCAAAGCTAATTCTCCATATCCATTTCGATTAACAAAAATTGGCAACTCTTCATCCATTCCAAATATGAAGTTTCGGTCGGAGCGTTTCAGATTTAGCCCTACAGATGTAACATCAGAGATTTGGATTAACAAATAATATAAAAGGACTATTATTATAATACGAGATTTGGATTAACAAATAATATAAAAGGACTATTATTATAATAATTGTTTAAAGTAATTACTTATGAGCTTAAATGGTCATGGGCGGCTTATTGGCTTAAGCAAAGATTAAGAGTATAAATACCAAGCTCTTAACAGTTAACCCTAATAAACCTTTCACCACAATTACAATTAGTATAAATACCTGGCAGCGGCGGACGGCGTCGGAATCCGGAAAGACGCGGTTGTGGGAATCCGGCGGCGGCGACTCAGATGACGGCGGCAGTAGATGGCGACGCCGGAGTCGGCTAGAGGTAGTGGTGCCTGTGAATGGGTGATGGTGGCTAGGGTTTGTTTTTTTTTATCTTGGTTAAGATGATATCTTATTGTATAGAATAGGTTACAGAAGTGTAAATAGATGTCAGCCAGCCATAGGATAAGAGAACTTTTAATCTCAGCCCTAGGATAAGAAAGAAGCAGTTATGGGTTTTGATCACGTGTTAACGGAGGTTTATGACGGTTCCATGGTTTCTCCCCACGTCGCCTACCTCCTCCATATACATACATTCAGAGATCTCATCTCTCACAACACAACAGAATGTTTGTTGTTCATCGTCCGATTGCGATTTCCTCCTATTAACCGGCGACGACCAGCCTAATCTCACAAACCGGCGACCGGAGTTGTCACCCTAATCGGACCAGCAACGAGCAGTATTGAACAAACACACAGTAAGTCATATTCAATTCTTTTTGTTAATGTAAGTTTCAGTTGTTACTTGTCAATTGCCGTGTTTCTTCTTCATTAGTTTTGTGCAATTGTCAATCAATTTTACTACGCCTTGTTCCTATTGACATGTACGTTTTATAGTTGAAATAAATTATTTTATTCCTTTCCTTTATTTATTTTTAATTTAATTTTATTTATTTCACTAACAATCTAACTTTTAAAATGATATGATTTTTGTAGGTTTTGATCGAAAATGTGCAACCAGATCTTGAGAAGTGTGTGGAAGTATAATATTGAGAAGCTTAGAAATTGGGCCAGAATTGTTGTAGGGTGGGACCCTAATATGATTTATCTACAACTTCTCGATTTCAAAAAGACATCTTCTTTCAACATTTTTCAAAGGTATAGTATAATATAGTATAGTATACATCTGATATGGATAAATACATGCAGTTTTGATGAATTTATGACGGATTGCTTCCGTTTTTTACCGTTCAGTTGCTATGGCTGAAACTCAATTCATTTTTGAACATTTCTAGCAATAGTATATGTGCATACCGGTTGTTTGATAAAATGCTTGAATGAAAAATGTTATGTATCACAGTTTATAAAGATATTCATTGGTTCGTGTAGTGAGTTCATTTTAAGAATCATTTATTGGTTTATAGATTTTTTGAACTTAGATATTTATTTCGACTTGGTTTAAGAAAATTGCATTCGTATAATTGTAGTTTGTATATGTGATCCTTTTAAATAATTTGTCATTCTACATACTTTTGCAAAGAGCTTTATTTGATTGAGGCTGCACATATGTTGGCATTCCGCCCATAGATAAGGTTTTCATTCTCTAAATGACTAAAGTGGCCTTTCCTGCCAATAGTCAAATCATTTTGGGTATATAGTTTATTCAGATAGAAAAGGTGAAGCAAGGATTTTTTATTGGTATGAACTTATGATGATTCAAAACTTAGAAAGTTTCAGAGTTTGTTCCGTCAAATGCAGAATATAATATACAGAGTTAAAAAGGTACATGACATAACTACTATTTATAAAATGTTGAAAAAATTTGGGAATTTCGATTTTTATATTCTTTTTTAACTTTTTTTGCATTATATCCCATTTATTTTTTGTTGTACTGAGGGCTGGGATAAATAGTACCAACATAATTGTGGTGTAATGATATTTATATTTAGTTATTTACATTTTTGACATTTTCCCTACAGTGTTGCATTTCTCTCAGTGAAGATCACTACCTTGACCTCCTTTGAGCAATATAAGCAAGGAGGCGAATATTGTAATTTGAACTTTTTTATGTTATGATTAAAATTACTATTGTTTACAGTTTTACCATTCTTATAGCTACTAAGAGAGAAAAAAAAACGTATATCATTTAGATTGAACTGGTAATGCAATTTAAAAACTCATGGCACATCCAATAAGAGGTTTATCACGTCAGATTGAACTGGCCTGCTTTGGAGGAATTATGACCCAAATGTAAGCCTCAATCCCTTGAACTTTTTTTTAAATATGCAACTGATTTGAAAGTGTTAAGTGTTACCAAAAGTTTTATGGGACCATGTCTTTTCAAGTTACACATTTACCCAGCTGCTGACTTCAGGGATCCAAGAGTAGAACAATTACAGAATGTCGAAATCAGGAATCCGGAGAGAAGATGTGGGCAAACCCATTGGCGAACATAACGGGATTTAGGGCTGGATTGGTTTGTATAAAGTGGGTCAACAACTGAACAAAGGCTTCAGGTAATTGAGTTATTCACCGGATGGATCTGTTCCTCTTAACCAAGATGGGCTGCTATAGTTTATTGAACTAATACGAAAATGAATCTGCATATTCAAGTTTTATCGGTTTATATGGGTTATACAGGTTAACCCATTTCAAAATTGTGTATAACTGAAAACTGAATTTGTTATTCGGTGTTGGTTCGGTTTTCAAAATTAATCAGTTTTAAACCAAATAATGAACACTATTAAGTTTTTAAAAATATACACAAATCAAAAAGATATGAAACTTAAACATTAACAATCAAACCATATATGGATTGAAAGTTCAAGACCAAAAATCAATTTATTAACTATAAATAAGCTTAAAAAAAGGATTGCAGGACATCTATAGCTAATAGCTACTAGATTATCATAAGTTTTATAGGACCAAGTCTTTGGATTAGAACATCTTTGGATATCTACAGAAAATAGCTTCAAACATAAGTTTTTTAATACATTGACTCGATTAACAATAAAATCTTTGGATTAGAACAAACAATTTTTTTAGTTGTATTGTTGTTTATGTAGCTTTTCAATTTTGCATATGTTGCACCAAGGATGAAAATTTAAGGATGAAAATTTGAGGTTATGGTGATCAGTGGCTGCAATGGTCAAAGGAAGGAACTGATGTGGAACCAATTTGTTATTAAATATAAGTTCTAAATAATTGCTGCTAAGATGATGCGGAATGGAAGGAATAGCATTTTTGGATGTAATTTCAAAATTTGTCGTACTCTCAATGTGGTAAGGTAAATCGTCTTATTGTTTATTGGTTATATTCATGTCAGTTCGTTAGCGGTTACTCAATCGTTTGATTTCTCTTAGAAAATTATTACAGACGTAAAACCTGTCGCGGAGCTCTGAGGCCTTGGTTTGTAGAAACCTAGGGGGTGTTTGGTACAGAGAATGGAATTGTAGAGAAATGGAATTGCAGAGAAAGGGAATTGGTCTGGAGAATGAGAATTGACTGTTCTGTTTGGTAGTACAGAGATTTCAGTAGAGAAATATAGCTGAGAATCATTTCTCTTGTTTGGTACATAGAAAATAAACAGAGAATTATATCAACTTTATCATTAGCACAAGTATTTTTTTTATAACAAATATTTATTAAAAAATAAAAAAACATATAAAAAGATGCATAAATTTCAACCAAAATATGCATTGATCAAACCAATTCACATACAAAACATAGTTTTTAAGCAAAAAACATCAACCATAGTTAAAACCAATTCACATACAAAACATACTTCAACCATACACAACTATCCCATTGAACCATCGGTATACAACTCGACCATCTCAATTTTCTCTTCTATTGTCAACGCAAGAAAAGAACGTCCTAGATCCACATCTTTACCAATCAAATGAGCTGCTTTGAACCGTTTTTTTGTAGTGATACCTGGTAAAGCTTTCAACTCATCACTAACCTTTTCATAGATTTCACGAGCCTCCATACCTTCTTTGCTAAGTTGTTCACCCACCATCTCCCCAAATCGAAGCAAAACTTCCTTGATATCTTTGCAAGACTCTCGATATATCTCATCTACATCCGTGCTTCTACCTCTTTTGCGCTTGCTTGTTACACTTCCTGTTTATCCTTCAGATCTATCAACATTTGGAACGGCTTCATCAACAAAATCAAAGTCTTCAATATCAACAGGTGAGCTTTTTTGCGTCTCTTGAACAACATCTTCTTCTCCAAGGTCAACTGCTTTACTACCAGTAGCTCTATCCTTACCGAATATGGTACACAATTTGTCATAGAAAGGAAATGACTTGTCACGAAAATTCACAGCACCTTTTTGAGACTACAAGACAATTACAAATAAATTAGACTAAAATTTTAAAATCTAAAAAATATATTTTTTAGAATATACCTTCACGTATTCATTCCAAACACTATCATCGGCAATAATACAACATTTTTGTTCATCCCAACCAAACCCACTTGTATGCACCATATCATATACAATGCTAAAGTGTGTCTTCCATGTCTTCATCCTAGACTTTATATGTGGTTCTGCTTTGAGGCCAGAGTTAGGAAGACTTACATCTAGCAATTGTTGAACACCATTTAAATAACCTGGTTTGAATCCATTGTCAGCACTAGCATACTTTCCGGATGCATGTATCTCCATTAATGCATCAATTAGCTTTGCATCTTCATCATTTGTCCAGGTATGCTTGCTCCGAGTAACTCCTCTCACTATATTTGAATCTGCCATGTCTACGTACAAATGCATAATTATACAATTAAAAATCATAATTCATGTAACTACAAATACAAATATAACAAGAAACATTAATAAGAAACAAATAAAGTGCATAAATAAACATTAATAAGAAACATCCTTGGTTCTACAAATAAAAAGTACATAATTGTCAAACATAATTAAGAAACATTGTTGGCACGCTGCGCACGCATCGCAGTCCAACTATTAAACATTTCATTAGCAAGAAGGTCTCTACGATCGGTCCATTCTTGTGAGGGCTCGATCATAGAAATAACATTGTCATGGTCATTTGCAGGTTGTGTGTGATTTACTGGGATTTCGTTATCAAGAGGGTCTTCACTCATTGTTGTTCGTATGAAATTGTGCAATAAACAACAAGCAATGATGATACGTGGCATGGACTCTATGGGATGATATGAGTTATCACGCAAAATAGCCCATCTATCTTTAATCATTCCGAAACATCTTTCTATAACATTCCTGGCCGATGAATGTCTCATATTAAAGAACTCCTTAGCATTCGTAGGAGGACGAGACCAATCGTTAAGATGATAACGTTGACCTCGATATGGAGTTAAAAATCCTTCAACATTTGTATAACCGGCATCACAAAGGTAGTATGTTCCTACAATTAACCATAAACTCTATGTTAATTATCATACTTAAATCTATGTATATTCTTTGAAAATTGCCTATCACATACCCGGAGTTATTTTAAGACCATTGGGTTTACTGATTGCATCACGCAAAACTCTACTATCAGCTGCAGAACCCTCCCATCCCGCTAAGACATACGTAAATAAAAGGTCTCTCGTACATACTCCGAGTACGTTAGTACAAATCTGCCCTTTTCTTGTCCTATATGGTTTTCTATCAATAGCAGGGACTTTAACTTTAATATATGTTCCATCTAATGCTCCTAAGCAACCCTGAGTTAAAAGAAATCATTACTTACTAATGTATGTTAGCAAAAAATATCTTTAATAAAAAATGTGTTTGACTAACCTTAAACCATTTCCATCTTTCATCAGTTTCATTATCTGGCACTGGTACGGGTGACTTGTAGAGTTCTTTGTGTAATCGACATATAGCATTTAAGACTAACTTGAAATACCGACTTACAGTTTCCCCGGACCGATGAAATCTGTTGACTAGTATCCTATTCTTTGCATTATGAGCAAGGGTATGTAAAAACATAGCAACTTGCTCATCGACTAGCATGTTTTTACTATTCTTTAGTCCCCCTCTAGTTTCTAGCATATCACAAAGTGTTGTAAATGCATGTATATTCATTCTTATGTTAACAACACTCGTAACATCACTTTCATAAACCATCCTCACCATGTTTTCACGCCTATTATGGTAACTCATTAAATATTTTTTACGTAAAGTCATTGACTCAATCGACCGACGCAAATGATAAGTACACAACATCCACCAACGAATCGTAACATAAATGACATAAAATGCACCTATGGCAACTATTCTTTGTCTGGAAGGTGATCTTGCCATCTGCACATAAAAATATAAGAAAATTCAAGAAAAACAAACTAGACCTCATATATATAACAAATCAAAAGAGTTCATAGTTCCTATTATACACTAAACTAGACCTCACGAGAGATTGCAGGTAAATTAATGCAAAAACGCAGCCAAAGTGCACACCAAAATGCAGCAAATTAAAGTGCAAAATTGAGCTAAAGTGAAAGAAAAGAAACTACACAGAACTCAAAATTGAGCTAAAGCTAAAGTGCAAAATTTTGACATCATATGTTATTTTTTTCCTTTTGCCAATGATTTTTACCGCAAGTAATTGAGGGGAGACATTTAAAGACTTTAATTTAAAAAGAGAAGGTATTGAGTTCAAATATTATCTGATTACGCTAAAATAAAAATAGAGGTTTCTAGGTTTTGCTAGTGGATTTCTCACCTATGATGGATTTTCTATTGAGGATAAAATGAAAATAATCGGATGAGTCAGTAGTCCGTCAGTGATTAGTGCCTAAATTGCAGTTTTAGGAGCTTTAATATTGTAGGTTTACATATTTCAGATACAGCTGATATATGTTATAAGTTACTGATTTACATAGCATCTGGTTCATATTTTGATCTCGAATTGTTACCAACCCATATCATAAAAAGAACATTGTATCTCACAATTTTAAATTTCCCACATACTTTGAAATTTGCAGATTTTTGCTCATTTAAAAGTTTAAATGAAAATATCCAGTGTACTGATTATAAAAAATAAAATATAATAAATCATCCAAGAGTAAGTATATAACTGAGATTTCCAACAGATCCAGTAGCAGACTCAGAGACAAATTATAACCATGAAACTATAGCTTGAAAATTGAAATCATAATGCAATCATTAACATCATTAAAACACAATGTTCATATTTAATGTTGCAGTAACACTGGACTATGAACTCAATGCAACAATATCATTTTTATGGCTCATGATAACTCATAAATAGAAAACTGAATATAATATCTTTATATTCAAATAATCAATTTCAAAGAAAATGAGATTCTCTGATGGTATATCTGGTTAGCCTCAATTTCAATTGCAAACCCTAGAAAACCACAACTTTCGAATTGGAATTGGATTATTATACTTGGAGTTCATATTTCATAAGTTGAATACCTAATCCAATCATTCAAACCCATTTTGAATACAAATCTAACTTCTAAAACAAAACCTACAACATGTGAGCTCCTAAAATTGCAATTTAGGCACTAATCACTTACTGATTAACCAAGAAACCTTCTAAGTAAATCGCACACAACAATTAGTGAGTCAAGATAAAAAATTGAATCAGATGCTCTGTAAATCAGTAATTCATAACATATACACATCTAACTGAAATAACAAAACCTACAACACTAAATCTCTTATCATTACAATTTAGGCACTAGTCACTTTCGCATCAATCATGAAACCTTCTAACTAAACCGCACACTAAGATTAACAATTCGAGATCAAAATATGAACCAGATGCTATGTAAATCAGTAACTTATAACATATAACAGCTGTATCTGAAAAATGTAAACCTACAATATTAAAGCTCCTAAAACTGCAATTTAGGCACTAATCACTTGCGCATATATCATAGAACTAAAATGATTATTAACACAACTACTAAAACATCTATCATAGAACTAAGATGACTATTAACAGAGAGAATGCATTAATTATTATTATTATGCCCAAGTACTTTCTAAAAGCAAAATACTAATAAATAGATAGAACTGACCTCACAAATTATTGCTAAAACCTAAAATTATTGTTGAACATGGCCGCTAGCCACCATGAGGGTTTAACAAACAGCAAACAAGACCCACAGCCATCAGTCACGGGGCTTTACATCAGAAACCCTAACCAGGCCACCACACCACCGTCACCTAGGGTTCAGAAATTGAACCCGACAACAGTAGGCAAACAGGGGCGACAAACGACCATCACATCGCACATTGAGGGAGAGAAAAAGAGCATTTCTGATTATGATTAAGGTTTTATGGGAAAGCGGTGGGTACACACAGATGGAAGAAAAACCAACTTGATACAGCAAGCACAGACAAACTACACAGAACTCAACATCTCAAAACCCAGTTCGTACGATTAATAATAATAAAGTGAAAAGGAAGCTGATATATATAGATTGAATGCTTATGGATCTGTTAATCGGAAATTTGAACCATACCTTGTTTTGGGTTGCGGTGCTCTGAAGGAGGAAGCTGGTGATAGAAGTGAAAGGAAGAGAATGGAAGTGAGAAATGAAACCCTAGAGAAATGATTTCTCCGCTTTTTTTAGAGAAAAGAAAACAGGGAAATGGAAATGGTTTATTTCCATTTCTCACCTCTTTCTTTCGTAAACAAACAAGAGAATTGTTTCCATTTCCATTTCCATTTCTCACCCCCCAATTCTCTGTACCAAACACCCCCCTAATGTAGTATTTGATCAAAGACTCGAGTTGGGGGAAGTGAAAAACCGATTTTGCCCCTTTGGCAATTCGCCAGCAAACATTCGATTAAGTGATCAATGAACTTCGAATATATTTTTTTTGTCATCTGAGTTAAATTCGATGACACGAATTTGTTTATTTATCCGTTTTTTTTTTGTTTTTAAATTATGCTTTTTTTTGGAAGAAACTAATCTGGTTTTATAGTTTGTTGATTAGGTTGGCTTTATCAGGTGTAGACACTCAACTTAGTTGTTGGTTTATGGGATAGCATATATGTTGCTAGCATCATATGCTGCCAAAGCAAACTAAATAAGAGGCCTCTGGTCCCAATACTATCAAGCTAAAACTGTGATTAGTTACATTACGCTTGATTACTGTTACCATAAATATAAAAGAAACTTTAATTTCTGAAATATTGATGTTTTATATAATTCTATTAGTTTTAATGTTATCATATCTTTATTATCTCAGTGGTTTAGTGTAAATGAATGTACATTAGTTATTTAAGGGTACTTTAGGAATAGCATGTTACATCTAACAGTTTGAAGATATTAAAACCAATAGGGCATTTTAGATTGCAAGTTACCAAATTGTCGCTGAGGCAATTTTGATATTCGAATATTTGCGAAGTTTATGGGTCAAATTCTTGCAAGGGACATTAAGGAAAAAAGGATTTTATTTTTGGCCTTTATAAGTGAAGTTCAAACTTTTTTCTCTTGGCCTATGGTTGGCAGTGAGTTAAATGTCTTCGACCTTTTATTTCATCTTGACATAATACAAGTCTAAATGGGTTCAAGTTTGTTTCGGGCCGATACCACGAGTAGAGATGATCAAAAAAACCGGTTTCTGGAACCGAACCGGTGGAACCGAACCGGTTCCTACCCGTTTTTTGTAGGAACCGGACCCTATCTGATTCAACCCGATGATCCGGGACCGGTTCTTGCATTTCTGAGTGGGGGCGGGTAGGAACCGGAACCGAACCGGAACCGGTTCTGGAACCGAACCGGAATCGGTTCTTGCATTTTTGGCCGTTTTTTGACTGTTGGGGTCAAAAATAGCCGTTTTTTGACCGGTTACGGTACAGGAACCGGGTTAGGAACCGGTAAGAACCGGTTCCATAGGTTAGGGGTCCGAGGGTGGGAGAACCGGTTCGGTTCCCTAACCGGTTCGAGCCTGGAACCGGTTTCAAAGGAGGTTTTGAATATAGGAACCGGTTAGGAACCGGTTCCGGTTCCTAGTCCCAAACCGTTTTGAACATCTCTAACCACGAGCACATTTATCTAAATGGGTTGTGTACGTATTAACTCTAGAGATTCATGACTTGACCGGTTTAACTTATTAAAATTCGTATTACAAATTTAAAATTGTTTCAGTTTTTAACATATTTATAAACCATTACTTTCAATTGCAAACACGGCAAGCTGCAAGAGAACTAAATAAGAGGAAATGCATGGAAGCAAGCATTGATTTCTATTCTTTGGAGAAAGCATCGAGGCATCGAGTGAGTGACGAGGTTGAAATGGTTCTCAGCGGTTAGGCCAAATGACAATTCTCACCCAATCAAATTTAGTTTCTTGTGATACAGCAAATGTAAATGGTGAATTTGTTTCCATTTTTGTTGAGTCAAAAGATTAAAGCATCAATGATTTTTAGTTGAACTTTTCCTTTTTCACATTAAGCAAAACAAATATTGTTTCTAAATTGTCTAGTTTAACACTTATAATTCAATGGATTTTAATGTGTTCATCGTGTTTAATGATTCATGTTTTGATGTTTCCGTCCACCGGACGGGTAAAGCACTAGTTATATATAGGTGACTAGTTTGAGTCTCGTGTATTACACGGGGAATTAATGAAAATTTTAAATTTTGAACATTAATTAAAATACAACCGACAACACAATTTATCATATATTGTTGATAAAATTACAATTTATATTAAAAATATAGGAATTACTAAATAAACATAACGCAAATATTTACTAATAAGAAAAAATTTCCTTGTACACTACGTTTGCGGTTGTGTTGGTCAAAATACCCAGTTTATCAATAATAAAAAATTTTAGTCAATGTCTGCATGTAAATCTTGACAAAGCGATGTATAGATGCCCATGGGAAAACATAGATAAATAGAGTTGATGTCGGTATTGTTGTAAAAATAAAAGTCGGTTATTTTTTTGATATAAACATCATTAAACTACTTTATTTCTATCTATAGATAAAAGTCTGTTTGGATTCATTACCATAAAAAAGAAACTATTAAAACTTACTTATTAAAGCTTCGAAAAACGTTATTTTTGTAACTTTTCCTTACGTAGATCATGCTGAAGAGGAAGTCATTCATAGTTGGCTACATAAATTCTCCTAAACCTCATGCTTGTGGTGAATCAGCCTACAAAATAAAAAAGTTGGCTTAGATTTTTAACCATATCCAATAATGAAATTTGGTTATTAGCCTTGTATAAAAAAAATTAACTAAATCACGAAGTCTCAGCCCAAAAAGTAATAACCTAACATGAAGTTAATAATTTCGTTTTCTTAGTTACTTATATATCATGAGTATATTATAGACTTATTATAGCATTCACATCCTCTCCAGTAGATCTAAATCTAAAAATATACTAAAAAATGTAATATTTTCTCTTTTCTTTTCAATTAAATAATTCTTTTTTATACCATTATTTATTCTCTCTATTTACAACCACTTTCAACAAAATTTAAAAATGTTGAACATTAGTTTTTCATATCAGAAAAATCAACACATTTTCTTTCTAATCTACTCACAACACTACAAAAACCACTCTTTACACTATAAAAACTCATCTCATAAAACTTGGTGGTTAGGAAGTGAAAAGTGGTGAAATCACAAATTACCAATTACTTGAACAAATATAATAGTTCTTTTACTAAATAAATATTTGCAGGAAAGAAATACTTAAGTTAAATACAAGAACAACTTAGTTATTTATACATTATAAGCATATTATTTTTCTAAAAGTGAAAAGGTTGAAACAATTTTTGAAGGAATTAACAGTATGTATGTATAGATCAATAACATTCAAGTAAATTAAACAAAAATGATATTATTTCTTTATATTCTATAGAAGCTTTTGTGAATGTTTTTGTATCAATAGACTTGGTTTAAGTAAGAGATTCAAAAGTAGTGAGGGCTACCTGTTGTATTTGGAGGTGTTGAGGTGATGGCTGGAGATGCTTTAGGTTTGCCGAAGATATGAACTAGAGGAGTTGATATATAATCATTTGTAAGTACTAAGTTGGTTGTTGGAGTTGTTTTATGTTTATGGTTTTTAGTTTGAAAGCGACTAAGCAATGGTACTTCTTTTATGTTGGGTCACTTCCTCTACAGGGTACTTGAATGGAGTTTATTGAATAAGTTACACGGCAAACTATAACACTTTTATAGCTTCTACTCTTTTATATCTCTTTATATGTAAAATTTGTTTAAATAGTATGTTAGGAAAAATGGTAGAAAAAAAATGAGTTTGCTAATTTTTGGACATTAATAATTAGATTTATATTTGCGTATTATAAATAATTATTTACGGGTTTGTTATCCTTTATGTGAGAGCATCACAACGAGTCAAATCATGTCCACAACCGAGCTAAGATGAATGAGATATCGAAGCTCAAAGATGAGTGGTTGGAAAATCAAAATAAAAATAAAAAGCATTAAAGACGTTTAATGCAATTTTTTTTCGACGGAGTTACGGATTGAATTCAAAATCAGAATAAAAAGCATTAAAGACGTTTAATGCAATTTATTTTTAGTTTTGAGTCCTTGATCCTAGCTACACTATAAATACCAAGGCAAGGCTTGGGTTTTACACACTATTTTGCAACTTGAAGAGCTTGCAAATTCTCCAACATTTCTTCATCTTCTCCAACACAACCAAGAAGGTACGAACCGATCCAATTCGGGTGCATAGTCAACTCCGGCAGTACATACTGCTCCGGCCATTGTACCCTGTGAAACAAAACGAGGAGAGACTCGGAATTTGTTTTAAGGGCCCCGCGTTCAACACGATCCTCGGTCACCAACCTCTACTTCTATCCGATTCTTTGTAGTTTAATTTTTTTCAGTTGTAATTGTACTGTAATTTAATGCTTTCCAGATAGGTGTTTTTTTTGTTCATTCTTTGTATTGTAATCGGATTAAAAGTGTTTCATTTATTTTATACCGAACGGTTCCTAAAATTTTAATACAAATTTTTTAAAACACCGTTTGGTTTAAAAAAAATTTCTGTTTTATTCAAAGGAGTACTTTGGTAAACCCGAAATCCGTTTACAATTAACTTTATTCTTTTCAAGGAAAACTCATCGTTGGTCCCTTTCAAAGTTGGACTTAGAACACCTTCGTTGAGTAATTCAAGAATTGTAATAAAAGTTTTGAGTAACTTTTAATTAAAGTGGGAGTGTCCACTATATATTTTCTGAAATTATTAACTGGGCGAAGTTTATTTTCTCAAGAAAAATGGCAACACCGTCAAGCGAAACCGTTACCGGTAACCCTTTGAACACCGTGGTGGGAGCGCCCACCATAGCTAATCACGCTGAAAAACCCGAGAAGTTATCGGGTCTGCACTTTAAACGGTGGCAATAAAAGATGTTTTTTTATTTGACCACCTTGAACGTAGCACAGTTTTTGAAGGAATCCGCTCCCCCGCTACGAACGCCGAAGGGGAGACCGACGTTCAAGCATTGAGCGCGGTATATGCGTGGAAGCATTCAGAATTATTATGTCGTAACTACGTGTTAAACGGCCTTGTGGATTCGTTGTATAATGTGCACGCTTCAATAAAGACCACCAAAGAATTATGGGAGTCTTTAAAGAAGAAGTACAAAACGGAGGATGCGTCAACAAAGAAATTTGTTGTCGCTCGTTTCTTGGATTACAAAATGGTTGACTCCAAGACTGTGATAAACCAAGTCCAAGAGTTGCAAGTTATACTTCACGATATCCATGCCGAGGGAATGACACTTAGTGAGACATTTCAAGTGGCAGCGGTGATTGAGAAATTACCCCCAAGTTGGATTGAGTTTAAGAATTATCTTAAACACAAACGAAAGGAGATGTCCATGGAGGATCTTATTGTTCGTCTTCGTATTACGGTGGATAATAAGGTGGCTCAAAAAGTTACCATGGTGGATGCTTCTGCCAAGGCAAACTTAGTTGAGCATGGACAACCCTCCAAAGGGGGTAAACAGGGTAAAGGTAATGGCGGTAAAGGGAAAGAAAAAATGGACCTTGGCGTAAAGAAAGGGGTTGTGAAAAAGAAGCCTCCACCTTTCCAAGGGACATGTTATAACTGCAATGGCGTGGGGCACCGTGCCAACCAATGCAAGGAACCAAAGCGCTCGCACGCGCATATGGTAGACGAGGATGGTACTCCTCTAGTGGCGATGATAACCGATGAAGCAACTTTCATCGAGGAAGTGAACATTGTGGGGGGGGGGGGCGCTCCCAAAGGGTGGTATGTTGACACCGGCGTAACCCGCCATGTTTGCGGCGAAAAACAATTCTTAAGAATTTTAAAGAGGCGGTGGGTGACCAAAAGCTTTATATGGGGAATAATGCGACTGCGGATATCATGGGGGAAGGCGATGTGGTCTTGAAGTTGACTTATGGGAAGGAGCTCACACTGTCCAACACCATCTATGTTCCCGAGATTCGTAAGAATCTTGTCTCGGGATGGATGTTCAACAAGTTTGGATTTCGTTTGGTGATTGAATCGGACAAAGTTATTTTGTTTAAGAAAGGAATGTATGTTGGCAAGGGTTATGCTGACAATGCTATGTTTAAATTGAATGTAACTGTTGTTAAGAATTCAATGAATAAAACTACTACTTCTATTTACATGCTTGAGTTTTCAAATTCTTGTGTTTGGCATGGTAGACTAGGACATGTAAATTTTAATTCAATTCGTCGCTTAATCAATTTAAATAACATTCCAAAGTTTAAAATCGATTCAAAATCCAAATGTGAAACATGTGTTGAATCCAAAATAACGAAAAAGCATTTCAAATCGGTTGAACGAATAACTGAACCCCTTGATTTAATTCACACCGGTGTGTGTGAATTAAAAGCCACTCCCACAAGAGGTTGGAACAAGTACTTCATCACGTTTATTGATGATTTTACTCGATATTTCCATGTATACTTACTTAAAAGTAAGGATGAAGCAATAGACAAGTTCACCTTGTATAAAAATGAAGTTGAGAATCAACTTAAAAGGAGAATAAAAGTTGTGTGTAGTGATAGGGGCGGTGAATATTTTCACATTTCGCGGAATTATGTGCTCAAAGTGGCATAATACATGAGCGAACCCCACCATATTCTCCACAATCAAATGGCGTTGCTGAACGTAAGAATCACACTTTGAAAGAGATGATGAACACCATGTTGATTAGCTCGGGAGTGAGATATGACCTGTGGGGGGAGGCAATTCTCTCGACCAACTATGTCTTGAATAAGATACCCCGCAAGAAAATAAGCGAGATTCCGTATGAGTTATGGATGGGTAAGAAACCATCATATAAATACTTGAAAGTGTGGGAGTGCCTAGCCAAGATGACAGTTCCATCACCAAAGGCACTGACAATAGGACCCAAAACTGTGGATTGCATATTCATTGGATATGCACACCATAGTAATGTGCATCGGTATATTGTACATGAGTCCAAAATCCCAATGTACATGATGGAACTATCGTGGAATGGAGGACCGCTGAATTCTTTGAAAATGTATTTCCTTGTTTAAGACAAACACACCCAACTTCATTAAAATCGGTTGATGAAGCAAGTACATCAAGAGCGTTTGATGATATGGTTCATGATAGACATAAACAACCAGAGGAAAACAAGGGTGAGCTTAGACGAAGTAAACGACCAAGAATTGGAAAGTCTTTCGGTTCGGATTTCATGAGCTATATGGTGGAGGGTGAGCCCAATACCTACCGTGAGGCGGTAACATCCTCGAATGCACCTCAATGGGAAGAAGCAATTAAGAACGAGATAGATTCTATTTTGCAAAATCATACTTGGGAGTTAGTAGATCTTCCGCCGGGTTGTAAACCACTTGGATATCGTTGGATATTCAAAAGGAAGATGAAAGCTGATGGAAGTATTGATAAGTACAAGGCAAGATTAGTAATCAAAGGGTATAGACAAAAGGAGGGTCTAGATTACTTTGACACTTACTCGCCTGTCACGCGAATAACTTCCATAAGATTGGTTCTTGCTATTGCGGCTTTACGAAATTTGGAAGCTCACCAAATGGATGTAAAAACCGCATTTTTAAATGGTGATTTAGATGAAGAGATTTACATGGAGCAACCTGAGGGTTTCTCTACCCCAGGAAAAGAGGACAAGGTATGTAAACTTGTCAAAGAAAGCGGTTTGATCCAAAGTCGGCATGAAATCTAAGGCTTTGAGCTCTTTGTCCGAGGACGATCTCCTAATTGCTAGTCCGAATCAAGGGCTAAAGTCCGAACTCAAGCGCCCTTAGACTCGTTACGTTGTTCGACTGAACTCGTTGGCCTTATATGGTTTGAACAAGCTCCAAAACAATGAAACTTAAAGTTTGATCATGTCATGCTTGACAATGGTTTCAAAATAAACGAGTGTGACAAATGTGTTTATGTAAAAGAGACGCCGGGAGGATATGTGATATTATGTCTTTATGTAGACGATATGCTTATCATTGGGAGTAATGATAACATGATCAGATCAACAAAAGACATGTTGAAAGCGAGGTTTGACATGAAAGACTTGGGTCTCGCGGACGTGATTCTTGGGGTACAAATCACTAGAACCCAAAACGGTATTGTTTTGAGTCAATCTCACTACATGGACAAGATTCTTGAGAAATTCAATAAGGATGACATGCGTGTCGCATCAACACAAATTGATACGACCCACCATCTATTTAAAAATAGAGGCGATGGGGTTTCTCAACGTGAGTACTCAAGAATAATTGGTAGTCTAATGTATCTTATGACATGTACTAGACCCGATCTAGCTTATGCCATGAGTCGGCCAAGTAGATACACTAGTAATCCAAGCGAGGAACATTGGAAAAGTATCAAGCGATTTCTAAGATACTTGAGATACACGAGAGACTATGGACCCCATTATAACCATGATCCGGCTGTAATCGAAGGATACAATGATGTGAATTGGATTTCGGATATAAAAGATTCCAAATCAACAAGTGGGTACGTGTTCACACTTGGTGGTGCGGCTATTTCTTGGAAGTCATCTAAGCAAACAGTTATAGCTAGATCCACGATGGAATCGGAGTTTATCGCCTTAGATAAGTGTGGCGAAAAGGCGGAATGGCTTCGTCAATATATGGAATATATTCCAATATGGCCACAACCTTTTTCGGCTATTTGCATACATTGTGACAGTCAATCAGCAATTGGTAGAGCCCATAGCATAATGTATAATTGCCAATCAAGGCATATTCGACGAAGACATAATACGGTAAGACAACTACTCTCAACGGGTGTTATCACAATTGACTATGTGAAGTCAAAAGATAACATTGCGGACCCGTTAACCAAAGGCTTAAGCAAAGAGTTAGTTTATAAGTCATCAAGAGGAATGGGACTGAAGCCCATGGAAAAAGGGGACATGAGGGAAACCTAACTTAGTTGACTGGAGATCCCAAGATCTAAGTTCAATAGGAAAACTTAATCATGAAACCAAGGGTAGTCATTGTGGGGGAGTACCCCAAACCAAACTTAAAGGGTGTTGCACATGCGTGCGTCCTAGTCCATTCTAATCAGTGACATGAAACGAGGATAAGCATAACAAAGGTTAATGACTTGTAGAAATCAGGAATAACCAATAGCTTTTAAAGATTCGAGCGGGAATCACCTACGTGAGAGAGAAGTAGGGTCGCTTCAAATGGATTTTGGGGCAAAAATCCTAGAGCTCTCGCGAAACCAGGCTAGTGTTCCAGGACCATAATAGGACATGACAGTGAGGGGTTGACTAAACCAGGGACAATGTTGTGTGAAGTGTATTGTCGTCTACACTAACGGGGGTATGTTCAAAGACATCGTGTATACTTCGCAAAGGAGGGTTCAAGGGGTAGCACCTACCTTTCCTGCAACATTCAACCGCTGAGTTGCATCGTTTGAAACTTGCATGAGCGGATCGATTTTCATTCATATGGGGGATTGTTGGAAAAATGTTAGCAAAAAATGAGTTTGCTAATTTTTGGACATTAATAATTATATTTATATTTGCGTATTATAAATAATTATTTACGATTTTGTTATCCTTTATGTGAGAGCATCACAACGAGTCAAACCATGTTCAAAATCGAGCTAAGATGAATGAGATATCGAAGCTCAAAGATGAGTGGTTGGAAAATCAAAATAAGAATAAAAAGCATTAAAGACGTTTAATGCAATTTATTTTTCGACAGGAGTTACGGATTGAATTCAAAATCAGAATAAAAAGCATTAAAGACGTTTAATGCAATTTATTTTTTAGTTTTGAGTCTTTGATCCTAGCTCCACTATAAATACCAAGGCAAGGCTTGGGTTTTACACACCATTTTGCAACTTGAAGAGCTTGCAAATTCTCCAACATTTATTCATCTCCTCCAACACAACCAAGAAGGTACGAACCGATCCAATTCGGGTGCATAGTCAACTCCGGCAGTTGTACCCTGGGAAACAAAACGAGGAGAGACTCGGAATTTGTTTTAAGGACCCCGTGTTCAACACGATCCTCGGTCACCAACTTCTACTTCTACCCGATTCTTTGTACTTTGATTTATTTCAGTTGTAATTGTATCGTAATTTAATGCTTTATAGATAGGTGTTTTTTTGTTCATTCTTTGTATTGTAATCGTATTAAAAGTGTTTTATTTATTTTATACCGAACGGTTCCTACATAGTAAACCTTTTGATCTATGACAATAACAATAATACTTCACCAAATATACTTATCAAATTGATAATAATTAATAAATTAACAGTAACGTTAATTGTTATCCGACATTTTGAAACCCGAACCCGATATAAAAACTTGATTATTTCGGACGGGTAATACACGTCTTATGAGGGTATGAGATGGGTTTGAAATAACTTTTGTAATTTTTCATGGGTTTGGGATTTGTAATATATCTAATTACCCGACCTGATTACTACCCGATAACATAGCCCTTTTACTTGATTATATACCCGAGTAACTCGACAAATTGTATAAATTAAAAATTATTATTTATTTTTTTGGTTGAGGTGTTTTTTTGGCAGAACTGGAATTATCATATTAAACTTAGTGGATAATTTTTTTTATAGCGACTTCTAATCAAGCTATTTTACACTCCAAATTTAGATAGTGCAATTGCCCCGCTCGGATAATACTATGTTGTCTTTGGTGGATTAATTATTCATCAAAATTGTTTACAACAATTATTTGTGATAATTGATTATTTATTAGCAACATTTTATTTAAAACAATATTTGATAATCTATCTATCTATCTATCTATCTATTCTAATAAAAGCCTACCATTTTTGCCACTTGTCAATACCATAGCCCTCCTCACCTTTTTTCAACCAATTTTCATATATGGTCTTTATCTTTTAAGTCAATTTAATATATGACATTAAATTATAGGTTTATTCCAACTAAATCCATTACTACATATAATAAGTATTCCCATATGGATTGATAAGAGACGATTAGTAAATTTTGAAGTGTTAATTAAAGTGTTTATTATGGTTTATATTCAAAATAATAAACAATAAACATTAGATTTTATGTGGAATAAAAACAATCGACTTGAACTAAATCCTGATAACGTCAGCGGCTAAGGCTTAGCCTTTAATACCTAAAAGTACATATGATTTTAAAGCTAAAAGTTTTCGGGTTAACCCTAAACACCAACCCGAATTACTTCAGTTCAGGTTTGAGTTAGTATTTTTTTTGTGTTCGAGTTAGTTTGGGTTCAGGTACGGGTTTTCTTGGGTTGGGTTTCATGTTACGGGTAAAAGTGATGGCCCTACTTTCAACGATTATAAATAAGAATCACTACTTTTAGTTTATGCAACTTTAAATTTTCTAATATTCTTCTAACTCAGAATAATCACTATTATTTGAACATGGTTTTAAAGTTAGTATGTATTTTTCATTTTCCTGGCAATTACATTCATATGAAATAAACAAATCAGTTTGTTATATTTAATTTTTTGGTTTTTATGTTGCTTAATTATACAATTTTTTATTGTAAAATATAAAGTCAATTAAAAATTTGTCATACACAAAATAATAATGACACCAAATTTATCGTGATCAATCAAGTTCAAATTGTAAAGATGCTAAGAATGATTATATCATCAAAGTTCAGGTATATGGTTTTTAGGATAATCATGTTTTTTTATAAACATGAGCAGATGTTCTCAAATGACATCATATTAATTGATTAAAAGTTATGATATTTTATGTGTATGAATATTTTTTATTAGTATCATGGATATATATTATCATTTATCTAGAGTTGGTATATACTTGAAGAACATTTTTTGTAACACTGACAACTACATGTGGCTATATCAAGAGTTATAAGCATCACTATATGTTACTTTATTAAGAGTTACAAGCAGACATGAGCTAAAGATTTTGATTTTTAATAAACAATGTATACCTGCTAATACAATCACAAATATAGTGTAAAAGAAAGTTTTTACCTATTTGTAACATATTTGTGTAATCTTAGTTATGTAATTTCTGTAATTTAATTAAATTGTAATTGTATTAACAATATAGGATCAATTTGTTGACTATATTTCACTTAATGGTCAAAGTTTAAGATTTTCAACTATTACCCATGTAATACACGAGCCTCTAACTAGTTGATTAATGTTTACTTACTCGACGAATTAAAATATATGTGATTTATTTTCTGTTTAGACCAAGTTTTGTGTCTGAATTTTCTCCTATGTAAATTACAATAACCCAATGATGTAACTCTAAATCGAACAACAATAAAATCTAAGAACAATATTTTGTGACTTAAATTTCTTTCAAGTCTGATTAGGGTTGTCCAAATCGCTCGCCGCTTGCCGCTCGCTAAAAAATGCTCGTTCGATTTCCGCTCCATTTAGAAATGAGCCGATTAGATCGGTTCGATTTGAAAACAAGCCAAGCACGAGCAAAGCTTTGCTCGGTTCGATTCGGATTTTTTTGCTCGAATAATTTTTTTAGTTTAAAATTTATATATATATAATATGTATTTATATAAACATATACAAAATTTTAAGGACTTTTAAATTTCTCCCCTTTGTGTTGACTTCGAAGTTTAATTTTAAACCTTAGTCACTTTTCAATGCTTCCACAATTCCATTTTTCCAAAAACTTTCTTATCATTCTTCCGTTCAATTCTTTGATTACACCATTGAAATTCTAGCTACTGGTTCTCATCACACTTGATACACGAACTATTTTTTATATTGTTAGGAGAAACTAGCGACCAAGTATTTTCATTGAAATTACTATGTATGTTTTATTGCTAAGTTTAAATTTAGACATTTTAGAGATGGAACTCTATACATTGTTTAGTTGAAAATTTTGAATTAATGACATTTTGGAGTTTTAGAATTTTAAAATTGAAAACTTTGTACGAAACGAAGCAAAACCAAGCTGAATCAAACCGCTCGATTTAAAACCAAACCAAGTTCAAGCATAAATATATCGCTCGTTTCTTTAAATTCAAGACGTTCGTTCGACTCGGTTTCAAACCAAACCAAGTATGAGCATGCCTGCGTACGGTTCGTGAACAGCCCTAAGTCTGTCGTTTATGAATAGTGGTTAGCTAAGGTATTTTGAATTCGTTTGTTGTTTTTGTTTTTATCTCATGAAATCTTGAATTCTTTATAACTTAACTTTAATATAGATTTTATTGATAATACAAATTTACATATGCGTTGGTGATGTATGAAATCTCGGTTTTTATGTTCCTATGACCGATACCCAACCCGAATCCAAAATTGAAAACATATACTAGCTGATGAAGAACCGAAGGTGATATTTCGGGTCCGGGTTTCAGTCTTTTCGGTCCAGCCGTAATTATGCTAACCCCTGGAATAAACCATCAAATGTACAAATGCCAACAATAAACCATCAAATGTTTTACCGTCTAACCCTTTTCCCTCCCCTATTACCGCCCATTTTCATTGGCACTTTGATTTCTGGAGAGTACTTTGAAGATTTATTCTTGGGCCTGTTGCTCACCCTCTTGCCAACATTGTTCAACCTACCTGAAACATGCAGAATAGCCTCCTCGGTAACATCATCATCTTTAAAAGGCTCATTGTAAGGCCTCGTTACCGGTACCTCACATTTGGACGTTGGATTTACTCATTCACATTGTTCTAATCATCAGAGTTATAAATCATACGCGGAATATTTAAACTTTCAGAAAATGCTACATATCAATCCATAACTTGTCTTAATAAACATCTTTGTCTTTAAAATTAAACATAATCTAATAACATAAACGTCTTGAGTCTTCCGATGCCAACCTCTTATTCAATGCCACGTGTTCCCCTCAAGCGAGCTGCTTCATCCTACTCACCTGCGTGCATACTAAAAGTCAGCTACTCTGAGTTAATCAGGTAACCTACGTTTCGTTCATACACATTCATATATACACACCCGAAGGTACATATACACACATAGTTCTTTACCTTTCTTTGTACGTTCATACTATCATACATTCCTTCTTACCTTTCATACATACACATATACATATACCTCGTCCTGATACATTCGCAGATATTGTTAGGGTATGTTCTCTACATTTGCGGATATTATTAGGGTCCGTTCCCCACATTCACGGATATTATTAGGGTCCGTTCCCTACATTCACGGATATTATTAGGGTCCGTTCCCTACATTCGTGGATATTATTAAGGTCCGTTCCCTTTCTAACCATACCTTCCATACCTTTCTATACATTCGTAATTATAACTTCCATACGTACATACATCATTTATATTTCATATATATATATATATATATATATATATATATATATCAATCATACATTTAAACTATCCCTTGACGGTACATGCTATATCCGAAGATCGTTCATGCATCGTCAAGCATTCATTCATACATAATCATATAAGACATACACTTACCACTTAAGGTAAGTGTATTAAAAATTCACATCGAGTATGCACACAACCCCGAAAACATAACAAGGAAGTGGAGAAACTCACCTGGATCCTGTTGCGTTCACCGTGAATTGTTATCCCCTTCTTTAGTTGTGCAAGGCTAACTGTTATATATATATATATATATACATATATTAACCGTATAATTATTTAAGTTGGTATTTTAATTAAACAACACTTTTCTAAGTTGGCCTTGTTTAGTTAGATGGGTTATGGGCTTAAAGCTTGCGGGTTTAGTTAGGTCAGGCCCATCTGTCCATTAAAGCACTTAGGCCCAACTAGGGTCAGGCCCAAACATAAACTAGGTCAGCTGAGAACTCTTGGCAGAGAACCCATGCTTGACCAAGAACCCATGTTGACCAAAACTCATACCTGACCGAAAACCCGTATCTGACCGAGAACTCTCGTTTTGGCCAAGAACCTCGTTTTGGCCGAGAACCTGGTCACCGAGATTTCTCTTTGACCGAGAAATCGTATTGACCGAGTTCTCGCGTTGACCGAGAACCCCAGATGGAGGCTCAGGTCATCGAGACCCTTGGTCTGATGCGTTCAGCTCAGGTTCCTACCTTTAAACCCATTCTATAACGGCTAACGGTTCATGATTATACTTTCAACCATCTATAAACCATTCTCCTTAACCGTTTTTCATTCATTATCAACCCGTTAACCTCAGGGCTTCAAGATCTAACCCATTCTAGTCATAAAGTTTAAACCTTTATAGTGTTAAAACGTTCTAGCTAGATCTAGGGTTTCTTTTATGAACCGTATATAGCCATGAGTTCATTAAGTCCATTCCAATCATCAAGATTGAATTTTTATGAATCATCTAGACTTGATCTACTCTAGGTTTGGGTTTCATGATTATGCGTTCATAAAAACGTAACCTTTAAGATCAAGAACATACCTTTATGATGTTCCTAGGTTACGGCTTGACTTGTTTGTCGATCTTTATCTTGTATCAAGCTTGGGAAATCAATGACTAGTGGTACTCGGCTTGGATTTGGTTTTGGATCACTTTCTCTCTCACGGCCGCCCTCAAGAAGGTATGTGTGTGTGTGTTTTAAGGTGTAGGCAAGGTGTGGAATGGATGGAAATGGAAAGATTTAGGGTTTAAGGGGGGTATTTATACTCCCTTAAGCCCATGGATCTAAGGCTCATCTTTCCTTTTTAGTCCATGATTAATCCATCTAATTAGCCTACTCATCTATCCCTCTTTATTTTTATTTGATTTACCAACTCAAGTAAACTTTTCCATTATAAGAAATAATATAAAAAATATTATTATTTGAAATTTGGGATGTTACAATTCTTCCCTCCTTAAAGAGGTTTCGCCCCCGAAACCTAACTATCATCTAAACAAAGAAGGGTATAACTTGCGCATTTCTTCCTCGAATTCCCACTTAGCATCTGATCCCCTGCGGTGCTTCCATATCACCTTCACTAATGGTATAACCTTATGATGAAGTTGCTTCTCCTTGCGGCCAACTATCTTTATCGGTTGCTCAATATAGTTTAACTGCTCGTCAACCTCAATGTCCATCAATGGCACGTGCGACGTGTCTTCAGCAAGACATTTTCTCAAATGAGAAACATGAAAGGATGAATGAATTCCTTATAACTTTTCGGGCAATTTCAACATATAGGCCACTTCACCCACACGATATAAAATTTTGAACGGTCCAATTTATCCCGGACTCAATTTTCCCCTCTTTCTAAAGTGAATGATCCCCTTCCAAGGTGAGACCTTGAGCATCACGTTGTCCCCAATGTTAAACTCGATCGGTCGTAGCCGCTTATCAGCATACGACTTCTGTCTATCTTGAGCAGCTTTCATTCTTGCCTTAATTTGATCGAACTTTGAAGACGTTTCTTGAACTACTTCTTAACTTCCCATTTCTTTCTGACCAATATCTCCCCAACATACGGGAGTTCTACAACGTCTTCCATATAGCATCTCGAACGGTGGCATTCCGATTCTTGAATGGTAGCTGTTGTTATAGGAGAACTCTGCGAGGTGTAGATGATCGTCCCAACTTCCTCCAAAATCTAGAACGCAAGCACGTAGCATATCCTTAAGGGTTTGGATCGTCCTTTCAGACTGTCCATCGGTTTGAGGATGATACGCTGTACTGATGTTCAATCTCGTTCCCATGGCTTCATGGAACTTCTTCCAAAACCTCGAAGTAAATCGGGTATCTCTATCGGACACGATCGATAAGGGTACTCCATGCTTAAATAAAACCTCTTTAATAAACAAACTTGCTAACGTTTCTGACGAGATAGCCTCTTGTATAGGCAGAAAGTGAGCACTCTTGGTCAAACGGTACACAATAACCCAGATGGTATCATGATGCTTAGCTGTACGGGGTAGCTTAGTTATGAAATCCATAGTGATGTGTTCCCATTTCCATTCAGGTATCTCAAGCAGTTGCATCTTTCCATAAGGCTTCTGATGTTCGGCCTTGACTTGTAAACAAGTTAAGCACTTACTAACAGAACCCACCACATCATTTTTCATCTCTGGCCACCAGTAATCTCTTTTCAAATCTTGGTACATCTTCGCAACTCCTGGATGAATCGAATATCTTGACTTATGAGCTTCATCCAAGATTCGACCTCTAAGATCTCCATGACGTGAGATCCACATACGGTCAAACTTAGTCTTAACACCATGAGTGTTTTCTACCAACTCGTCTTGTTGGCCGTCAATTCTTTCTTTCTTCACTAGCCCTTCATCTACCAGTACCTCTGACTGCCCTTTGATAATTTCTTCAAAAAGACTTGAATTCATAATCAGCTGGTATGACTTCATTGTTGCAATGACTTCTTCATTCTTATGACTTAGCGCGACGGCGACCACATTAGCCTTACCAGAATAGTACTTAATGTCGCAGTCGTAATCCTTTATCAATTCTAACCATCTTCTCTATCTCATGTTCAGCTCTTTCTGCTCGAAGAAGTGCTTTAAACTCTTATGATCTGTGTAAATGGTACACTTAGTACCATACAGATAATGTCTCCATATCTTGAGAGCATGCACTACTGCTGCTAAATCTAAATCATGTGTCAGATAAGTACTCTCATGGACTTTCAACTGTCTAGACGCATAAGCTATCACTTTTCCTCGTTGCATCAACACGCAACATAACCCACGATGCAAAGCATCAGTACATATTACCAAATCCTCGTCACAATCGGGTAAGGCAAGGATTGGATCTTACGTGAGTCTCTTCTTTAACTCTTGAAAAGTCTCTTCTTGAAACCTACCCCAACTGAATCTTATCGACTTTCGGGTCATACTGGTCAATGGTGCGGCTATCTTGGAGAAACCTTCGATGAATATCCTATAGTAGCCAGCCAACCCTAGGAAGCTTCGTATATCAATCGGATTCTGCTGAGTCTTCCAATTCATTATCGCCTCAATATTAGTTGGGTCCACGGTAATCCCTTCAGGATTAATCACGTGACCTAAGAATTGGACTTCTCGTAACCAGATTGCGCATTTTGAAAAATTAGCATACAACTTCTCTTTCTTTAGAGTCTCAAATACCTCTCTCTGTTGCTCGGCATGATCAGATTCGCTTCTGGAATAAATCAATATATCATCGATGAAGAGGATAACTGACTTATCTAACATTGGCCGACACACCCTATTCATCATATCCATAAATGCTGCGGGAGCATTCATTAGACCAAATGACATTACGAGGAACTCGTAGTGTCCATACCGCGTCTAGAACGCTGTCTTAGGGATGTCTGCCTATTTCACTTTCAGCTGATGATAGCTTGATATGAGATCTATCCGTGAGAACCAACTTGAAGCTTGCAGTTGGTCAAACATATCATCAATCCTTGGCGAGGGATACCTATTCTTTACCGTAATCTTGTTCAACTCGCGATAGTCTATGCACATTCTCATACTTCCATCCTTGTTCTTCATGAATAACACTGGTGCGCCCCAAGGGGAAACACTTGGTCTAATAAAACATTTGTCGAGGAGTTCTTGGAGTTGGATTATCAATTCTTTCATCTAGGACGGTGCTAGACGGTAAGGTGCTGTCGAGAAGGGCCGGGCTCCTGGTAATAAATCTATCTGGAATTCTATCTCTCGCTCTGGTGGCAACCCCAAAAGATCCTCTGGGAATACTTCTAGGTAGTCGCACACGATGGGAACATCTTTCATTTATTTTGTCTCAGTCGTAGCGTTGACAACATACGCCAGGTAGGCACCGCACCCTCTCCTTAACAATCCCTCGGCTTTTATCATCGAAATGAAATTAAGCCCAGAACTTTCCTTATCACCATAAACCGTCACCACACTAACATCCAAGGACTTTAACCTTATTATCCTACTATTACACACTATTTAAGTTTCGTACTCAGACAACCAATCCATTCCCAAAACTACATCGAACCCTCCTAAGGTCATAGCATACAAGGTTACAGGGAACTCATGCCCCTCTAACTCTATCTTACAATCCTTAACCATCCTCATTATTTTAACCAAGGTATCGATAGCGGTTTCTACTATAAAGGTCTTAGACACTCGGCAACATTTCATTTTAGCTAATTTACTAAATGGTGTGGCTACGAAACTTTTGTTCGCACCTAAATCAAATAATACTGAAGCGGAAATACCGTTTACTAGAAACGTACCTGTCACGACATCCGGAATCTGCTTGGCTTGCTCTTGAGTCAGCATGTAGTCTCTAGTTCTTGGTCTATCCTGATCAGCCTCCTTCTTTTCACCTCCTCCAGTTTCACTGCCCGTGTAGGCCCTCGCTAGGTGGCCAGTCTGACCGCACCTATAACATGCGGGCTTTGCAGGGCAATCTTGAGAAAAATGCCCCACCATCCCACACTTGTAGCAGGCATTTGACCCTAGCCTGCACTCTCCACCATGAGATTTTCCACACTTGTGGCACACATCAGAACCAGTACCCCACTTGCACTCACCACCGTGCATCTTCCCACAAGTCTTACACTACTTCTTTTCCCACACCTTTTGTTTCTTATCATTGGGGTTCCACAACTGAGTACCAGGTCGTTTAGCAGGAACAACCTATTTCTTTTCCTTCTTCTCTTCTACCACCACATCGTCCACGGCCAGATCATCGTAAACCATCTCTGCGAGTTCGACAGCAGAGTCAAAAGTAGCAGGCTTACTAGTCTTGACCAATGTGAGGACATTCTGCGGTAGCCCTCTCACATAACACTTGATTCGTTTGGCCTCAGTGTTCACCATGTCTGGCATGAGCCTAGACAGGCGGTTGAATTCGGTAGTGTACTCGCGGTGTGTCATCTTACCTGCCTTCAAACTCAGAAACTTCATCTCAGCTCTTTCAACTTCTGCATCAGCACAGAACCTCTTCATTACTAACTCCTTCAAATCCTCCCACTTCATTGCCTTGATCTCCTCTTGACTCTTCCTCTGCTCAACCGATTCCCACCAGTACATTGCCTCATCTCCAAAGGATTGGATGGCATAACCGACAGCTTGGTCGGGACGAAATTCGCTAATGCGGATTCTTCTCCATAGTGGTTGTCCATTGGAGAGTAGCGATTGCGTCTCCCAAACCTGTCAGCTTCGGCGGGTCACATCCCTTGAAGGACTTATAATTGCACCCACCTCGGCCTCTCCTCCTATCATCAACCTTCACGGACTTAACTACGCTTGAAGCCTCCTTCTCTCCTTCATCATCTTTCCTACCCTCTCCACCAGCCCCTTCAGGAGTCAAGTTTTTCACAGCAGTGGCTACAACTTGAACAATAGCTGCTTGGATTAAGGGATCTAGTTGAACCCCTTCATTGTTGTTCGGGTTTCCTCCAACTGCGCTTCCTTCATCTATGATGTTGGAAGCCATTTCATCCGAAGGTTGTCGGACACGACGAGGCCTGCCACGACGTCCAGTGCGACCCCCATCTCTCACAAGTCCTTCATCTCCCACATTTCCTCCCGTTCCAGTCATCGTATTCTAAAAGGGAAAACACAAACTTCATCACTCAAAGAACTTTTTAGTACAAGGATAGTAAGACTAACAGGTAATATCAGTGGCCAGTTGTAATTAACTGATCACGATACTTTCCGTGCCCTATACACTCCCCTTTATGAGTCCATTTGTGCTGGTTTTACTTTCGAATAGTCAATCAAATCAAGCAATCAATTATTCCTATCCCTATTATTCACATGTCCTTTTTTTAACAATTAAGCTATCATTAACATACATTACTCAACCATACACTTTACCTTTACTGAGCTTTCTTGAGCGACACATGGCATTATTGTACCGGCATCTTCTTTTCTTTTCTTACTTAAATCCCATTCTATGTTCGAGTCTAAGCATGTAGGATGCTTAAATCTCTCGAACTTTGCTCTGATACCAACTTGTAAGGCCCCGTTACCAGTACCTCACATTTGGACGTTGGATTTACTCATTCACATTGTTCTAATCATCAGAGTTATTAAAAATACGCGGAATATTTAAACTTTTAGAAAACATTACATATCAATCCATAACTTGCTTAATAAACATCTTTGTATTTCAAATTAAACATAATCTAATAACATAAACGTCTTGAGTCTTCCGATGCCAGCCTCTTATTCAATGCCACGTGTTCCCCTCAAGCGAGCTGCTTCGTCCTACTCACCTGCATGCATACTAAAA
Organism: Bidens hawaiensis; assembly: GCF_021521415.1. NCBI lineage: Eukaryota > Viridiplantae > Streptophyta > Magnoliopsida > Asterales > Asteraceae > Bidens > Bidens hawaiensis. Next base: position 100,512 of record NW_027491521.1, read on the forward strand.
TTCAGCTACGCTGAGTGATTTCTAGTTAAGCAGGTAACCTACATTTCGTTCATACACATTCATATATACACACCCGAAGGTACATATCCACACATGGTTCTTTACCTTTCATACATACACATATACATATACCTCGTCCTAATACATTCGTAGATATTGTTAGGGTCTGTTCCCTACATTCGCGGATATTATTAGGGTCCGTTCCCCACATTCGCGGATATTATTAGGGCCCGTTCCCTACATTCACGGATATTATTAGGTCTGTTCCCTACATTCGCAGATATTATTAAGGTCCGTTCCCTACATTTGCGGATATTATTAGGGTCCGTTCCATTTGTAACCATACCTTCCATACCTTTCTATAAATTCGTAATTATAACTTTCATACGTACATACATCATTTATATATTAGATATCTATATCAATCATACCTTTAAACTATCCCTTGACGGTACACGCTATATTCTAAGATCGTTCATGCATCGTCAAGCATTCATTCATACATAATCATATAAGACACACACTTACCACTTAATGTAAGTTTATTAACAATTCACATCGAGTATGCACACAGCCCCGAAAACATAACAAGGAAGTGGGGCTAGAAACTCACCTTGATCCTGTTGCGTTCACTGTTAATTGTTATCCCCTTCTTTAGTTATGCCCGGCTAACTGTTAAATATATATATATATACATATATGTATATATATATATATATATATTAACCTTTTAATTATTTAAGTTGGTATTTTAATTAACCAACACTTTTCTAAGTTGGGCTTGTTTAGTTAGATGGGTTATGGGCTTAAAGCTTGCGGGTTTAGTTAGGTCAGGCCCATCTGTCCATTAAAGCACTTAGGCCTAACTAGGGTCAGGCCCAAACAGAAAGTGGGTCAGCCGAGAACTCTTGGTAGAGAACCCATGCTTGACCGAGAACCCATGTTGACCAAAACTCATACCTGACCGAAAACCCGTATCTGACCGAGAACTCTCGTTTTGGTCGAGAACATGGTCACCGAGAACCCTGGTTACCGAGAATTCTCTTTGACCGAGAACTCTCGTTGACCGAGAACTCGTATTGACCGAGTTCTTGCGTTGACCGAGAACCCCAGACGGAGGCTTAGGTCATCGAGACCCTTGGTCTGATGCATTCAGCTCAGGTTCCTACCTTTAAACTCACTCTATAATGGCTAACGGTCCATGATTATACTTTCAACCATCTATAACCCATTCTCCTTAACCATTTTTCATTCGTTATCAACATGTTAACCTCACGGCTTCAAGATCTAACCCATTTTAGTCATAAAGTTTAAACCTTTATAGTGTTAAAACGTTCTAGCTAGATCTAGGTTTTCTTTTATGAACCATATATAGCCATGAGTTCATTAAGTCCATTCCAATCATCAAGTTTGCATTTTAATGAATCATCTAGACTTGATCTACTCTAGGTTTGGGTTTCATGATTATTCGTTCATAAAAACGTAACCTTTAAGATCAAGAACATACCTTTATGATGTTCCTAGGTTATGGCTTGAGTTGTTTGTCTATCTTTATCTTGTATCAAGCTTGGGAAATCAATGACTAGTGGTACTCGGCTTGGATTTGGTCTTGGATCACTTTCTCTCTCACGGCCGCCCTCAAGAGGGTGTGTGTGTGTGTTTTAAGGTGTAGGAAAGGTGTGGAATGGATGGAAATTGAATGATTTAGGGTTTAATGGGGGTATTTATACTCCATTAAGCCCATGGATCTAAAGCTCATCTTTCCTTTTTAGTCTATGATTAATCCATCTAATTAGCCTACTCATCTATCCCTCTTTATTATTATTTTATTTACCAACTCAAGTAAACTTTTCCATTATAAGAAATAATATATAAAATATTATTATTTGAATTTTGGGATGGTACACTCATCAGCATCATGCAAATCTTTAAAACCAGCTATATAAGTACAAATACAAAAAAAAAATAAAACAAAATATTCAATATATTACCATTGGGTTGATTCATTGAAGAGGACGGCAAATCCTTTTCATGCTCCTCCACATCTTTGGCCTCCTCGGTAACATTCTTATTAGTTTGCTCGTCATCATCTCTAAAAGGTTCATCAACATCATCATGCAAATCAATAAAACAAACTATTTAACTACAAATAAAAAAAAATAAAACAAAATATACAATATATTACCATTGAGTAGATTTATTGAAGGACCGGTAATTTCCAACGGTGGATCCTTCGCACCCTCGTCACCGGCTGGTCTAAAAAGTTGGTGAAATCGATCATTAAACTCCAACAGTTTAACGTCATCAGCAAATAGTGAAAGGCCTCTCTTCAACGTGGAATCCAGTTGAATCTTTTTAGCTAGAATAGCATCGAATAGGGCTTCAATGTTTAAACAGGAATCCCTGAAAAGCCAATAAAAACTAATGTGAAAGCAAACAAAAGCAACTGTTACACATGTGAAAGTCAATATAAGGTTTATTCCAACAACTTCAACAAGTTCTGAAAATGCATGTTGAAGAGGAAGTTTGCCAAATTCTCCTTTACATCCAAGTTCGGTATTTAGCCGTTTGTTCACGTAGGTTCTTTTCAAATATTTGATTACTCGTCTGTGGAATCAAGATAAAGTAGATGCCATTTTGAAACAAAAAAAATGCAGTCAAAGTGAAATTCAAATGCATGTGAATGGATAAAGAGCAACTAATAATGAGTAATACAATAGCATTTTCACAAGTGAAAATAAAAATAATACGAAATTACACATGTGAAAACAGTAATGGAATTAGAAATTACCTGTAAGAAAGTCATGGACCCGTAAAGTGGTATTCCCCATTTTGTTTTCGGTGGCCAATTATTCTTGCACATCTTCAAATAGTGGATCAATAATGTCAATATTTTGAATCGTAGTCTCTTCATTTATCCGACCAACAATATCATCTTGGCAAATTGAGTACGGTTACCCACCGTATCACAAATCATCATTGTGCTCACAAAGAGCAACACTAAGTTAGCCTTGAATAACAAACTGGTGTCCTCGGAGCTAATAATAACATTAGCCAGATGGCTTGGACAAATGGGCTTTTGATCAAACTGAGATTTCCAACGCTTTAATAAAGTTTCAGTCTCCTTTAAAGGTAAAGACAGAAAATCAGTATCACCCATCGGAATACCACACATGTCATGTACAACTTGACGGCTGATACTGATTGGTGTTCAACAGAAATCTTCAGGGTCAATTTAGAAGCATTGAAATTCTCAACAAGAAAATGTCCCAAGGTCCCACTAACCTCGTCAATGTTCATTTCAAGTAATGAACCAAATCCCATATGTTTCAAAACAGCAATCTGTTGCACTTTTAGCGATTCCAAAACTCCGAGCAACACCTTTGGTGTTGTCCTTGTAGACCAACGTTTTACTATTACCTTGTCAGCCCCTTGCTATTGAGCCAAATTTTCAGCAGTGGTATTTCTTCCATCACCTGAAAAATAAAATGAAAGCATGAAAGCTAAATTTCTAACCCTAACATAAAAATTAAGAAAGTATTCATATACAATGAATAGTCTGTGAATGTGAATGTGACAGTTGACGGTTAAAACATCCTCATCAACAACATTTTTACAACAAGTACCAAACTCATTAAATCCCACAAGTAGCAAAAACCTTACCAGTATGTCTCGTCCGACGCTTCTTAGGCAGTGATTGATTTGATTAATTCATTGTAAACGATACCCTGATTTTGATTGATACGACTTGCACATGTGATACCCTAATTTTGATTGAGGAATCACAGAGTCAACAATAAAGGGGTGTTTGGGATTGCTTATTGTTAGGTGCTGTTTGTTTTTTCAAAGGTAAAATTTTTAGTCTGCGAACCACATTTGCAAACATCTGTAGCAGAAGTGGTGGACCAAACCTCTGCAATCTGCAACAAGAAGAATTTTGGTATTTTAACGTCTGCAGACTGCTTAAATAAACTTAAATTTAAATAAACTGAAATTTAAACTAACAATAAACAACAATTCATCAAACCTATACTTTCAACGAACTTTTTTCAACTACAAACTAATAACAATAATTCATCAGACCTAAACTTTCTACAAACTAATAACAATTTAACAAAATTAACAAAAAACTACAAACTTTATTCAACAACAAACTAATAACAATATTCATCAAACCTAAACTTTCTACAAACATTTTTCAGTTACAAACTACTAACAATAATTCATTAAACCTAAACTTTCTACAAACTAATAACTCTAACAAAATTAGCAAAAAACTTTAACAATTAACAAAAAACAACAAACTAGTAATAACATAACAATTACAATAATTGTGTAGAAATAAACATACCAAGATAGATGGAGATGGTATGGTGGTGACGCCAGGTATGGCCGCCGCGGCGGGTATGGTGGTGGCAGCGCAGGGTATGCGCTAGGTATGGTGGTGGCGGCGGAGGTTGGTATGGTGGTAGAGGTGCGGCTTGTATGGTGGCGGAGGGGCTGGTACGGTGGTGGAGGTGGTGGGTTTGAGAGAGGAGAGTAGGGTTTGAGAGAAATATGATGAGAATGTGTTAGAATATGTTTTAGAAGATGCTAGAATTGGTTGGACCAAGTCTGCACCATCAAGTGGGCGCACAGATGTTTTTTTTAATGAAACATCTTCGAAAAAACAAATATTATGCATATGGCAATGTCTGCACGTGGTCTGCGCGACGCAGACAAAAGAGGTCAGGAAGCTCTTTTAAGAAAAAACAAACACTACCTTAATGTTCAGAATTGATGATATTTTCACATAAAGTAAAACAAAAATTGCATATTTTTAGGCTTTTAGCTTATCAGAATTGTAGCATCCTACATAAAATTTTATGTATCCATACCACGTGATATTTGCAAACATAGTAAATGCAAGATATGAGACCACTTAATATTATGAGGTTGTTGAGATCACCAACATAGGATATAATGAGAAATCAACAACCACCATGGTTGAATTTAAAGACAATATAAAGAAACATCATTTGACACGCACACAATATATATATATATATATATATATATATATATATTAAAGGTATATTGTTTTTTATTATCTTAATTATTGTCTTTTGTTCACTGTCGGTCACGACTTTTAACGTAGTTGTTTATAACAGTCAGTGGTTAACATAATTCTAACTCCATTAGTTTCAAGTTGCCGGAAAAACATCTTTGGCCGGAAAAGTCATTTTTTTTGCCGGAAAACACCACCTTAACACCGCCATCACCACCAATTGACTAATCGCCAACCAACCAACACCACTTGAGCATCATCAACCGATTCCAGCGATGGTTCTATGGTTTCGGCGACCTCAATAGTTGGTGCTGTTACTAGAAAAAAGATCTTAAAAGTCCGATACAAAGTTACAAAAATGTTTGTGACGAAAATGTTGAGTTTTCAGGGAAATATGTGAGTTTTCCGGCCAAAAATGTTTTTCCGGCGACCTGAAACTAACGGTGCTATGATTACGTTAATCACAGACTGTTAGAAACAAATACGTTAAAAGTTTGGACCTTCAACAACCAATTCATTAGCTGAGACCGACAGTGACCAAAAGACGATAGTTGAGATTTATAAAAACCAATATACCTTTTTTAAATAAGTGATTTAGCCATTTAAACATTTTTAGAAGTTACAATAGTTAAAAAAAAAGGCCCTTCATCTAGTTAAAAAACATTAAATTTTTCTAATTTGTTCAATTAAATAATATTTTTTATATTTTTATCATTACAATTTTCTCTCTTTTCAACTCACACCAATTCAAGAAATATTAAAAAATAAATATAGGAAAAAAAATTTTACCCAGATTTATAATAAATCACTAACTTTTCTACCTATTTCACTTACGATTACTCTTAACCATATCCTATAATTTACAAAACTTCTCACAAAATTTTAAAAAATAAGTTGAAAATGCTCTAACTAGTGAAATAATTTATAAACCCATAAGATTGCAAAATAAAATTGTTTGGAAAACGGGTGGAATTTTGACTCATGTTGAGACAACTTAAATTTAAATACAACTATATCAAAATATAAATAAAAATATATTATATTTTGAATATTACTTTGGAATCGATACTGTGTTATAATACCAAAAGTGGAAACGAATAAAAACACAAACCGACATTTATAGCTTCAAAACATAGGTTTGGTATTGGTTTTGCAAGAGTATCAAAATCGACATGTATCAATCCTGATAACCAAAAAAATATATACCGATGATAGAATCTTGTTCAGTCAATATCAATATGTTACCGGTACTCAGTAAAAAATACAAAGTGCACCCTTCGCTTGCCATGCCACTTGACCAAAGTTCAAACTATCCCAACTAATTGCCCTCGAGATTGCTTATATATATATATATATATATATATTTGTTTACTTTAGTTAAATTATTATTTCAATTTAAAAAAAATTTCTAAAGAACAGTCACACACTAGCCCCTTACTCAGCCATATAACTTTCATACATTGTTTCGAAAGTAACAAAAAAATTAAGAACGAAATGATATAACAGAAATAATAGTGAGCAACTCTGAATATACTATAGAGAATATATAATTTTAAAACTAGATATAACTCGTGTTTTTTTAATAACCCTAACTCGATCTGTTGCTTCACATCTAATGTGTTAGATCATATCCAACCGTAACTCAGTTATACAAATTAATATTAACTTGTTAGCCAAGACATTAAAAGTTTTAATTATAATGCAATTAGCAAACATAACTAATTATTATGTACTTGTCAGTATTGAGCCCTTAAGTTCATCAACTTATGACTTAACTCTGAAATTAACAAATAATAATAACAATAATAAAAATAAACAATCCTCACATGCCTTTCTACATTGGTTCCGGCCTTTACATCTATACTTTGTACAATGTACACACTTTGTCACACTTTTATGTATTAATCCTCACCACTCCATGATTTGTACATACTTTTTTGCCAGCTAAGCTACGTATCATCACCATCCAGTATTTCTTTATCTAAAGACAGTCAAACACACAACATATGTGTGAGGCCACTCTACCTGTTTTCCATCACATTGTATAGTCTTTTCTTATTTTACTACTTATTATTATTATTTTCTTTAACGGCAAGCTAAACTTATCATTTAAAAAAAAATAATAAAAATTGTCATTGCCCCTTTGGACTAATGGCTTGTAGTTTTGTACATATCAACACATTGTTAGTTTTTTTTTTTCGAAAAGCAAATTTCATTAGAACAAACAAGGCCACCCACACTAAGCAGCTAGCTGGGGGGGGGGGGGGGGTACTACAGCAGCAACAAGACAGGAATTACAAATCATAATTTCTCCACTTTATCCCGTTTAAGTTTAAACTTTTAGCTCTATTAGTGATCCAAAAATACGACATGTATCTGATCTCCCCTATAATCTTTTCAATCGAGACCGGGTGATTGGAGAAGATGAAATTATTGCGGGCACTCCATAAGCTCCAACAAGCCCCCAACACAATTGAGTGCACCAACCTTTTTTTAATGTCATGGCCCATAACATGATTGTGGATTTTAAGGAGGTCGGTAATCGAAAACGCGAAGATAGGGGGAATGTTACACCACCTGCTAATTTCTTGCCACACAATCGCAGCCACAAAACATCCCGTGAATAGGTGATCAGTTGATTCCGCTGCTGACCAGCAGAGGCAGCAAACGTTGGGCCCGTTTAAAATCTTTCGACTAATCAAGGAATCAACAGTGGTAATCTGGATAAAATCGCTCTCCACCCAAACATATTCAGTTTCAAAGGCAACCAAGAATTCCAATCCAGAGTTTTAAACACCGGTAACGGGTCGACCACATGGATCAGTTTTTTAACTGAGGCTATAGAGAATGTACCCGCCGAGTCTCCTACCCAACACCATTTATCCAATCCTTCCTTGAAGGAATAATCTTGTAAAGAAACTAGCATAGTTTTCAGCTCTTCATCTGCCACCCCGCTTAAGGTTCGAACTTTCCAATTCCAATTGCAAGAGGTTAAATTTTCATTGGAAATCAAACAACGATCCGACACCCGACATCTCTTATCTGACTCCGCGCGGAACAAGTTGGGAAAGATCAATCTGAGCGGAATATCTAACAACCAAGGATCGAGCCAAAACCGGGTGCTATTGCCATTCCCCACTTCACATTTCATAGCCTTGGAAAGATACAGAGTGCTAAACTCCAAATTTTTTTCTAGTTTTGCAGTAGTACTCCAAGTCCCGTTTAACACTTTATCATGGGGCAAAGTGGGCCACGTTCTAGCAGTATGATGTATCGCCATGATGAAATTTCTCCATAGACTTCCTTCTTCCGTTCTAAATCTCCACCACCAACGAGATAGCATGGCGAGATTAGAGACTTTTAAAGGGCACAGGCCTAAACCCCCCTCCTTCTTACTTGTGGGGACCCGGTCCCAAGCCACCCAGTTCAGTCTCCGATTACGCTCACTACCCCCCATAAAAATTGTTTTCTTTTTTACTCCAAAGTGTTGATAACTTTGACAGGAGCTCTATACAAAGAAAAATAGTAGCTTGGGAGACTTTCGAGGACCGATTTCAAGAGAATGAGTCGACCCCCATAGAAAGAGAGTTTGCTTTCCAAATCGCGAGTTTACAGTTGAATACATCAATCACCGGTTGCCAATTATTAATACGATTCATGTTTGCCCCCACCTTAAGACCCAAATAGAAAAACGGAATTACGCCCACTTTACAATTCATGACATTAACCATATTTTTTACCTCCGCATCCGACACACCCACACCATAAAGAAAAGAGTTTTGAAGGTTGATTTTTAACCCCGACAGTAGATTGAAGCATCTTTATAATCGGACCAGATTTTTTGCATTTTCATGAGACCACTCCCCAATAATCATTGCATCATCTGCACACAAGAGGTGAGAAATATCCGGACCATTATTTGGAGAGAGAAACCAATGAAAATCCTTTCGGCTCGAGCTTTATTAAACAAAACCGAAAAAGCTTCCATAGCCAAGATAAAAAGAAACGGGGAAATAGGATCTCCCTGACGAATCCCCTAGAGCATTTAAACTCAAAAGTAGGAGATCCGTTAACTAGAACGGAAGATCTAGCTGATGAGACAATCCCGTAAATCCATGATCTCCATTTATCAGGGAATTTCATTTGAGCCATGACTGAATCAATAAACTTCCAGTTGAGGTGATCATACGCCTTTTCGAAATCTATTTTAAAGAGCATGCCCCTCTTGTTTTTCTTTTTGAACCACGAAATGATTTCATTCAAAATTAAAGGCCCGTCCAAAATGGATCTACCCTTTACAAACGCCGATTGGGAGTTCGAGACCACCGAGCAAATAACCCGACAGAGTCTGTTGGCAAGGACTTTGGAAACAACTCTAGAGATAGCCCCAACAAGATTAATGGGACTAAACTCATTTAGACCTGACGGATCTCTAGTCTTAGGAACCAAAGAAATGAAAGAGGAACAACACCCCTGATGACGACTTCCAGTATCATAAAAATACTCCAATAACCTGTAGAAATCACTTTCTAAAGGACTCCAAAATCTCTTGATGAAATTGAAATTAAAACCGTCCGGCCCCGGGGCTTTGTTCCCACCGCAACTCCAAACGGCTTCCTTTATTTCCTCATTCGAGAATGGGGCCACCAACGAGATGGATTCATCTGAGGAGAGAGCTAAGAACCCGGAAGCGGAGATCTCAGGTCTAGAAAAACTCGGTTCAGTAAAACGCGTTCTAAAGTGACCCAAAATCTGTTTTTTCACTTTATTAGGATACATACACCATCTCCCGTTAATTTCGAGACCATGAATCTTGTTTGAAGCTCCTTTTCCTTTGATTACTCGGTGAAAAAAGGCAGAATTCTCATCACCACTTGAGGCCCAATTAACCCTCGACTTTTAAAAGATATCTTTCGTGTGGTCTCTCTCTATTTCAGCCAAGTCTTTTAAACACTCCAATCTGATCCATTCTTCTTCCTCCTCTAACGGTCTGTCGACCATTATGTTTTCCAAGTTAACCAAATTTTCTAAGGACGAATTATATTGGTCATTAATCTTCCTATCACTTTCATTTACCCATTGCCTAATTTTGTTTTTGATGAATTTAAACTTTTCTGCCAAGTACACATCAGATTCACCAAGGAAAGAAAAAGAAAGACAAGCCTCCTTGACCACTTCTTCAAAACCTGGGCGATCGAACCACGAGTTACAAATTCTAAACGGATAGGGACCATAGTCAAGAGGATCCGAGATCAACAAAATCGGGGAATGGTCAGAGAGATATCTCGGAAGTGCCATAAAGCAAGAATCTGACCATAGGTCAATGAAGTTTTGATTGACAAAAATCCTGTCAATCTTATTAAATTTTCTGCCTTTGCTTTTACAAAATGTAAACTTTTGCCCAGTCATCATGAATTCAAAAAGGCCCGAACTCTGCACAAAATCGTTCAAAGCTCTCGCACAAACTGGATCAAATGAAGAATTTAGCCTTTCTTCCGGAAATCTAACGGCATTGAAATCCCCCAATAAAATCCAAATACCCGGCTTAGAAACCTGTAACGAGGCTAATTCTTCCCAAACTGCCTTTCTCTTAGACAAATTTCAAGGACCGTAAACGTTCAGTACATGCAACTCTTGCTGGATGACTTTAATTTTACCGCTAATAAGCATATAAAATCTATTTTTAACAACATTATCCTTAGAAAAAATTCTCGGATTCCAAATACAGAGTAGACCCCCGATCTGCCCGACGCGTTAACATAATCTGATTCAAAAGTTTCCGCTCCCCAAAAGGACTCAAATTTAATCTGAGATCCATCCAAGAACTGGGTCTCTTGAATAGCCATAAATGAAATTTTGTGCTTAACCACAAGATTGCGGACCCAACGAGCTTTAGCCGCGTCCCCAACACCTCTGATGTTATAGGCCAAAAAATTCATGAAGTAATTTGTTCAGACACCTCACCTTTCGCACCTGGCCATTGAATATTGACAAATCAACTCCTAATTTATTTCCGAACTTCACAGTCTCTTGAACCTCCTCATCCTTATCAACAACCCGGTTTAAGAGAACATCTTCATCCATTGGTTGGGCAGAACAAGACGGGGAAGTCCTACCGACACCTGAATTACTAACGAACTCGCCATCCCCCTTTTGGATAACATCGGCTTGAAACTCCATCTCCACGATACCTTCTTGGGCTAAATGGTTCAAATTATGAGTGCGGCCTTAGTTCGTGTTCGCTCGTTGAGCTTCAAAATTCTTTGTCGGGAATATCTAATAGAATAGTAACAAACTTTTAAAAGTGTTTCAATTAGGTCACCCATGCATATTTTTCTCAAATCGGGTCACTAAATATTCAAATCGAGTCTCACCGATTTTTTTGTTTGTTAAGAAAGAAATGGAGGATAAGATGTGGGGGTCGGAATTTGCAATATAGGTCGTTATATTTTTTAAAAATTAAAAAACGTTAATTATATTAAAAATCAAAAATAAAAAATAAAATCCAAGCCGCCACTCAACGTCAACATCAAAAAAAAGATAAAAGGATTTTCTATGGGAAACAAAAATTAAAAGCGTTAAAAAAACATGTAAAAATCTTTAATTTAATAAAATATGAAAGTTGAGTGACCTAATTGGAACACTTTTTAAAGTTGAGTGACCTAATTGGAACAATTTTGATGGTAAAAGCGGCGGAACTAAAACTTTCAACTAAGGGGTCGCAATAAAAATTATTCACAAGAGCCATGCCCAAGACTGCTATTTGAACTCTTGATAAAAATGTGTATATAGTTGCAAATTGTTAGTTGTTCTATTGTTCCCACAGATTGATGGGGTTTTGTTTGTGGTTCTAAATTTATTCAAGGTCATAAATCTAGTTGGGTGGTGAATTACAATTTTCAATGTGAGGGTGGTTTGAATGTAGGGTTTTCATTTACAAGGAATATCCAAATATTCGAGTAACATGGTATTGAATTCGGATTTTTTTGAACTGTAGTGGAAAGATGAATTAATGGCCAACAATGATATATACATGAAACAAAGAACTTACCAACAAGGATGAATCAATGCCTAGGTGGGTCAAATAGGTGGGCAACGAGTTCACAAAACCCTTTCTTTCTTAACTTTCTACCGCACAAAGCCACTATTGATGAATTTATGGGCAACGATGAAATGAAGGTTGCATATGTGTTAGGTTGTTAAGGAATTGAGCTTGTTCATTCGTTAACTTTGTAAACGAACACAAACATATATAATTGGATACTAACATACACATATGAACATAAATAGACACAAAATAACATATATTAAATTGAGAATAATTATCATTAACTAAACACAAAATCACCTGAAAGTTAGGAAATATACAATATAATATCCAAAAACAATAACATAGAAATCATAAATATAAATACAATTATATCAATAATAACATAACTAACTAAATAAAATAGTAAAAGTAAAAGGCTAATAAACGAACGTAAACGGACAGAGGTCAATGAACGTAACAAGGCGAACGTTAACGAATAAACATAAATTAACACATTAGCGAACGCTAACGGACACACTTAAATGAGTGCGGCCTTAGTTCGTGTTCGCTCGTTGAGCTTCAAAATTCTTTGTTCATTTATTAAACGAACGAACTAACCACCAACATTCGTTTCATTTCCTAACCAGACAAACTTGTTTGTATAAAGTTTTACTTTTTAAAAATATGAAAACTAAAAAGAAAAAATAATCCAAATATAAATAAATAAGTAAAAATGATTTTGTTTTTATCAGAGTGGTAATTTTGATAAGCTTTTGATCGACAAGTACTGATGGTGATAATTCACGGTGTACGATTCCTCCCTCTCCTATTCGTATAACTACATCTCCATCTCCCTTTCAAATAAACTTCTAACAACTTTTATCTTTTTCTGACCACCATTGTTGGACCATCATAGTTGATGGTAAAAGTGGTGAAACTAGAACTTTCAACTAAGGGGTCGCAATAAAAATTATTCACAAAAGCCATGCCCAAGACTACTATTTGAACTCTTGATAAAAATGTGTATATTGTTGCAAATTGTTAGTTGTTCTATTGTTCCCACGGATTGATGGGGTTTTGTTTGTGGTTCTAAGTTTATTCAAGGTCATAAATCTAGTTGGGTGGTGAATTACAATTTTCAATGTGAGGGTGGTTTGAATGTAGGGTTTTCATTTACAAGGAATATCCAAATATTCGGGTAACTCGATATTGAATTCGTAATTTTTTGAACTATAGTGGAAAGATGAATTAATGGCCAGCAATGATATATACATGAAACTAAGAACTTACCAACAAGGATGAATCAATGCCTAGGTGGGTCAAATAGGTGGGCAACGAGTTCACAAAACCCTTTCTTTCTTAACTTTCTAACGCACAAAGCCACTATTGATGGATTTATGGGCAACGATGAAATGAAGGTTGCATATGTGTTAGGTTGTTAAGGAATTGAGCTTGTTCATTCGTTAACTTTGTAAACAAACACAAACAAATATAATTGGATACTAACATACACATATGAACATAAATAGACACAAAATAACATATATTAAATTGAGAATAATTATCATTAAGTAAACACAAAATTAACTGGAAGTTAGGAAATATACAATATAATATCCAAAAACAATAACATAGTAATCATAAATATAAATACAATTATATCAATAATAACATAAATAACTAAATAAAAATGGTAAAAGTAAAAGGCTAATAAACGAACGTAAACGGACATAGGTCAATGAACGTAACAAGGCAAACGTTAATGAATAAACATAAATTAACACATTAGAGAACGCTAACGGACACACTTAAATGAGTGCGGCCTTAGTTCGTGTTCGCTCGTTGAGCTTCAAAATTCTTTGTTCATTTATTAAACGAACGAGCTAACCACCAACATTCGTTTCATTTCCTAACCAGACAAACTTGTTTGTATAAAGTTTTACTTTTAAAAAATATGAAAACTAAAAAGAAAAAATAATCCAAATATAAATAAATAAGTAAAAATGATTTTGTTTTTATCAGAGTGGTAATTTTGATAAGCTTTTGATCGACAAGTACTGATGGTGATAATTCACGGTGTACGATTCCTCTCTCTCCTATTCGTATAACTACATATCCATCTCTCTTTCAAATAAACTTCTAACAACTTTTATCTTTTTCTGACCACCATTGTTGGACCATCATAGTTGATGGTAAAAGTGACGGAACTAGAACTTTCAACTGAGGGGTCGCAATAAAAAAAATTCACAAGAACCATGCCCAAGACTACTATTTGAACTCTTGATAAAAATGTGTATATTGTTGCAAAGAATAATAATAGATATTTTGAAACAAATAAAAAAAACCCGTACCATGGACTACTATTTTAGTTACATTTAAGATGGTTTGGGAAAGTGAAGAAGAGACTGACAACAGCGCCAGTTAGAGTAGTGGAAATCTTCATTGTGGATGGAAATAGGAGTAGAGGCAGGCCTAAATTGACTTAAGATGAGAGAATTAGATATGACTTAACAGAGTTGCACCTCTCTGAGAACATGGTCCATGATAGAGATTCGTGGAGACGTAGGATTAAGGTTAGCGACTTCTAGGGCAAGGTATCTAGTTAGCTTAGCTGTGTATTTAGGGCCTAGTTTGCTAGCCTGGCTCCTTGTTGTTTATGTATATATTTTGTTTGATGTTGCTTTTTGATTCTTATGCCCTATTCTTAGTAGGTTATAGATTCCTTATTATTTTGGTAGTTTGCTATCTATGTATTGCTAAGTGTCTTTGCTTGTAAGATGCATGTTTACTCTGTTTACTTGTATGTAGCTTTATAAGCCGGGGGTCTTTCTGTAAGCAGTCTCTATTCTCACGGATAGAGGAAGGACTTTCCTACATCTCACCCTCCCCTGACCCTACCGATAGCGTGCTATGCGGTGGGATATACAGGCCTTGATTGATTGATTGAAACTACGTCACCTTTTACTTTTACTAAAACCTGTTAATTTTGTCTTTCTATGTTATGTCGACTTAAATGCCCATCTAACCACTCCATGTCATCCAACTCCTGATCTCTATCATTTATTGTTCTTGGTTGATCAAAGAGGTGATACATAAAATGTTACCAAGTGGGCTAGTAGTCTAGTACCAAGTCCTACCAACCTACCAAATGCATACATGCTACATAGTCATGACCGAACCTTAAATCTTAAATCCAAGGGTCACAATATAAGTTTCTTTACATGGGGAGTATCAAACTTTGAGTACAAAACAAATTATAAACCGATCGAACCGTAACATGTGTTTAATATTCACTAGCTACTTTGAGAACTTAGCTGGAGCAGCCTATCAAACTTTGATGCACATGGTTTGAGGTAGCAAGATGCATGCGATGGGTTGGGGTAGTAAGGGTATTAGTCGGAATGAGTCATTTTAAAAATGATTAGGATGAATTTAGGTGAAGATGGGTTACTTTAACTTTCTTTTACGAATATGTATCATAGAAATGCATATCGACGTCCAGTTAACCATTTTTCAACTTATTTTTAACTCGTTTTTCTCTAAAACCCATTTCAAATTTTTCATTCTTTTAATTTGACTCATCATGACCATTCCAATGTCCAATCACAATTGTCAAACACGCACATGGTACATCAAGCAAGAAGAGTAACATAAAGCTTGTTCAAAGGCACTAGCAAGACAACACGGTCCAACAAGGTTAAGCCATAAGCGGGTGGTCTTGTGGGTGCACCTATACGAACCCAAGGACCACCACCTGCTGCCAAGTGAAATAACGGATCAATACATGAGGCTACCTCGCCTGGAGATTCCTAGAAAAGTGGACCGGATAAAAACCGGTAAAGTTACTGGTTTTTTGGTCCGGCAAGATTTATAAAACCAAATAAAGTTATAATTTTAAAATATGAAAAAACTTAAAAGCTTATAACAAAATAACACCTAAAAGGTAAATAAGGAGTAAAATTAATAGGTAAATTGAATTTTTAATAATCCCAACTTAGTTTATGGCCACTGGTGGTCCCAAGTTATAAAATATTGGCTCTCAATGGTTACAAATTAAAAAAAAACGTAACGATGTTAAGTTTTTTCCGAATTTCATACTGATTTTTAAGGGCATTTGATCGAAAGAAAGATACGAGTCGATTGATTTAAAACTTAACTCGAAACGATCCTCATTTCAATCAAAAGTCCTAAAAAATCAATTTGAGAACATTTTTTTTTTAAATTTGGGACCATGAGTGACTATAACTAAAGTTGAAATTATTATCGGCTAATAACATTTAATTGAGATTATTAAAAGGTGTATTGGTTTTTAATACTCCCAAGTTTCACCCGTTGACTGATAACACTCCCAACTTTTACTTTGTCATCCATCACTCCCAACTCTGAACCTATTTTTGTGTCACTCCCTCGCTAACGGAACACTAACGATGTTAGTGGAGATGCTAACGTGGACTTTTTTTAATTGAGTTGATCTGTTTATGTGTCATATGTGGGTCCCACATAAACACTTTATCTTCTTCCTCAAATTAATCATAGTCACTAACCTTCACCACCACCCACCATCCTCCACCACCACCACTTTAGAGAAGATCACAACTTAAATCTCCATGTATTTTTTTTGTCTTTCTTATCACATACCAAGAACATTTACACCAATCTTCATCTTCTTCATCACATACCTCCATCAATACTCAACGAAATCGAGTGATTCTTGAGCCTAAAGTGCTTAGTTTTTCAAGGAGAACAAAACCCACTAGTTAGTTTTCTCAATTTCCCATCCGATTTTTGGATGCCGTAATCTAGGGTTCAAGGTTTTTTTTTTCAACCGACTCCACAATCGATTCGATTGCCATAAATTGAAAGGTATCACACAAATTCCAACCGAAATAGTTTAGTTACCTGGAATTGACCCCAAACTCATTAGAACATATTAGCCTAGCCGGATAATCGAGGTTTTCCGGATATATCGGCTCGCTGGAAAAACGTTTACTGCCGGAAAGGGCATGTTTGTCGCTGGATCCCTAAGTTCATCACATTTACTGGCTGTTACAACAATTTTCCTACCACTAATGCCTCGAATCTCAACGAAACCCCAACCACTACCGCCATTAGGTTCGTCGGCGAGTTGTAATCATTCAGACCTGAGCGACTCATGAACGACCGATCAGGTCTAGAGCACCAGTAGCGCTGCCATGTACCTAGAGTGCCATCGGAGTAGTGTCATTTGCTGTCACCCGAGAGTCTTCGGAAAGACGATCTTGTTCTTTTATGCCGCCTGTGTGTTTAGCTTTTATTTTTAATGTTTTATAGGGTAATTTCCACAAAAGCAGGCCAGATCAAGCACATAACGTCCACATCAGCATCCCCACTAACGTCGTTAGGGTTCCGTTAGAGAGGGAGTGACGGAAACAAATAAGGTCAAATTTGTCACACCACAACCTACGACGGAAATGCCGGGGGGTAACTGATTGCTCACATCGTTTCAAAGGATACTATCATGCAAATTGATAAATGACAATATCTATTTAATTTATTTAAATAAAACAATTACAGTTAAGTACATCAAGTATAAAGAAACTACAACAATGATCAATTAAGTTTGTATCTTAAAAGGCATCTCTAGGTGATCTTCATCTTGCTAAACAACCAAGCTGATAACCTGCAAATGCGTATAAAATATATTTTTTGTCAACAACACATGTTGAGTGAGTAAAACACCAGTTTAAGACACAACAATAATAATATATAATAAATAAAGAAAGATGCAAACGGTTCCTGTGATATAAATAGTTAAACCATAGCACATACACAAACAAACAACCATAAATTAAGGGCTAAACCGTTGCCATGCGAATGGGCATTGGTTACCAAAAATGAGGTATCGGTGAAACCATTGTCAATGCGTCGGACGCTGGCCACTACGACGGTCGTATGATCATAATAGACTGAGAATATGTTGGACCTCTCCGAATGCGGTTCAAATAAAGCAAGTAAGCAAATAGCAAGTTAGACACAAAATGATATACACACAATGATTAAACAGTTGCGGTTTTGTAGACTATATAAATAGATAAATACTGTAAATACGCATATGTCCCCAAAATGATTTAAAATAAGTAAAAAGGGGAGTGATTACTCACCTGATCAGATAAACGAAATAAAAATGAGGATGATGAACCATTCGGGATACACCGACAAGGATTCCTAATTAAATAATATTAATATGAATCAATTATAAATGATATAATATACTATAATGGATTAAGATTTCGATGTCATTATGTTATGATTGGGATTAATATATTTATTAATTAATCTCTACGGTCATTGTTTTAAATAGTCTTTTCCCCAATAATTACCCATGATAAAATATAATTAAATACTTAAATAATTTAATTATTATAATATATGCTAGAAATAATAAAATCTAAATAAAATATAATAATTTAATTAAATATAAAGTGATGTATACATTTAATTATTCAAATAAATAAATAATAAGTGTAATTATTTAAATATAATATGTAGTAAAATATAAATAAATACTTCGCTTGAATCTTTTAATCAAAATCTATTTAATAGATTCCTTATAAATATAATACATATCTTTACATAAAAATAAATGTGGGCAAAATTTATAAAAGCATTCGACAACGAGAAAACATAAATATTGGTGTCGGGTTTTACATAAAAAGAATTAGGTTTTCTATTATTATTAGAATATATTTATAATGCATGCATATATATATATATATACACGCACACACACACGAAAACGAGATCTTGTAACGGGATTTGACAAAAGATATAACTTAAAGATGTCGGTTTTCATAAGAGATTAATTATTTACAATTTATTATTAAATTATCATTATTAGAATTAATTATATTAAATAATAAAACAGGTAAAGAAAAGAAAAGAAAAAAAATATAAAAATAAAACTAAGGGCCCTGGTGGCCAGATTCGAACGCGCAACCACCAGGTTCCTGCCTCAACTAAACCAGCTGGACCAAACTAACGACTGATCAAAGATTGAAAATTATATTTTATATACATGATTGTTCTTTTATCCCCAAGTTGAAATATAAACCCTGATTCTAAAATCGCTCAGTTCGATAAGAGCTGGTTTAATTCACCATGGGGTTATTGTATTACAGGTTGACGAGAGCATGTTGTATGGCTTAATTACCTGGTTTGAAGACAAATCGATGACAAACGGCGAGGAGGGCTGTCGGACAAAACACAGAACAAGAACAGGGGTTTGCGAGGTATTCAATGAAATTGGGGTTAGGGTTCTGATTATCGATGATGTCAGGAACGTTTATGCTCGTCTAATTGTATTGTTATGATGTTTACATAGAAATTTAAGAAACGATATAGAACGGCTCGTTAATTATGCTAATACGTATTCTATTGATCTTGATTTCCCAATTAATCATGTCGGTGTGTTCGTTTTTAGTATAATGACGATTTGCTAAAATTATTTCCATGTATACAGCGAAGATTGAGGTGCAAGCCAAACAATTGATCATCTGGGTTCACGAATTGGGTCACGGGTTTGGATTGTAAAATGGGTAAACGGGTCAGGTGGTTCAAATCAATAATAATAATAGATATTTATACTTTAGTCCCTGAAGAATGAAAGTGGAAATATAATGGGGTAATAGTTTTAGTTTGGGTTAAAATTGCCATAACGTGAAAGAGAGATATATTTTAAATAAGTAAATAAAAATTATAATAATTAGTTTACTCAATAAGCACAATAATTTTATTGATAAAATTCCTGAACGTATAAGCAGGTCGGATAACGATTATTAAAATAATGATATAAAAATCCGAGTTGTTACAAAAGTTGAGAGTGATAATTGACAAAGTGAAAGTTGACAGTGTTACTAGCCAACAGGTGAAACTAGGGAGTATTGAAAATCAATATCCCTTATTAAAATCCAATTTGTCAACTTAATATAAACTATTTAATGAATAAAACAAAAACCCAAAATTAAAGTCTCTCAAGCTTTTTGTTGTCTTGGTCACTATCATCTTTGTAAAACATTTATGTGGAAGTTATAAGTAAATAGAGATGACAGCTCACGAGTACGTTTCCATTTATTATGGAAGCTAGCTTATATGTACATCTAATTACACAAGCTAAATTGTTGCTAATGATTTTAATTTATCAAAAAGCTAAGCCAAATAATTAACACTTAAAACCGAACCCGTATTTTCATTTGAACAACAGCCTTTCATTAAAAAAAAAAATAGAAAAAAACGAAACCATTCCTAGTAGGGTTCTAGGAAAAAGCCAAAACCAAAAAGCGTTACAAAACATCAACGAAACTGAAGTAACACCATTTAACCTCACCCAAACAAACAAGTTCTCCTTTGCTCTACGATCTTGTAGCTCGATTCACCCAAGTCATTAAAAACTTCCCCGTTCCTATTGAGCCATAACCTCCAACATGTTGTTATGAAGATAGCACATATGAGTTTTCTTCTTGAGCCTCCGTGTACTTGATCATGTTCTACCAAATCATTAAGGAAGTGAAATTATCAAATTAGTTAGGAATAGGTAGTTTGGTCCAAGCACAAACCAGCCACCAAGTAGACTGTCACAATACATGCAACCGTCATGTGTTTCGTACTTTCTTGAACTACACCGCAGTTCGCAGTTAGAACACCAACCATCCAGAACCAAAACACCCTTTTTAAAAACACACTATCTAAAAAAAATAAAACAATTACAAAAAAAAGAAAAAAAATCTTATTTTTAAATAATAAAAAATGTTTTTTTTGTTATTTAAAAAAATAAAAGAATCGTTTTAAAAACTGTAAAAAAAATCATTAAAAAATGTGTGTTGAAATTAACAATAAAAAATTATAACAAAATGATAAAAAAGAAATAACAAAGGTTTAGATTGTATTAATGTAAAACTTGATGAACACTATGTGTTTAGTAAAAATGAGTGGGATGAGGGTATATTTAACACCACCATTGGTGAGATATTTTTGCCTCTGTAATTTTGTTATTAGACTTTTAGGTTGGTTAGTTTAGTTTGTTTACGATATGTTAGTATCCATGTACCTAAGCTAGAATATAAGAACAAAATGTTGAATAAATCACAGCATGTTTCAAAAACAGTACAAAAGAGAGATCAAATTTACAAACATGGAGAAATCAGAAAAGACACGAGACTTCAAAACTTGTTTAATCTTCTTGAATTTATCTCCTACCTCGGTGATCTTTGGTGCACAAACAATCTTTTTAGAAGTCTTGGTATCCTTTTTCTTTTTACCCATAAAAGGTACACAAATCTCATTGAAGATAAGATGACTAAACCACATATAGCCGTTATCACCTCAATCTTTTCCATAAGAATTTTTTATTTGAACACTTATTACTAATGGCATCACAGAAATAACATATATGGCAGTAACAAGAACGGCATGCCAATAGCCTTTTTCTTTCCCTAGGGGTACTCGTGTTCTAACAAAGGGTGCATCTTTTCTTGCGGCCTTTGCCACATCCGAATCCAAATCAAATACATTTATAACGCCAAAAACTGGAAATATGATGTCACATTCTTTGGAGAAGTTGTCTACAAGAATTTTTGCAAAATGTTCACTTATCTCCTTGTCATACTTTTGAAAGCCGCGAATTTTAAAGCGTCTTGCTGATATTTTTTCGGGTGTATGGTCGCGTATTCGTAGAAACTGTCGGTTTTTAGAGCACATAGCATAAGACAACATTCATAGTTTACTAACTCATAACCCAACAATATAATTCACTGTAAGATCACTTTTCTTAAACAAGTGATGTGCTCGAGCTTGCTGGTAAAAACGTAGCTATCAGTGTAATTATGTTTTGTTGAAGTAACAATTACAAATATATTTAGATTTTAAAATATTAGCTTACCCAAAGTATGTATTCACTTCAATTCTTTTTCCATCCCATATTAGTGAGCAACCTTTAATCTAAGTGAATTATAGAACCGCATTAGATACAACACGACTTAAACCAATGAATTAATTCAAAAGGAGAAGCAAACCTCCACTAGGATTTCTAAGGTTTAGCAATTGTTGAAAATAGTTTTGCTTCTTCGTCTACAAACAATTGAAAAAAATAGCTAATCAAAGGATACGAGTTTAGGTTAGGATGGAGTAATTACAAAAATATAGAAAAAGTTACGATTGATTAGGTTGGGTTAGGATGGGTTCAAAATATTATTCCAACCAAGTTTACGTTAGAATTCGGTATAATATATTAATATAAGAACAGTTTGATAATTCATGAAAATGAATATCATATTGAACATAAACTTTCTTTACTCGTTATTTCGTGGGAAATTTTCTTAAAAAGGGATACTAAAAAAGGAAAACTAGTTAAAAAAAACACAATTCAAACCATCAAAACCGAACCACCAACCATCGACCATCGTATTGTTTAGCTTAAATTTATATAACCCAAATTCCAAACCAAACCGTGAACCCCCCCCCCCCCTCCCCCCCCCCCCAACATGTTCGGGGATAGCTAGCGTGTAAAAAATGTCTTCTATCTATAGATAAAAGTCTATATGGATTCGTTACCATAAATAAGAAACTATTAAAACTTACATACCAAAGCTTCAAAACACGTCATTTTTGTAACTTTTCCTTATATAGATCATGATGAAGAGGAAACCATTCATAGTTGGCTACATAAATTCTCCTAAACCTCATGCTTGTGAATCAGCCTACAAAATAAAAAATAAATGTAAAGTAATTATGTGTTTAGATTTTTGACCATATCCAATAAAGAAATTTGGTTATTATTAACCTTGTATAAAAAAAATTAACTAAATCACGAATTCAAGTCTCAGCCCAAAAAATGACAATCTAACATGATGTTAATAATGTCGTTTTCTTAGTTACTTATATATCATGAGTTATAACTAGAGGTGCACAAATCGGTTTTTTTGAAAAAACCGGTTCGGTTATTAACCGGACCGGTTTTTTTTATCCAGAAAAAAACCGGTTCGGTTAATAACCGGACCGGTTATTAACCGGTTTTTGTCAATGAAAACTCAAACCGGCCAAACCGGTTTGGACCGGTTTAGAAACCGGTTAGAACCGGTTATTAAACCGGTTTTTTTACAACCGGTTTTTAATAACCGGTCTAACCGGTTAACCGGTTTTTTTTTTTTTTTTTTTTTTTTTTTTTTTTTTTTTTTTTTTTTTGCTTTAGGGTTTAGGGTTTAGGGTTTCGTTGTTAGCATTCTTTGCTTGGAAGATTAAAAACACATAACTTTCATTTATAGCTTTTACATTAAAAATACAAACATTAAATCGTTATCGCATATTCGTAACTCAAAAATACAAACATTAAAGAATGCTTAGACACGATTACATTAACAAGTTGATGTTTGTTACTCATTTTCTTCGCTACCCGATCCCGAGCTATTCCTTAGGTAATCGTCGTACGCGGCTTCTTCATCGGTCATTGGTTGAGTGTGTCCTTGATTGACCTCGTCTTCATACAAGGCCGCCTCATACTCCATTTCCCCCTCGAGTGAGCGTTGATGTTGTGCCCTATCTAAAGAGTCCAAGTAATCCTTGTAGCAAATCGACATCTCTACAGCTGGTGGAGTGAGTCGAGTCCTCCTAATCGATATAACCCTGCCAGAAACAGAAAAAGCAGACTCCGAAGCTACCGTGGAAGCTTGGACCGTTAGTAAATCTTTGGCCATGGCGGCGAGGATCGGAAACTCATCCTCCTTACCTCTCCACCAAGCCAGCATATCAAGACTTCTAAATTCATCCGGAGTCATGTGTTTCACAAAGTTGGTACCACCATACCTTCCAAGTTCACTGCTTGGGGTGTTTACCCTTTGACGTTTACCGGCGTCTTCCCAAATCATGTAGTACATCCCCATTTCAAGGTCGGTTTGGGATTGGGATTGGGCAACAGCTCTTAACGAGTCATGAATTTGGGAAGACGACCCGTGTTTTGTAAGGTAAACATCATACATGTTTGCCAAGGTGGTGTTGAAAGCATTCTTTAAAGTTTGGTTATAATGGGGGTTTTGATCGTCGTTTAACTCTAGCTCATCACAAATTTTTTCTATTAAAGCTTCAACACCACCAACATTGATGCAAGGGTTTAACGCAGCCGCACAGGTCAAAACAGCGGGTAGTTGTTGAAAATATTTTCTAAATTTTTCTTTCATTTTTGCACCCATATCAAAATAAGGTGCACCCCTACAATGAATTTCAGTCAACTTTGTGCACATGACAGCAATTTTTGGTAAAGCAATGGGGCTTGTTGGATAGTAAACCCCGGATAAAGTAGTTGTGCAAGATTTAAAAATTTGAAGAACCTCCGTAACGATCTCAATCAATAACCAGTTTCTAGGATCGTACGGTGCACATTTACCCCTATTTGACAAAATTTGATGAAACGCAATTAACGATTGTTTTTGTTGGATGGCTTTCTCAAACATTTCACAAGTCGAGTTCCATCTTGTTGGACAATCCCAATTAGGCCCCAACCATTGACAGTTAGCTTCTTCACAAAATTTTTTGTATCTTGAAAATGTTGAATTGTTGCTAAAAACATCTCGTAACATTCTTTTAAAATTGTTTCTTTGCGTTTCGATCACGTTTAACCCATCTTGCACGGCCAAGTTGATAATATGTGCAATGCATCGGCTATGAAAAAACGCTCCATCACAAATAGGTTTATACTTTAATTTTAAATGGCCAACCGCGGCCGTATTGTTGGACGCGTTATCAAACGATATTGAAAAGATTTTATCTTCAATCTTGTATTGTCGAATGACTTTATCCAAGAGTTTAAAAATATTTCTACCCGTGTGCGGGTAATCAAACAATTGAAACGCAACGGTTCGTTTCATCATTTGCCACGACCGGGGGTCAACCCAATGAGCCGTCACACAAATGTATGAGTCGGGCGAACCATTAGGTACCGACCACACATCCGTTGTTAAGTTCACACCAGTTTGTAAGTTTGAAAAGTATGAAATTAGTTCGGATTTAGCGTTTTTCCATGCTTTAAGACAATCTCTTCTAAGGGTCGAACGACTTACGTGTTGGTAGCGTGGTTGAACATACTTTTGCATCATCTCCGTGAATTGAGGGTTGTCGAAGTGGTTGAAAGGAAGTGATTGTTGAATCACAAAGTTGCCAAACTGTTGACGTACCGCTTCAAGGTCGTACGTAAACACCGTTCCTTGATTCGTCATCTCCGGCTGCGAACTACTTCCGGATTCGTCCTTCAAGACCTTGCAAGAGGGCTTTTCTACATGAGCTCTTAAACTGGAGTTTGCTTCTTTGTTATAAAACTTCAAACAATGTTTGCATCTAGCTTTTTGGGTTCCGTTAGACATTTCGCATAGGTCGAAATGTTGCCAAATATCTTGGTTTCGTTTCGTGGGGATGACCCGAACGACGGTTTCTCCCGTGTTCGAGGCACCCATGTTGACCGATGAAGCAGCACTTTGGGAGGCCATGATAATCGACTACGAATTAAGAGTGGTATACTCGAGTATGAAATAAACGACTACGAAAGAAGAGCGTTTGGAGTTGTATAATCGCGTATGAAATAAACGTTTAGAGCGTTTGGAGTTGTATAATCAAGTGTGATCTAACCAATACCCAACCTAAACTATATATAGATGTTTGTGGGGGTAAAATGGTAAAAAAACAAAAAAAAAACGGCTAAAAAACGGTCAAAAAAAAAAAAAAAACGGCTATAAAGCCGTTTGGTAACGTTCGAAAACCGGTTTAACCGGTTATTAAAAAACCGGTTAACCGGTTTTTTTTATAACGGTAATAAACCGGTTATTTTAAAAACCGGTTAACCGGTTTTTTAATAACCGGTTATTAAAAAAAACCGGTTATAAAAAAAACCGGTTATAAAACCGGTTTTGGCTCCAAAACGTATAACCGATACGTAAACCGGTTACGTAAACCGGTCAAACCGGTTTTTAAAAAAACCGTAATTATAAATTTCGTTGTTGCTTGTTAATTAATGAATTTGTGATATTTATGAAAACACAAAAGTGCTATGTGTAGGTGCACTTATGTTGGTTATAACTAGAGGTGTTCAAAAAAACCGGTTACGGAACCGGTTTGGCCGGTTCAACCGGAAACCGGTTTTTAAAAAAACCGGTTTTTAAAAAACCGGTTTCCGGTTGAACCGGCCAAACCGGTTCCGTAACCGGTTTTTTTGAACACCTCTAGTTATAACCAACATAAGTGCACCTACACATAGCACTTTTGTGTTTTCATAAATATCACAAATTCATTAATTAACAAGCAACAACGAAATTTATAATTAACTAACATACTAGTATGCTTTCCAAATGTTAGATTATCACAACATTAACAAAGATCATCAAATTCTAAGATACTTGGGCATGCATGTTTAATACAGACACAGCAAAATCATGTTCAAACTCACACAAACACAAAGCACAATCATAGGGGTCTTTAAAGTTTAGGGTTTAAATCAACTAACTAAAAGAAAACAGATCAATCAAGCAAACAATTCCATACTGAAAAAAAAAGAAATGTCTTTAAAGTTGCATATTTATATTACTACGGTATTTTTGTGTAATTTTTTAAAATTTTTGTAATAACACTAATGAAGATAAAGTTGCATATTTATATTACTATGGTATTTTTGTGTAATATTTTTTAATTTTTGTAATCTTTTTTTTTTCTTTCTAATTTATTCTTTTATTTTGTAGTCATCTTCTTCACATAAAATCTGTTTGAAAAGTCGAGTTATTGGTCATAAAATCTGTTTGAAAAGTCGAGTTATTGGTGTTTGTAGGCAACTATAAACATGTGTTAAGTATATGGAGTAGTGGGTACCTCTTGAATGAACTATAAAAGTTGTGATGGCCGGAATAGCTCGCCAGAATATATGAAATACACTTAACTTAAATGAGAGAGATGGATAGATATGTTGAGAGAGAGAATGAGTGAAATGTATAACTTCAGTGAAACTAATTTATATAAGGGGCTGGAGTTTTGTAGGTGTTTTGTCTTTTGTCCAACACACAAACTATCATAAAACATGTGTATGTGTCTTTCTCATCGTTTTGTAACACGAATAATGTTTTAAGAGTGACTAGCCTTTATCCAAAGATTGTAATAGTTACACTCCACCTAGATTTGACGTCTCATATGTCCCCCATGAGTGGCAAGCAACGAGGGTGGGTTGTATTTCACACCGGTGCTGACCATTTATACACGAGACACGTATACACGACACGTATCTACACGACTTTATAATGTAGTAATAGGTAAGGCCTTAACAGGTTTCGCGTACTAAACAGGGGCAGATCTATAGTGAAAACAGGTGGTTCCGAGGAACCACTCGAGTTTTGAAATAATAGTGTATTTATATATAGAAAATAATAAAGGAACCACCTTATAAATTAGAAAGGAACCACCTTACAAACATTTGAAGCCTTTGTCCAGCTGGAAACCTGTTGGTTTTGTAACCCGGAGGTCACAGGTTCGATTCTGGTTTTTGAAACATTTTTTTTTACTTACTTAGGGTTTTATAATAAACACAACCAGTGACCAGTCCACAAAACACCACACAGCACCTCCCCAGTCTCGTCGTTTAACTGCCGCAGATCTTCTCCGTGATTCCAATTTATCAAACTATTACTTCTCAAAGCCACCACCATCAGATGACTTCGAAGCTGACTTCCAGGGATTCAAAGATCGAATTCAGGATAACAATAATCCTAAGCCTTTTGTTTTCTCAGCCAACAATAACTCATCTGGTAATTCACTTTTTTTTCATTAATAGTTTAAGGAATTTGTTATGGGTAAATTACAAGTCGTGAACTTGAAGCTTCTAGATCTGACTTATCAAACTAGATTGATGACATAGAAACTAGTCTGTTCTTTCTTGTTATGAATTGCGTATTCGTAATAATATATATATATATATATATATATATATTGAAATTTAAAGCTTTTTGAATACCAAAACTAAGTCATTTGAAAATTAATTGATCTTTAAGTTGTTTATTTGTCCCCAGCCCCTGACTGCCGGCAGCCTCACTCCGTCAGCCACTCGTCCTCGTCACTCCGACCATCGTGGAACGTCGGCAACCTCACTCTGTCAGCCACTCAGCCGTCCCCGTCCTCTTGCCACTGCCTACTCTTACTCGAATCCTCTAATCCTCCCACTTTGAAGGTAAGTTTACATTCACAATTCATTGTTAAATGTTAATTGTTCTTGACTTCTTGTAAAATGTTAATTGCTCTTGATTGTTAAGTTATTTGTTAAATTTAGTTTTAGTTTGTTAGATTGTTGGTTTTAATTTGTTAGTTTGTTAGTTTTTAATTTCTAATGACGGTGTCTCTTTTATTATTTTATCGTATTTTTATTATGTAATGAACTTTCTCGAACCATCGAACCGACTCGAACCTTAAACCGACCTGGATTTTTTTATACCCGACTCCATGAAATTGAAACGTCTAAAAGTAGTGCACCACCCGAAAAAAAATCCTGGATCCGCCACTGGTACTAAACAGGTAGACACGAAATAACCTGTTAATTTTCATGTCTAAACAGGTATAATACATGTTTACATGTTATACATGGTTATATTTAAAATTATATATACATATGTATAATCTATATAATTATATTATATCCCATTATCCCTAACCTTAATCATTCTTACAACCATCCGCTCATCATCCATATTATATCCTAGCCGTCCTTTCATCAAGTAATCATCCATCCTCCTGTCATCGGCCTTCCTCCTGTCGCCGGCCATATCTCTCTCCGACCATCACCCGTCGCCGGCCATATCTCTTTCTGCCGCTAGTTCCGTCCATCATCCCTCTCCGACCATCTTCAGCGCCTCTCCGGCCATTATTCCAGTATAAAGGTTGTCAAATATGTGTTTCTAAACAGCTATTATCGTGTATACCAGGTAATAACAGGTTCGTGTTTGAGTTACAGATACACGATAAGTTTTTGTGTCGTGTCCGGGTTTACACATTTCATGTTCGTGTCTTATCGTGTACGGGTATACACGATATGCCAGCCCTGTTCCACATAACCTTAATGTGAATTTGTTGTTATATTAATGTAATATTGTCATAATGATCTCTATTAATATTTGTGGGGTTTGGAGTTTTCTATAGAATACTTGGGTTCCAGTTAAATTAACCTTTTCATTTTCGAGAAAGTACGGGAAGAATCCCGGCTAAATAATTAGGGGTACGTATCTTGGTTCTAGATGGTTGGTGTTTTAACTGCGGGCTCGGTGTAGTTCAAGAATTACGAATCACATGACGGTTTCATGTATTGTGACTAAGTCTACTTGGTGGCAGGTTTGTGCTTGGAACAAACTACCTATTCCTAACTAATTTGATAATTTCACTTCCTTAATGATTTGGTAGAACATGGTCAAGTACACAGAGGCTCAAGAAGGAAACTCATATGTGCTATCTTCATAACAACATGTTGGAGGTTATGGCTCAATAGGAACGGGGAAGGTTTTAACGACTTAGGTGTATCGAGCTACAAGATCGTAGAGCAAAGGAGAACTTGTTTGTTTGGGTGAAGTAGGAATAAAAAACTCAAGATGTAGATTGGGTTTTGTTGATGTTTTGTAACGTTTTTTGATCTTGGCTTTTTACTAGCACCCTACTAGGAATGGTTTCGTTTTTTTTTTAATGAAAGGCCGTTGTTCAAATGAAGATATGGGTTCGGTTTTAAGTGTTAATGGTTTGGCTTAGGTTTTTGATAAATTAAAATCATTAGCACCAATTTAGCTTATGTAATTAGATGTACATATAAGCTAGCTTTCATAATAAATGGAAACGTACTCGTGAGCTGTCATCTCTATTTACTTAGACTACTAGGTTAGCTACCCGTGTAGCTCACGGGTTAGAATAAATAAATTTATTTAAACAATAACATAATGTGATATACAAAAAATTATGTTCAACAGATATAAAAATATATATTATATGGTATAATAAATTGCACACTATACAATATGGAAATAGAAAAATTATAAATCTCTAAATATCTCTTGATACGCAATATGTGTAGTTTTATATGTAAATTTACTTGTTTTTTCAAAACTTAGTAGTTCCACATTGTTTTTGATTTTAACTCTAGATAATACAACAAATAACTAGTCATGAGTTAAAACAAATTGTCTGAAACACAAACCAACAATCTACAATGATTGATCTTCGCTTTTGTTAATCTTCATTCCAAACAAAAATTAAGTGAAAATTTCATTCTTTAAAATTAGTACTTTTATCTAAAGGTGTAGTATTTAGAAAATAAATAAATAAAATTGTGAGTTACAATATTATTTTCGGATATGATTTTTGGCTTCTATAGCACGGTTATCATATTGTATTTTCACATGTAGCTTAATTTCATTGCATAGACCAATTTTCTAGTTAATATTTCAATAAACATCAATTTAACATCAACTTTTAGAACTAACCTACGACTTAACAACCTTATATTTTGAGGTCATTTAAAAAGTCAAAAAACTAACACTTTCTTGTAACGTATCATTTTATGTTTGATAGATACCATATGAAGAATATAAGGATATACAAAGTCAATTCATCGTCTGATTAACAGTGTGCTAACGTTTAACATTTGTATACCAAAGGTAAGAAGTTGTCTTTACCGCATGAAATACCAAAACATGTAGTATAGTGTTAATATTTTTGTGGATTTTTAAGATGATGAACTTAACATAAATGATGGGTTGATTAAATACCAAATTAAAAAAAATGTTGTAAATGACTACTTTTTTAAACCAACCCGTGGATCGAAACCCATTCAAATAATAAATTGTTTTGACTTAAACCATATTTGATACTTTAACCGGTTAAAAACCAGTCATTTGAATTAACATAAACACTAAGAATACTTCGATAGTTAATTTGTCTTTTAAGAGTTTGAATGATTAAAAAAATGTATTTATTAATATGAGAGAGAAAAAGGAAAATTTAAAATACAAAAATATTAATAATAAAGATAAATGTATTTAATATGTGAGAGAGGAGGGAAAATTTTGTAAGAATTAATATGGTGATGACATGTGGCAATAAGAAAGTTTTGTTTATTATATAGTATAGATGAGTAGTCATAACTCTTCACCCTCAGACATTATGCCCCACGTGGTGCACAGTCAGAGTTATGGTTTTTTACAAAAACAGGGTGTAGTCATAACTCTTCACCTTCAGGCGTTATGCGTCATGTGGCGCCCAGTCACTATTAATTTTATTTGTTTTTTTTAAATAATAATTCATTTAAATAATTAAACATAAAATGAAAAAACAACATTAAAATTAAAAAAATACATTAAACTCACAAATAAAAACTAAATTAAATAAAAAACTACATTAAATTAAAAAAATACATAAATAATACCAATAACACTACATGTTGTATTTTTCAAAAAATTTCGCTTGCCGAGCTGCTTTTAGAGATTGGACTCTCGGGTCGTCTTCGGTTAGCTCGCTTGATAAAATCTCGATGTCTTTGTCCATTTCATTCCTTTTAAATACTTCGACGGCGTCCCAATTTACTTTCAGTCGTTGGGTTTCAAGTTCGTCTAAATCTTTGAGTCGAGTGTTCATTTCTTTGAATTGACCTTCCATTTCGGCATTCGAACCCGTTGCCGACGACGAAGCGACCCCTTTACCCTTTCCCTTGCCCTTGATTCTTCTACCCCCGGCCAAGGCATCTCGGTAATATCCGCATAAGGATTCGCGGCTTCATTATCGTTTAGGTTGAAGTTTCGAGCGTCGAAACGGGGCGTGCATGGATCAACCGAAGATGATGTTTTAGACTTTTTTTTACGCGAACCACCTTCGGCGTTGCATCCAAAACCTGGCCCCATTTTGGGTGAAACCTCAACTGGTCTTTCCAAATGCCAAAATAATTGAAGGCCCTCGAGACCTTATGTTGATACTAAGTCAACGCGTTTTCCATGACTTCCGCGTCCGAGACGCCGCTACTCCTCGTTCGATTCATCCGAGAGAAAACCGTATGGAAACCCATGCATTTGGTGTTTATGTCGCCCCATTTCGACAGTAAGGAATCTTTTTCTCGGCGCGAGTCCCCGCCAAGGTCGTGGAACAACTCTTTAATTTTGTGCCAAAATACCCCCGTTTTTTGATAGTTCGCTAAAAAAAATAAAAACATTACAAGTTCAATGTCTGTTCTAAGAAATTTAAAAATATATATATGTATTTTAAAAACCTACCGCACTTGGCATCTTCTGATATCGCGCACCAAGCACGAGCACATAGTACGCACTCGTCGATACTCCACGGTATCACCTTATTTTTAACCTGAAGTTCGCCGGCGGGCTTCTTTGCGTGTTTTCTCGGACGTCCGCGTTGGCTCAAACTGCCGACGGTCTCCGGGACGGGTGGCACGAACTCGTCGTCGGGTTGGGAACCCGAAACGGCAAAAATGTATGTGGTTGGGTATAACAAGCCTCAAAATAAATTAAAGGAAAAAGTAAGGAAATGAAATGAGAAAATTCCATCCGCCATTGGTAGAAGAAAGAAAAGGAGAAGCTTCCACCATGGTATAAATAGGAGTGTAAGTACTTGTCACACATCACTAGATTATAAAACTAGTGAGCTCTTTATAAGAAAGAAAATTCATATGTTAATGTTCTTATAAGACATATCACACCAGTGGTCCTAGCGGAGGGTGTGAAGCACCCGAACGCGCACGGGCACGGGCTCGGGCGAAGTGCGATGGGCGCAATGTGGCGCTTTGATGGTGCACTTTGCACTTCGCACGCTCGCATCTCCGCGAGTCGCTTAAGGGCCGCCTTAGTATTTTTTGTGGAAAATTAAGATTTTTAATAATCCTTCCATCGAGATACGCGACGGGTTTAGATTAGCCCCATCGCGTAGCGCGATGACGTGTAATATTATCTAGAAAAATTGTGGCGTAGCGATACGCGATGACCTGTCAAGGTAACCCATCGCGTATCGCGACATGGAGGTTACACTGACGAGACACGTAGCCTGCCACGTGGCGTGCCACGTAGCAGGTCTAGGGCTGATTAGGCAAAGCTATAAGATTCTTCGTGATACGCGACGCCCTTTGCCTATGACCATCGCGTATCGCGACGGGGTCCAAAATCTGCTATAAATAGGAAGTGAATGGGACATTCAAAATTTGCACAAAACCTTTCTTTATCTCTGAATTCACACATATAATTATATATTAAGATTATAATATCCGAGTGTCGTACCGATATCCTATCCGATCGAAAGAAGCTTATATACACGAATCCAAAAGCTCTGCCTATTAAGGTAAGACATTGTGCCATCATGTAAAGTTTCTACTCTCGTGATTATCGTTATGATTATGGGTTTTATACTAGCCTAGATATACTACATTGTGTTTATCCTAGGTGCTTAATACCAAGAGACGTTCTTTAATTATAAACTTGCAAGGTGAGACATTCAAGTTTTTGTATCACTCACATTTGCGTGAGACAACTGTTTTTCTGACACTGTCATGATGATTTCAAAACCTATAAAACCCATGGAAGATGGTCTAAATGTTTTAAAATATATTCTTAAAAGTATTTTAAATACATTACAGTGTTTAAGTCTCTGTAGACATACGGGATGGTTACTACTGGTATTGTGGGGTTTTGTATACAAGTATTGCCTACTGAGCTATTACACGTTACTTATTGGACAAGTGTTAGCCAATAAGTAATATGACCACAGTCATAGATACGGTCGAGTGACAAGTAACTTTCGGTAATTTGTAAGTAGGCAAATGTAAAAACATCTTTATGCTGTAAATGTAAAATGTGTCATTTAAAAATGAATGTACTCGCTAGCATTTCTTGCTGATCAAATATTTTAAACTTGTTTCAGGTGACTTGTTAGTGACAAATGAATGATGTCTGCGGGCTTCCAGCTTAAATAAGTGGCTTGTCACCAGAATAAAGAAACATGTTTTGTAAATTAGGGTTTAACCCTATAAAACTTATGTTTGTATCAAAAGGGATTAAATTCTCGGTTTATCATAATAATAATCATGGTGTTTTTATAACTCTGGTCATTTTTCCTAACTACGGTTCTGATGAAACATTCTGTCACACCCGGCCCTGAGCGGCGGAAACAGCCGGGCGCGCGCGAGTGGGGATTGATAATTAAGCACGGGCCATTGCAAACATTCAAAGTAAGATTTTCATTGCGCATGAAATGTTTAATACAAATACATTACATTGTTTAAAAATTACATAAAAACATCCAAGTATAAAAACTGTTGAAGATTTCCACGCCGTATCCCCTTGCGCGGCGGGAACAACCACGCGCATCGAAGGGATAGAACTAAAATCTTCCAAAAAGCTAGTTTTAGATGTTCAGCGTGAGGTGCTCTAAGTGTGACTCCATGCGCTACCTAGTTATCTCCTGAAAGACACGTAAAAACATTTGAATCAGTATAAACTGAGTGAGTTCACAAGTTTTAGTTGATAAATCGTATTGCATCATAATCTTGATAAAAATCATTCTGAAACATAATTCTGATAGCATCATTAAAACACATGCTTGGTAAAACATAGTTCTATCAACACATTCTGATAAAATCGTCCCGCGGGTTACGCGCGAACATTTCTGGGAACTGTGCTCGTCTGTGTAAGTGGCGCTGCCACTACGAGCGAAACAAGTAATACCGTCCCGCGGGTTACACGCGGACACATCTGAAAAACCGTGCTCGTCTGTGTAAGTGGCGCTGCCACTACGAGCGAATAATACCGTCCCGCGGGTTACGCGCAGACGTTGTGCCGGAAAACAAGGCGCTCGTCCATGCAAAGAGGCGCGACCCCTACGAGCGGGCTCAAACCCATAGTACTGCCCCATGACCATACTAGGCACTCGTCCATGCAAAGAGGTGCGACCCCTACGAGTGGGTGGATCAAACCAGCAGTCCCTACCCTTAGAGTTCCAATGGTAAAGTGATCACTTACTCGAGTTCTAGCGCACATACATCGAAAACCTTAGATAACCGTTCGCATTGCTCATTATGAAATATAATTTAAACACATAATCGCTTGCATAGCTTGTAAGTATACCATGATAAAACATTATTTAAGTACGTGTCCCTCGCCCCGAAAACAGTTTAAAAACAGTGAAAACAGCGAGAATAGGGGCTGTGAGACTCACCTGTGGTTCTTGTTAAGGGATTAATCGAGATTCGGGTTTTCTTGGTGTTGGCCTCGGAATTGAAGGTCTAGAATGCGATTAAATAACAAGAAGTATATATATTAAGATCAAGAATTAGGAGAATATAAGGGTTGGAAAGCAGATCTCAAGGTTATATTCTTGGCTTACCTGGTAACAGGATCGGAAACGAAAACAAGGATGCTTGGGAGATGATTAGTGCAAGTTGCAGTTCTTAAGAGAGAAGTTTGAAGTGTGTTTTGGGTGATAGTTTAGGTTACATATTTATAGGCAAACTCAAGGGAACACAATCCCTTGCTTTAGGGGATTGTAATCTTTTCATATCTAGGTGTAATGATGATAAGGTATGGAAATTATTATTATTTATTTAAAAGTGGAGTAGTGGATAAAAGATTTTGATTTGATTTGGTCAGGACATGCATGTCTGGGGTTGGTGAGAATAGGGTGGCTGACAGTTGACTTTTCATGTTACAGTGTGCTTTTTCAGGTACTTTTGTCCGTGTACAGTAAAAAGTGGAAAATCTCTGAAACACGCTACTGTTTCCTTTTGGGCGGGAGTAATCTCCTTACGTCTGGAGAATAGACCAAGTGTTCTGTGCGTATCACTTTGTGCGCATAGCTTTCTGCGTGAAGGACATTTCTTTGCTGCGGGTAGGTGCGTAACCTTCTCGCAGTTAGGACATTGAGTTTCATTTGTAGATTCTCCAGGTGGTCTTGGTATTTCAACATAGTGATCAGTTATGTTGAAGTCAATTCCATCTTGGAGCTTCAGACAAACTAGCTCTCAATGTTCCCGCCATGCGGGGAGGTTAGTTCCCTTCCGCACGCGCATAAACGATTTAGGATGCACCCGCCTTAGCATCATGCGGGATGGTCAACCCATTAGACAACATAACGTTAAGGTACATGAAAACATAAAGCCAAAACATTCGCGCATGGCGCATATAACATATGCCCACGCTGGTTCTTAACATGGCGCGCTCGCGCAGGGCGCACATAATATGCCCGCGCTGACTAACATGGCGCGCTCGCGCAGGGCGCATATAACAATTACCTAATATTTAGGTTGATTACTTGGTTTAAGGGATTGGGAATTTACCGGGTGTCACATTCTCTCCCTGTTAAGCAAATTTCGTCCCGAAATTTAGGAGATGTTGCTGGCAGAAGCCATGCTCTGAAAGAGGTGTGGGTATTTCTTGCGTATTTGATCTTCTCTTTCCCAAGTGAATTCAGGCCCACGCCTTGATTTCCATTGAAC
The DNA here is from genome assembly GCF_021521415.1 of Bidens hawaiensis. NCBI lineage: Eukaryota > Viridiplantae > Streptophyta > Magnoliopsida > Asterales > Asteraceae > Bidens > Bidens hawaiensis. The sequence continues at coordinate 137,094 of NW_027491521.1, forward strand.
CTTTACTAACTTGATTTTGCTTCTGCGCAACTTTTGTTCTTTCCAACCGGTTACTGCTATAGGTTCTTCTACGAAGTGCAGCTGTTTGTCGATGTGAATCTCTTCCAACGGCAAAATCAACGTTTCGTCAGATAAGCACTTTTTGAGGTTGGACACATGAAACGTATCATGAACTCCACTGAGTTCGGCGGGTAAACGGAGTTTATAAGCAACCGGACCGATCCTTTCCAGGATCTCAAATGGTCCAATGTAGCGCGGATTCAACTTTCCTCGCTTGCCGAAACGGGGGACTCCTTTCCATGGAGAGACTTTCAAAAGTACTCTATCCCCTACTTGAAACTCCAACGGTTTCCTTCGCACATCTGCGTAGCTCTTCTGTCTGTCGCGCGCTGTCTTAAGGCGATCCCGTATCTGAAAAATCTTGTCTGTTGTTTCTTGGATCAATTCTGGACCAGTCATTTGCTTGTCACCCACTTCAGCCCAGCACAGTGGGGATCTACACTTGCGCCCATACAAAGCTTCAAACGGCGCAGCCTTGAGGCTTGTGTGATAGCTGTTGTTGTAAGAAAATTCAACCAATGGGAGATGAGTATCCCAGCTACCTCCGAAATCGATCGCGCACGCGCGTAGCATATCTTCCAATGTCTGGATTGTTCGCTCGCTTTGCCCATCCGTTTGAGGATGATAAGCTGTACTCATATCAAGGCGAGTACCTAGAGCTCCTTGTAACGATCTCCAAAACCTTGATGTGAACCGACTATCTCTATCAGAAATGATGGACACTGGGACTCCATGTTTTGAAACTACTTCTCGAATATACAATCGGGCTAACTTTTCCATCTTATCGGTTTCCTTGATCGGCAGGAAGTGCGCTGACTTAGTTAGCCGATCCACAATAACCCAGATCGTGTCGTAACCCCCAGGTGTCCTTGGCAATTTGGTGATGAAGTCCATAGAGATTTGTTCCCACTTCCACATGGGAATTTCTGGCTGTTGAAGCAACCCTGATGGTTTCTGGTATTCAGCCTTTACCTTCGAACACGTCAGGCACTTACTGACATACGTCGCGATGGCGCCTTTAAGATTGGGCCACCAATACAGCGCTTTAACATCTTGGTACATCTTGTCTGCGCCAGGATGTACGGAATACCGCGTCTTGTGAGCTTCGTTTAATACTTGCTCGCGCAATCCTCCCTTGAGAGGGACCCATATGCGGTTAGCAAAATACCGAGTGTCGTTCTCTTTGAGCTCCAAATCCTTAATCATACCCCCAAGGGATTCGTTTTTAACAAACTCTGGTTTCAAGGCTTCTTGCTGAGCGTCTAAGATGCGGGTAGAGAGATCTGCGCGAATGGTCAACCTTAGAGCCTTGACTCGTAGCGTTTTTATTCGCTCCTTCCTACTTAGCGCGTCTGCTACCACATTCGCCTTTCCAGGGTGGTACTTAATTTCACAATCATAATCATTCAACAACTCCACCCATCTTCGTTGCCTCATGTTTAAATCCTTTTGATCAAATATATGTTGAAGGCTCTTGTGATCCGTAAAGATTATACACTTTGTACCATAGAGGTAATGGCGCCAAATCTTTAGCGCGAAGACAACCGCTCCAAGTTCCAGATCATGCGTTGTGTAGTTCTTTTCATTGGTCTTGAGTTGGCGCTGTTGGGTTTTATATAAGATTATCAAAGTTCAAGTTAACCATATTTAACATGAAAACGCAACGGAAGCTTAGATTTTAAATCTAGTTATAAACATACCATTATGTTAAAACTAAAACCCAAAGACAAGGATCAATATTACAAGAACAATATGCTTACAAAATGTAAATGGTACCTCTTCTACCTTTAGAAGAAGATGTAGGTGGATGAAGAAGATGATGACTTTGAATGGCTAGGTTGCAAAGGAGAAACCCTCAAGCTTTGTATACCCCAAGCTTATGTAGCAACAACACCAATTTGTGCTAGGATTTGAACACCAATTCCAAGCTCACAAAACTCCCAATTTGAGGCCAATATGGCCGTGAGTTTTTGAGAGAGAGAAAAGAGAGTATAGAAAACTTCAAAATTACTTGAGAATACAAAAGGGACAAGACCAAGAATGCATGTAATGTGAATGGAGATAAATAAGAGGTGGTCAACACAAAAGGACAAAAGATTGGATGGGACCAAACCCTCCACCCACATGGGGTGGCCGGTTTTGATATTTTTTTTTTTTTTTTTTTTTTGTGTTTTGTTTTAACCATTTTAAAACCATCTCCATTCATTTTATAAAACTTAATTTTATAAAATGTACATGCATTTACATAATTACTTAACCAATTAAATAATTAATTTATATAAACAAATTATCCAGATAATTTATTTAAATCCTCAAGTGTGTTTGTTTAGAAAACCAATTTTCTAAACACGTAGTGTTCGGTATTCGTTTAAGTGATCAAATCATTAAAGAATACATTTGGTGTTGTCTAGCTTGTTATTGGGTATGACCCGACTTGGATCAAACACAGTTAGCCACATTAGTTTAAGTATGTGTCTCGGGCATACGTAATTCCAACACTCTCCCACTTGCACGAGATACATAGAAAATTAATGCAAGTGGTGAATACCGCCTAACAACAGTTCACCACCCCTAATGTGTTTGACGAAGTGCCATTCAATAACATCATCCCTTCAAGTCCCTTACTTGATATGATTTAGGTGAATCTATCATTATATCCCTTTGTTACTAGATGTCATGTTGAATCTAAGAGACATAGGTGATCATTCTCTTTACAATTCAACTTTATCAGGCCTTAGACATCTAAACTCTCAACACATAAGAGGAACAAATTCCTTCTTGACTGTATACGCCTCTCACTATCACTTTTATACTCCACCTGAGCTCATCCTTATGTACCATCTTTTACGAATAGCGAAGGGGAGAGTCAAAGTGTAATACTTGGTGAAAATCAAGACCCAGTATACATCTCAGGTCTAAGGATAATATGAAATTCTCCTTTACTCAAAATTACTAATGATCAAGTCAATCGACTCCATGTAGTAATATTGAGAGCGGGTCAGTCCAATATTTGTATCCCATAAATATCTATGAACCTTGGCAGCAAACCTATGCTCCATATTCATTCCTTATGAATATCCACCAATCCTAGTTCATAATAGTCTTGCTTCATATTTGTTCCCACAAATGTGATCGACTACGGACTTTTAGAATAAGATAACTTATTCATGGATTAAACATGCAAAATCAGAATTTAACTCAAGATTCCATAATCATATAAAAGAGTTAAATTACAAAAGTCTTTTAAACTTTAATACAAAAATAGATCAAATCCAATTACTAGAATATCGAAGTCCTAAGCCACTCGCATGACGCTCATGTTTCGGTCTTTCTAGGAGCTTCGTGAATGGATCCGCAAGATTTTGATCAGTTCCAACTTTGCGAATACATATCTTTCCTTTTTCAACTTCATCCCTTATGTAGTTGAATCTCCGCTCTATGTGCCTTGTCTTTTGGTGCGAACGAGGTTCCTTGATTTGTGCAATCGCACCCTCGTTGTCACAAAAGATTTCTAGGGGGTCTTGAATGGAAGAGACCACCCCTAGATCAGTAATGAATTTCTTCAACCATGCAGCTTCCTGAGCTGCCAATGAAGCGGCGATGTATTCTGATTCTGTAGTGGACAATGCTACCACTTCCTGTTTTGAGCTCTTCCAAGAGACAGCTCCTCCATTAAGAGTGAACACATACCCAGACTGTGATCGAGAATCATCTCGATCAGTTTGGAAGCTCGCATCCGTGTAACCTTTTATAGCGAGTTCCTCCTCACCAGATCCATATATCAGAAACATATCCTTAGTTCTCCTAAGGTATTTCAATATGCTCTTAACAGCCATCCAATGACTGTTTCCTGGATTCTGTTGGTATCTGCTTGTCATGCTCAAAGCGCATGACACATCCGGTCTAGTACATATCATCGTATACATGATGGATCCTATAGCAGAAGCATATGGGATTTGTTTCATCGTCTCTTGCTCACCCTTTGAGCTTGGACATTGAGCTGAACTCAATATGGTTCCTCTTTGAATAGGTACAAAACCTTTCTTGGAGTTTTCCATCTTGAACCTTTTCAAGATCTTATCAATGTATGTACTTTGGTTCAAACCTATCAAGCGCCTTGACCTATCCCTATAGATCTTTATTCCCAAAATATAGGCAGCTTCACCAAGATCCTTGATGGAAAATCTACTTCCAAGCCAAGCCTTAACGCTTTCCATGGTTGGAATGTCATTTCCAAATAGTAGGATGTCATCGACATACAATACTAAGAAGGTAATTATACTCCCACTAGCCTTTTTATACACACAAGCCTCATCAGCGTTCTTGATGAATCCAAAATTTTTGATTTCTTCATCAAAACGATGATTCCAAGTTCTAGATGCTTGTTTCAATCCATAGATTGATTTCTTTAACTTGCATACTTTATTAGGATGTTTCGGATCGACAAAACCTTCAGGCTGAACCATATAGACATCTTCCTCAAGATATCCATTTAGGAAAGCGGTCTTGACATCCATTTGCCAAATTTCATAATCATAATGTGCAGCTATGGCAAATAATATCCTAATAGACTTAAGCATTGCCACAGGCGAAAAAGTTTCATCATAATCAACCCCTTGAGTTTGAGTGAAACCTTTAGCTACAAGTCTTGCTTTATAAGTATCCAAGTTTCCATGCATATCAGTTTTCCTTTTGAAAACCCACTTACTTCCAACAGCTTTGGAGTTGAGTGGTGGTTCAACCAATTCCCAAACTTGGTTGTCATACATGGATTGCATCTCAACGTTCATGGCTTCAAGCCATTTGTCACAATCATTCTTGGACATTGCATCACGGTATGTGGTCGGTTCATCCGAATCTACCACGTAGCAACCTTCTACAAAAAATCCATATTTTTCAGGTGGATTGCTAATTCTACCAGATCTGCGAACGTTTTGTGTGTTTTGATCAACCACTTGATCACTTTCAACAACCTCTTGTTGAGTGCTAGTATCAACCAATTGTGTATCATCTTGTGATTCTTGATCCTCATCAAATTTCACTGTTCTACTATTAGTTCCTTCCTCAAGGAACTTAGTTTCCAAGAACTTACCCTTTCGAGCAATAATAACATTTTGCTCACTAGGATCGTAAAAGTAATATCCTAAATCATCTTTAGGATAACCTATAAAGATACACTTAGTGGATCGGACTTCTAATTTGTTTGGGGTGTATTGCTTTACATAAGCTTCACAACCCCAAACTCTTAAGAATGATAGCGATGGAGCTTTTCCATGCCATACTTCAAAAGGTGTCTTCTCCACTTTCTTGGTTGGAGCCATATTCAATATGCGAACAGCGGAAAGTAAAGCATAGCCCCAAAATGATAGAGGTAAAGTGCTTCTAGCCATCATCGATCGAACCATATCTAATAGGGTACGATTTCTCCTTTCAGACACACCATTATGTTGTGGTGTTCCAGGTGGAGTAAGTTGTGAAATAATTCCACAACTCTTAAGATGATCTTGAAAAACACCACTTAGGTATTCACCTCCTCTATCACTACGAAGTACTTTGATTGTGGTCTTGAGTTGTCTTTCTACTTCAGTTTTGAAGTCTTTGAACATTTCAAAAGCTTCATCTTTGTGTTTCATTAAGTACACATAACCATATCGACTATAATCGTCAATAAAGGTAATGAAGTATCTTTCACCATTCCTAGTCATTGGTCTAAAAGGACCACATACATCCGAATGTATGATACCCAATAATTCTTTTGACCTTTCAAAAGTTTTATTAAAGGGTTGCTTTGTCATTTTGCCTTGTAAACAAGATTCACATACATCAAATGAATCATACTCATTTGTTTCTAGAATACCACTCTTGCGAAGAGTTTGCATGCGATTCTTGCTTATATGTCCAAGGCGACAATGCCAAAGATAGGGATCACCCAAGTCCTTCTTGAGTTTCTTGGTGTTGACATTATACATTGAACTACTATGTGATATACCACTTTGATCTATTTCATATATACCATTCATGGGTATAGCTTTAAAATAAAATATGCCATTCATCAAAACATGAATATCATAATCCATAAATTTAAAATCAAAGCCACATTGTTTTAAAAGGGACACGGAAATAATGTTTCTCCTTAACTTAGGAGCATACAAAACATTCTTCAAAATTACTTCCAAACCACTTGGAAGCTTTAACAAGTAGTCTCCTTGGGCTTGGACTTCAACTCTTGCTCCATTGCCCATAAAGAGACTAATGTCCCCTTTGTTGAGTTGTTTACTTCTTTTGAACCCCTGCAACAAATTGCAAATGTGAGTTCCACATCCGGTATCAAGTACCCATGTATTTGAAGAAATAACATTTAGTTCAATATGTATAGTAAAGATAATACCTGAGGTATGCCCCGCATCCCTCTTATCTTTTAACGCATTGAGATAGGTCGGACAATTCCTTTTCCAATGACCTATCTCTCCACACTCAAAGCATGGATCTTGCGCCGCAACCTTTTGCTTTTTTTCCTTCGGTTTGATGGGCGTGATGGCTTTCCTCTTTCCCTTTCCTTGGACGTGGCCCTTGCCCTTAGCAACACTTGCTTTGGGGTTGGAGTTATGTCCCCTTTTTCCTTCATTGATTGTTAGAACGGGTAAAACCCTTTTACCCATTCCCGCTTCGGCCGTTCTTAGCATTGCGTGAAGCTCACCAATGCTTTTGTCCCATCCATTCATGTTATAATTCATGACAAAGGTTTCAAACCTTTTGGTCAAAGAGTTGAGGATCAAATCCGTAGCCAACTCATTAGATACGGGACAATTCAACCTACGAAGCTTTTCAATGAAGCTTTTCATCTTTAGGACATAAGATGAGACGCTTTGGGTTTCCTCCATACGACATGCATGAAACGCTCGAACCGTTTCGAAACGTTCCGCTCTAGCTTGTTGAAGGAACATTTCCTTCAATTGAGTTATCATGTCGTATGCCCCATGATGCTCGAAATCCTTTTGGATTTCGGGAATCATAGTCCCCAACATGAGGCAAGAGGCTTGCACCGAATCTTTGGTGTACTTGACCCAATCGTTATACGCCTCCTCATCTTCCACGTTAGGCTCGTCGGGAATGGGATCGTCTAAGACATATGATATCTCTTCTTGTTTGAGAACTATTCTCAAGTTGCGATACCAATCCATAAAGTTATTATGGTTTAGACGATCCTTTTCAAGGATGGTTCTTAAGGATAGGTTACGGGTGTTATGGGTAGAGGTGTTTGCATTGTTAGCGGCCATCTACAAAATTTAACAAAGTTTTATTTTAGTATTACAAACAATTTAATTATTAATACCCTTTTATTCCAAATTTTAAAATAATAATTAAATTCTAGAATCCAACGATAAATCAAATTTCGGTTAGGTGACCTTTATCCCGTTATTTGATTTAACAAGGTAGTCAATCTTGACAATTGCAACCCTTTGCAACTTCTAGAGGTATGGGACCATTCGAAATCCTTATTTCGTGTTGGCATGTTTATCCCATCAACACCATTGGATCCTATGCTTAGGTGACCTTTATCACATGGTTTCCAATTCAAGTCGTCCTACTTGTATAAACATGTAAGATTAACATACAAGTGGTTAGGTGACCTTTATCCCACAAATATGTTAATATTACCCTAAGTATATTAGTTTGCTCAAAATGGTTAGGTGACCTTTATCCCATTTAAAGTTCCCTAATACGTTAAGTGTCATACAAAAGGATGGTGTTAGACTTGTTTCCTTGGTAATTATGAAAAAGGGATTTTTAAGTTTTCCAATATTCTAGTTTGAAAAACATTATGCCATATCCTAACATGCATTTAGTAATATGGCGATTTTGAAAACCAATTTTCAAGGTTCTAGTTATAATAAAACCAATTTTATTATAGGTGAGTGATCGCTTAGTTTTAATAAACCCATTTAAATAAACTAATTGACGCGATATTACCAAATATATATTAGAACCCGTTTTATGCTTGTTGTCGTTCCTATGTGACGGTTTGGATATCCTAATGTCTATCAACCACACATTACATAAAGTAAAACAAACAACCAAGCATACACATGCAAAATATAGTCATAACCGAGAACCGCTAAGTTTGACCATACTTGTTAGCCGAAACAAGTATAGGTCATAAGTCACACCTAAGGGACAAAACATGACACAAGGATGGAATGTTGACTCCCACTTGACCTTGCATCCAAATGCTTCAAGTATCCTTTCCAAGTTGTTGTGTTCTTGTTGGGCTTGTTAATGGGCTCCAAACTTCCAAAAGTCTTCTTGGGCCCAAGAGTGAAATTTATGGGCTTAATGGGCTTGAATCCCATGATGGGCCGGTGAGGCCCAACAAGCCCAAAATTTTGGTCCAAGGCCCAAATTCACCAATTCTTGCATCTTCAAATTTTTTACAAAATGTATCCTAATACATATTTTTCTAAAAAAAAAGAAAATGCAACTAATCTATTTATTACAAACCAACTTATGAATAAATAAATTACACAAGCCTAAGATTATGAATTATTACAACCATATTGAATAATAAACATAATCAACATACACAAACAACAATCAACACATCCAAGGTCTAGGTTTCGGTTATGACACATCCAAACATACCAAATGTTCTAAGCATGCAACCTAAGCAACCAATGCCCAAAATCACCAAATAAAATCGGCCCCCCCCCCCAAGAGGCTACGGCCCAAATTATTATTATTATTTTTATTTATTTTCAACATCCAAATGTTATTAATGGTTTCCTAAGATCTTTCATGCATGTCAAGATCTTACAAATCCATGAGGGGTAAAATCCACCCAAATTTCGGACCCCTTTTTCACCCATGAAAAACCCGAAATCTATGAACATGTAAGAAGCATAAGTCCTTGTAACCGGCTCTTGATGCCATTGTTGGGTTTTATATAAGATTATCAAAGTTCAAGTTAACCATATTTAACATGAAAACGCAACAAAAGCTTAGATTTTAAATCTAGTTATAAACATACCATTATGTTAAAACTAAAACCCAAAGACAAGGATCAATATTACAAGAACAATATGCTTACAAAATGTAAATGGTACCTCTTCTACCTTTAGAAGAAGATGTAGGTGGATGAAGAAGATGATGACTTTGAATGGCTAGGTTGCAAAGGAGAAACCCTCAAGCTTTGTATACCCCAAGCTTATGTAGCAACAACACCAATTTGTGCTAGGATTTGAACACCAATTCCAAGCTCACAAAACTCCCAATTTGAGGCCAATATGGCCGTGAGTTTTTGAGAGAGAGAAAAGAGAGTATAGAAAACTTCAAAATTACTTGAGAATACAAAAGGGACAAGACCAAGAATGCATGTAATGTGAATGGAGATAAATAAGAGGTGGTCAACACAAAAGGACAAAAGATTGGATGGGACCAAACCCTCCACCCACATGGGGTGGCCGGTTTTGATATTTTTTTTTTTTTTTTTTTTTTTTTTGTGTTTTGTTTTAACCATTTTAAAACCATCTCCATTCATTTTATAAAACTTAATTTTATAAAATGTACATGCATTTACATAATTACTTAACCAATTAAATAATTAATTTATATAAACAAATTATCCAGATAATTTATTTAAATCCTCAAGTGTGTTTGTTTAGAAAACCAATTTTCTAAACACGTAGTGTTCGGTATTCGTTTAAGTGATCAAATCATTAAAGAATACATTTGGTGTTGTCTAGCTTGTTATTGGGTATGACCCGACTTGGATCAAACACAGTTAGCCACATTAGTTTAAGTATGTGTCTCGGGCATACGTAATTCCAACAGGCGCGAGGCATACGCTATGACTTTGTCTCGCTGCATAAGGACACATCCGAGTCCCTGATGTGAAGCGTCGCAGTAAACGACGATGTCATCCGTCCCCTCAGGTAAAGACAAAATTGGCGCACTACATAATTTCTGTTTTAACATTTGAAATGCCGCTTCCTGATTTTCGCCCCAAACAAACTTCTTGTCTTTCTGAGTTAGCGCGGTCAGTGGTAGAGCTATCTTGGAGAAGTTCTCAATGAAGCGTCGATAGTAGCCAGCTAGTCCTAGGAATTGCCTCACCTCAGTTGGGGTTTTTGGCGCTTCCCAGTTTTCGATGGCCTTGACTTTGGAAGGATCAACGTGTATTCCTTTCTCGTTTACAACGTGACCGAGAAAATGAACTTCTCTAAGCCAAAACTCGCACTTGGAAAACTTCGCATACAACTTTTCTTTCCTCAACAATTCCAAAATCAATCTCAGGTGTTGCTCATGCTCGGCCTTGGTCCGAGAGTAAATCAGAATATCATCTATAAACACAATCACAAACTTGTCCAAGTATGGTTTGCACACGCAGTTCATCAGATCCATGAACACAGCCGGCGCATTAGTTAGCCCGAAAGGCATCACTAAGAACTCATAATGGCCGTATCTAGTTCGGAAGACTGTTTTCGGCACATCTTCCTCATGGACCCTAAGTTGGTGGTATCCTGACCGTAGATCTATCTTCGAATAATAACTGGATCCCTGCAACTGGTCAAATAAGTCGTCAATCCTCGGTAAGGGGTACCGATTCTTGACTGTCAGCTTGTTCAGCTCCCTATAGTCAATACACATCCGGAAAGAACCATCCTTCTTCTTAACAAACAGTACTGGAGCTCCCCAAGGTGAAAAGCTTGGGCGTATGAAACCCTTATCCAATAGTTCCTGTAACTGATTGGATAGCTCTTGCATCTCAGATGGAGCTAATCGATAAGGCGCTCGAGCTACTGGCGCAGCTCCTGGGACTAAATCAATACGAAATTCGACTTGTCGCGGCGGCGGTAATCCGGGCAAATCTTCAGGGAAAACTTCTGGAAATTCGCGCACTACTGGTAAGTCTTCAATTCTTCGCTCATCTCCTTTCTTCTCTACTACATGCGCCAGGAAGGCGTAGCACCCTTTCCTTAGGCACTTGCGCGCTTTTAGGCACGAAATTAGTTTCGTCGCAACTCCCCTTCTTTCCCCTTGAATCACCAAGGTTTCTCCGTTCAACAGTGGGACCCGAACCTGCTTCTCATGGCAAATAACTTCCGCGTGGTTCTCGACTAACCAATCCATACCTACCACAATGTCAAAACTTCCCAAGTCTATTGGCAACAAATTAATATTGAACCCGTGACCTCCCATGACTATTACACATTGTTCAGTTCTTTCGTTCGCGCATAACTGCCTACCATTGGCTAGTTCTATAGTATAAGGCGTGTCTAGCCTACTGCTTGCTAGGCCTAGGGAGTTTTTAAACTCAGCGGATATAAAACTTAGGTCAGCGCCAGTATCAAATAAAACAGATGCAAAATGGCCGTTAAGCAAAAACGTACCGGTTACCACATTCGGCTCTTCTTTAGCTTCGCCCGCGCCGATCACAAAAGCTCTCCCGCGAGCTTGGTTTCCCTTTTGCGGGCAATCCCGACTAAAATGCCCTGGCTTCCCGCATGCGTAGCAGTTGTCGCTCACTCCAGCTTCTCTGACACGGCAATTCATAGTCTTGTGCCCTGGTCTGCCACATTTGGCACATTCGATTCTTGCGCATTCACCCTCGTGGTGATACTTGCATTTGTTGCACCATGGGCGAGGCCCGCTGTATCCTTTCCTTGATGGCTCCGCGGCTTGGATCGCGTAAGCCCTTACGCTCTCCTGCTTCTTGAACGGTGGTTGCTTGGAGTCGGACCCTCGGTGGTGAGAGTTCCACTTCCTCTTGGGATCAGAGGTTCGCTGCTCGATTCCGCACGTAGTTAACATACCCGCACGGACCGTATCCCTTGTAAGGGTGATGGCCCGCGCTACCGCCTCATCAAAGGTTGGAGGCGCTGCGGCGTTGAGCGGAACCCTAACAACAGGAGGTAACCCAAAGATATACCTCTCGATCTTCTTTTCCTCCGTGTTTGCCATGTCTGGCACCAACTGGCAAAGCTCGTTGAACCGGTTGATGTAGGCGTCGATATCCGTTCCTACCATGGTGTGGTTCCAGAATTCCTGCTGCAGACTCTGGATTTCTGCGCGAGAGCAGAACTTTCTCATCATCATCTCCTTCAGCTCCTCCCAGGTTTTGTGAAGAGCAACTTCTCGCCCCAAGGTCTTCACTTGAAGCTTCCACCAAGATGAAACTGCTTCTTGGAACATGCAGGTCGCGTAAAGGACCTTCTGGTTCTCACTACATCCGCTAATGGAGAGAACTGTCTCCATCTTGTCAATCCAGTTGTAGAGCCCAATGGCCCCTTCGGTACCCTTGAATGGCCAAGGCTTACAGGCCATGAATGTCTTGTAGGAGCATCCTTTGTCCAAGGCTCCTGATTCGGGTTCTGGGGTCTCATTCTGACGACCCTGACTTGATTCGGCCTTGCTGGCCTCATGTGTCGCGATCGCTTGCGCGATTATTTCCGCGAGTTCCTCGGGTGTCATGGTAATTCCCTTGGCTTTAGTTGGAGGCATTCTCGCTTTAAAAGAGAATGAAAATATATTAAACTTAGCGCATTTACTCTGAGCACATAATGTTCTTTATCTTTATTCACTAGACACTGTGTGACCCGTGTTCCTAAGTGTGTGTATAGTTTCTTTTGAAAATATTTTCTTTGAAAAATATTTCATGCGATTCCCCAACGGTTATAGTCTAGGTTAAAACTTCTTTTCCTAGTTCGCTATAACCAGTGCTCTGATACCAATCTGTCACACCCGGCCCTGAGCGGCGGAAACAGCCGGGCGCGCGCGAGTGGGGATTGATAATTAAGCACGGGCCATTGCAAACATTCAAAGTAAGATTTTCATTGCGCATGAAATGTTTAATACAAATACATTACATTGTTTAAAAATTACATAAAAACATCCAAGTATAAAAACTGTTGAAGATTTCCACACCGTATCCCCTTGCGCGGCGGGAACAACCACGCGCATCGAAGGGATAGAACTAAAATCTTCCAAAAAGCTAGTTTTAGATGTTCAGCGTGAGGTGCTCTAAGTGTGACTCCATGCGCTACCTAGTTATCTCCTGAAAGACACGTAAAAACATTTGAATCAGTATAAACTGAGTGAGTTCACAAGTTTTAGTTGATAAATCGTATTGCATCATAATCTTGATAAAAATCATTCTGAAACATAATTCTGATAGCATCATTAAAACACATGCTTGGTAAAACATAGTTCTATCAACACATTCTGATAAAATCGTCCCGCGGGTTACGCGCGAACATTTCTGGGAACTGTGCTCGTCTGTGTAAGTGGCGCTGCCACTACGAGCGAAACAAGTAATACCGTCCCGCGGGTTACGCGCGGACACATCTGAAAAACCGTGCTCGTCTGTGTAAGTGGCGCTGCCACTACGAGCGAATAATACCGTCCCGCGGGTTACGCGCAGACGTTGTGCCGGAAAACAAGGCGCTCGTCCATGCAAAGAGGCGCGACCCCTACGAGCGGGCTCAAACCCATAGTACTGCCCCATGACCATACTAGGCACTCGTCCATGCAAAGAGGTGCGACCCCTACGAGTGGGTGGATCAAACCAGCAGCCCCTACCCTTAGAGTTCCAATGGTAAAGTGATCACTTACTCGAGTTCTAGCGCACATACATCGAAAACCTTAGATAACCGTTCGCATTGCTCATTATGAAATATAATTTAAACACATAATCGCTTGCATAGCTTGTAAGTATACCATGATAAAACATTATTTAAGTACGTGTCCCTCGCCCCGAAAACAGTTTAAAAACAGTGAAAACAGCGAGAATAGGGGCTGTGAGACTCACCTGTGGTTCTTGTTAAGGGATTAATCGAGATTCGGGTTTTCTTGGTGTTGGCCTCGGAATTGAAGGTCTAGAATGCGATTAAATAACAAGAAGTATATATATTAAGATCAAGAATTAGGAGAATATAAGGGTTGGAAAGCAGATCTCAAGGTTATATTCTTGGCTTACCTGGTAACAGGATCGGAAACGAAAACAAGGATGCTTGGGAGATGATTAGTGCAAGTTGCAGTTCTTAAGAGAGAAGTTTGAAGTGTGTTTTGGGTGATAGTTTAGGTTACATATTTATAGGCAAACTCAAGGGAACACAATCCCTTGCTTTAGGGGATTGTAATCTTTTCATATCTAGGTGTAATGATGATAAGGTATGGAAATTATTATTATTTATTTAAAAGTGGAGTAGTGGATAAAAGATTTTGATTTGATTTGGTCAGGACATGCATGTCTGGGGTTGGTGAGAATAGGGTGGCTGACAGTTGACTTTTCATGTTACAGTGTGCTTTTTCAGGTACTTTTGTCCGTGTACAGTAAAAAGTGGAAAATCTCTGAAACACGCTACTGTTTCCTTTTGGGCGGGAGTAATCTCCTTACGTCTGGAGAATAGACCAAGTGTTCTGTGCGTATCACTTTGTGCGCATAGCTTTCTGCGTGAAGGACATTTCTTTGCTGCGGGTAGGTGCGTAACCTTCTCGCAGTTAGGACATTGAGTTTCATTTGTAGATTCTCCAGGTGGTCTTGGTATTTCAACATAGTGATCAGTTATGTTGAAGTCAATTCCATCTTGGAGCTTCAGACAAACTAGCTCTCAATGTTCCCGCCATGCGGGGAGGTTAGTTCCCTTCCGCACGCGCATAAACGATTTAGGATGCACCCGCCTTAGCATCATGCGGGATGGTCAACCCATTATACAACATAACGTTAAGGTACATGAAAACATAAAGCCAAAACATTCGCGCATGGCGCATATAACATATGCCCACGCTGGTTCTTAACATGGCGCGCTCGCGCAGGGCGCACATAATATGCCCGCGCTGACTAACATGGCGCGCTCGCGCAGGGCGCATATAACAATTACCTAATATTTAGGTTGATTACTTGGTTTAAGGGATTGGGAATTTACCGGGTGTCACACATTCCGCTGCAAAATAATTTAATAAACACCGATACCACCAATCAATGTTCACGGCTTCTCTCCCAGGGTATAGGGGTCGGGGGCTGTGACAGCTGAAGTGGTATCAGAGCCACTGGTTTAAGCAATATGAGTATTTTAATAGTACCTAATCTTAAAATTTAGAGTTAGGAAATACATGCATTAACCTATGTGTTAACCATACATATAAGATTTTAAACACACGTGACAATAAGTACTATTTTCGTTTGGAGTTCGTTGTTTTATTGTTTTTTATTAACAACATGAGTGAGCTAGTTGAAGCTTTCGAAAACATATTCGTTAACACCGCGGGTATGGAAGAAAGAGAATGTAGTCAACAACACCCTGAACCCATGGTCTTTCAAGCACAACAACCAGTAGAAAAACCATAGCCCAAAAGAAGAAGAAGGCTCAAAGACTGGCAAAGAGGGTTGAGAAAAAATAAGAAAGGAAGAACCTCAATCATACAACCACCACCACAACCTGAACAATCAACTCAACCACAACCAATTGAATCACCATCAACTTTACCACCACCCCTGTCAACAATACCAATGAAGGAGCGACTAGGCAGATGCCTAGATGAATGTGAAATCTTTCAACCAATATTTAACGATATAGGTGCAGCAAGTTCTAGCAACCCTAATATGCCATCTCAGGACCCAAATAATACACTGCTCTCTGATGATATTATCAATCAAGCTCAACTAAAAGAATGGTGGACCAATGATTGGCAATATCAAACAATGATGAACAACCCGTATGCACTGTTCCAGGCTGAAACCTCAAATTACCCCAATATGGCACCAGAAATGACAGCTGAACTCCGTCATTACGGAGAAGAATTGATAGATACCGGGAACAGACTGAGAAATATGGGGGAGAACCTGACCTGGAAATACTATGACAGAGTACCCTACATATAACCCATATATTTAATATTTATATGTTCATTATCGTAATTTCTTTGGTGTAAAAAAAGTGTGTATGTATTTAAGAAAAGTGTGTAGTGACACACACACACACACACACACACACACACACACATATATATAGTGTGTAGATGTAAAATATAGTGATGCATATATATATAAAAAGAGTAAATGTCGCAAAGATTGACGATTTTGACATATTCTGTGCCTATGTGTTTATGTGTTATTAATATATTGCTTAACTTATTATTTGATTACGATATTAATAATTCTTCTCATATGTAATTCAGATGTCGAATGAGCATAATCACGAAAATGAGCACAACCACGAAAATGAGCACAATCGCGAAAACGAGCATAATCGCGAAAACAAGCATAATCATGAAATTCATAATCAAGAAAATCAACTGAATATGAATGCCATTGAAAAATATGATAGCTCAGAAAATCACTGAAGCAATTCCTTTAATTGCTGATGCTATTAAGCAACCCGTTTCTATAATTAGGCATAAGACAGAAAGTAATAAACGAAAGACTAACACTGAGGCTAGTAATAGTGTGAATGGAGGAAATAGCAAACCATTACCCAAAAAGTCAAAAGTTCACGGTTGTACTTACAAGGATTTCTTGGCCTGTAAACCAACCGAATTCTCTAGAAAAGAAGGACCTATATCAGCACTACGTATGTTAGAAAAGACATAAGCTATTATAAGAATCATGTAAATGTGCTGAAGAAGATAAAATATTATATGCTTCTAACCTCTTCATTAATGAAGTAATGAAATGGTGGAACACGGTCCTCCAGTCAAAGGGAAGTCACAGAGTATATACTATGATCTGGGAAGAATTTAAAGAAATAGTAGAAAGGAAATTTTGTCCTCCTCATGAAAGAGAAAAGATTGCTATTATGTTCTTAAATAACAAGATGGAAGGTGTGAAGTGTCGTGAGTATACGACAAATTTCTTCGAATATGCGAGAATGGTACCGGCTTTGGCTTCGACAGAATCAGTTCTAATTTCCCGTTATATTTGGGGATTAGAAAGTGAAATCCGCGATCTGGTTAAGTCAGCTAGACCTCAGACTATTGAAGAAACAGTTGAGCTAGCGAATACCATGACAGACGGATTAGTCCGAACTCAGGAAGAAAATAAAAAGAAATATCTAGCCCAGAAGATAACCCAAGAAGTTCGGAAGAAAGGAACAGGGCAATTTTATGCTCATCCTTTCTGTAAAATTTGCAGAAAGAGGCATTCAGGGAAATGTGCTTTTAAGAAAACTAAGCTTTGCAATTATTGCAAAATGGCTGGACATACGGATGAAGAATGTAGAAGAAAAGAGAGTCGTGTTTGCTACAACTGTGGAGAACCTGGCCACATCCGTCCAAAATGTCCAAAGCAGATAAAGGTGCCTGACAACAAAGCAAATAACACAGATGGACCTATGAAGAATGCACGAGCTTTTCAGCTTACTGCACAAGAAGCAGCAATGATTCCGGACGTTATTGCGGGTATGTTCCTTGTTAATAACGTTTACGCTAAAGTACTGTTTGATTCCAGAGCAAACCAAAGTTTTATAAACACGAAGTTTTGCCAAGCCTTAAATCAACCTTAACCAAACTCCATCAAGTTTGCACGGTAGAAATGGCCGATGGATATTCCATTCACATTCATGAAGTACTTCAAGAAGAAAATATAAACTTACTAGGCCACCAGTTTAAAGCAAATTTACTCCCAATGAATCTGGCTGGATTCGATATCATATTAGGAATGGATTGCTTAGCAACCAATCATGCTCGAATCCTATGTAATACAAATTCTGTTGAAATTCGCTCGCCAACAGGAGAAATTATTACAATTCAAGAAGATAAGATGCTCAAACCTAGAAAGTTCATATCAGTAATGAAAGCGACAAGCTATCTAAGGAAACAAGGCGTAGTATATATGATTCCTGTAATCGTTAGCGCCAAAGGAAAAGAGCTAAAAGAAATTCCAGTAGTATCGGAATATCCCGATGTCTTTCTAGAAGATTTACCTGGACAACCGCCTGATCGAGAAGTTGAATTTAGAATCCATATAATGCCAGGAATAGCGCTAGTTGCTAAAGCACCATATAGATTAGCGCCAACAGAGATGCTAGAATTAAAGAAGCAGTTAGATGAATTGCTAGAAAAGGGTTTTATACGACCTAGCTCATCACCTTGGGGAGCAACGGTATTGTTTGTCAAAAAGAAAGATGGGTTGATGCATATGTGTATCGATTATTGAGAATTTAATTAAGTCATAATTAAGAATCGCTATCCTTTACCGAGAATTGATGATTTATTCGATCAACTCCAAGGAGCTCGATATTTTTCTAAAATCAATTTACGCTCAGGATACCATCAATTAAAAGTGCAAGAAAAAGATGTTCCTAAAACAGCTTTTAGAACAAGATATGGTCATTATGAGTTTACAGTCCTGCCATTTGGTTTAACCAATGCACGAGCTGCATTTATGGATATGATGAACTGAATATGTAAACCATATTTGAATAAATTTGTAATCGTTTTCATAAATGATATACTTATTTATTCCAAAACTAGTGAAGATCATGTCAAACATCTTGATACACTGTTGACACTATTGAGAAAAGAGAAGCTTTATGCTAAATTCTCAAAATGTGAATTTTGGTTACAAGAAGTGCAATTTCTAGGACACTTGATTAACCATGAAGGTATTCGCGTGGACCCTTCCAAAATAGAAGCTATTACTAATTGGGAAATTCCTAAAACTTCTACAGAAATTCGAAGTTTCTTAGGGTTAGCAGGATACATAGACGCTTCATTCAAAATTTTTCCCGAATAGCAGTTCCGTTAACCAAGTTAATGTGTAAGAATGTCAAGTTTGAATGGGGACCTAAGCAAGAAGAAGCTTTTGTAACTTTGAAGCAAAAATTAACAAATGCCCCAATACTTGCATTACCAGAAGGAACTGAAGATTTCACAGTTTGTTGTGATGCTTCTAAATCGGGATTGGGATGTGTATTAATGCAACGAGAAAAATTTATTGTTTATGCATCTAGACAATTAAAGAAGCATGAAGATAATTACACAACACATGATTTAGAATTGGGAGCAATAATTTTTGCCCTAAAGATCTGGAGACACTATCTATATGGTAGTAAGTTTACTGTATTTATAGATCATAAAAGTTTAAAATATATCTTTGGGAAAAAAGAGCTTAACATGAGGCAAAGACGTTGGATGGAAATTCTTAGCGACTATGATTGTGAAATCCGATATCGTGAAGGCAAGACTAATATAGTAGCCGATGCATTAAACAGAAAAGAGCATGAGAAACCTAAAAGAGTGCGAGCCTTAAGGTTAGAACTTCAAATCAATTTAATTGATGAAGTAAAGAATGCTCAGAAACAAGCAATAGAAGCAAATAATATTGCTGATGAGAAAAGAAATGATACTATTGATCTACTTGTCAAAGGAAATGATGAAATTATCGGAATGGGGAACTGGATATGGATACCAAATATAAGAGGATTACGAGAAAAGATTCTCGAAGAATCTCATAAATCCAAATACACAATGCATCCTGGAAGAGATAAAATGTATCAAGATTTGAAGAAAATCTATTGGTGGATAGGAATGAAAAAGGACATAACTAGTTATGTTTCAAAATGCTTAACTTGTTCACAAGTTAAAGTAGAACATCAAAAGCCATCAGGATTACTTCAACAATTAGAAATGCCAGAATGGAAATGGGAATTTCTGACAATTGATTTTGTTACCAAATTACCTACCACAAGAAGAGGTAATGATACAATCTGGGTAATTGTGGATAGATTAACAAAATCAACTCATTTTATACCAATGAAGGAAACTTTCAAAATGGAATAATTAGCTAAGCTGTATGTAGACAAAGTTGTCTCATTACATGAAGTTCCGTTATCCATTGTATCGGATCGGGATAGCCGTTTTACTTCTCATTTTTGGAAAAGATTCTAAGTAGCTATGGGAACAAAATTAAACTTGAGCACATCATACCATCCACAGACTGATGGTCAAAGTGAAAGGACCATACAAACATTGACATGTTGAGAGCATGTGTAATAGATTTTGGTGGAAATTGGGATGACCATTTGAATTCTCCTATAATAATAGTTATCATACAAGTATTAACGTTGCCCCATTTGAAGCCCTTTATGTGTAAAGCCCCGTTCCCGGTGCCTCACTCTAACGTTGGATTTACTCATAAACACAGTTCTACAAATCTAAGTTTATTAAAACTTTCGCGGAAAATAAAACTTTAACTGTTCATTACAAAACATTTAATCTTTTCTTTAAAACCATAGAATAAATCATCATATTAAAACATCATTTCTTCCGTCTTCAAATCCAAGCCGTTCGATCCATGCCATGTGCCAACCTCATGCTAGCTCTTTAATCATATTCACCTGCGTGCATACTAAAAGTCAGCTACGCTGAGTGAGTTCTAGTTAATCAGGCAACATACAATACATACACATATCTTACATACATACATATCTTAACCGTGTACAAATATCCATAAGAGGACGTCACATAATATCTATTAAAAGAACTATTACTATTACCCTACTATTTATATTCTCCACAAAAGGACACTCTATATACAGATTCTCCATAGAAGGAACATCCTATATACTTCCATAGAAAGAACACTATGTTTTCCATTAAAGGAACACTATGCTTTCCATCAAAGGAACACTGGGCTTTCCATTAAAGAAACACTATGCTTTCCATCAAAGGAACACGGGGCTTTCCATTAAAGGAACACTATGCTTTCCATTTAAGGAACACTCTATATATTATCCGTAGAGGGAACTCTATATATAAGTTATCATTTAATATCCATATAAGGAGCCAATCATCGCTATTCTTGGAAATACATGCAATATCCGAAGATCGTTCACGTATCGACAAGTAATCATCCCTGCATTACATACAATATCCATATCTTTATTTATAACCTAACGGTACATGCAATATCCAAAGATCGTTCACGTACCCGACAAACAATCAATCGTATCTAACACATATATCAAACATGGCATACACTTACCATTTAAGTTAAGTGTATAAACTGTCACATCGAGTATGCGCACAGCCTTGAAAACATAACAAGGAAGTGGGGCTAGAAACTCACCTGAACTCGGTTATTTCTTCCGTTAATGGTTACTCCTTTCTTTGGCTGTGCACGGCTAGCTGTTTAACAATTATGCGTATTGATTACTATCACTTTTCATATCGTGTTTCTAGTTAAATTATTACCCTCAATGAACGAGGGTCCGGGGGAAGCGCCCCTGGCAGCGGGGTCTAGGGGCGGCAGCCCCTAGCAGGGTCCAAGGGGCAGAGCCCCTGGCTGGGGTCGATCTGCCAGGTCAGCTTGAAAATATTTTATTTCTAATAGTTGTCTTATCATATTTTCCATTAGGATTTTAAATTATTATCTAATTCACCATCTCAATCGCTTTAATGAATTAAGCCTAATTCGTTATCAAAACATAGCCTAATTCGTTATCCTGTACATGATCTGATTCGTTAACCAGCTTAATTCGTTATCTTAGTTCGTTATCCCATTTGCTATAACGAATTAAACCGGATACGTCAACTGGTTCGTTAGCTAATTCGCTATCTTTCTGATTCGCTAGCTGATTCGTTATCTGGGCATAACGAATGGGTGATCTAATTCGTTATCTTGCCATAACGAATTGGTGAAATGATTCGTTATCTTGCCAGAACGAATTGGCTAGTCAATTCGTTACTTTTCCTTACTGAATCACATCAGTCCTATCCAGACTTTGATCCTGAGGTTGTCACACCCCAACCTATGGCGGAAATGCCGGGGCGCGAACTGATTGTCACAGCTCACAAGGTTACTATCATGCAACATTTAAATGATAATATCTATTAATTAAATTCAATTATCAAATAAATCAAATACGTAATTCATACAAAAATACAAATTTTATATTCCTTGATCACAATATTCTTCTAACTAAATTCTTCACTAAGTCTTTACCAACCTGCATTAAATTTCTATGATAACCTGCATATGCGTATAAAATAGAATTTTATCAACAACACATGTTGAGTGAGTAAAACACCAGTTTAAGACACTACCATAATATTATATAATAAATAAAGAAAGATGCAAACTGTTCCTGTGAGAATAAACAGTTAAGCCATAGCACATACACAAATAATCAACCATAAAAAAAGGGCTCAACCCATCCATATAAATGGACATTGGTTACAAAGCAAGGACTAAACCGTTGCCATAAAAATGGACATCGGTTGCCGAAGTAAGCAAATAGCGTTCAAGTAAAGCAAGTAAGCAAATAGCAAGTTAAGCATAAACTGATATACACACAAGGATTAACAGTTGCAGTTTTGAATACTATATAATAGATAAATATATAAGATACGCACATGTCCCCAAAAAGGTTTAAAAATAAGTAAAAAGGGGAGTGATTACTCACCTGATCGGATGAACGAAATATAAGTGAGGATGATGATGAGAAAGATGAACCCTTCAGGATATACCGTCAAGGATTCCTAGTTAAATAATATTAATATGAATTAATTAATAATGAGTCAACACGTATAATGAATTAAAGTTTCGATGTGATTTGAGTTATGTTTGGGACTAAGGTGTTATTGATTGATCGATCGAACTCTAATGTTACTGATATGATGAAATCATTATTATTAGCTTAAATAAATAAATATGAGTTGAAATAATTATATGATTATTTAAATAATATTTAATTAAATATAATGAAATTATATGTGTACATATATAAGTATAACTCGTAATATATTAAATACTAAACGAACGTTAAAATATATATATTGATCATACAGTACATATCTTGGACTAGTTAACGACGATCAAATTTTATAAATATAATTAATACGTTGACGATACAATTATTACAGTTTTTAAAGGATGGTATATATATATATGTATATATATATACACGTAAACGAGAAGTTTTAACAAAATTCGACACAAAACATAACTCCAAGATATCGGTTTTATTAAATAATGTTTATATAATAATTAATATTCAATTTATAAAACCTTAAAAATCCATTAAAAGTATTAACACAAAATAAAAATAAAATCTGCCATGGCCGGGACTCGAACCCGCGCCAATGGCCGGCTCCAAGGTTTAATGCACACCCAGAACAGCCAACTGGGCTGGTGTGGCAGATGGTTAAAGATTGAGAAGAAAAATTTATATACAACACTTACCATAAACCCAATCCAATATAAGAACCCTAATTTATTAATCGATCGATTTGTTATGTTTTAGTTTAATCAGTCATAGGGTTAATACAGAATGATGAACGGCGAGTCTATTGCATAAAGATATTACCTTAAACAATGAAAGAACGATGGATTAATTGTATAGACATGTGACGGCAGAAGAGGCTCAAGAACACCCACAGATTCGTGATTAAAACACAATTGGATATAGGATTCGTGTATGCGCTAATGAGACGATGTTGTATGCTGGTTTAATTGAATTTTGGTGTTTGTTTACGCATGTAATGAGAAATGGGTATAGAGACGATTTGATAAATTAAGAATTATGGTTAGTTAATATTCGTTTTTCCAATTATAAGCTACAATTGAGATCGGTTAAACATTATCCGCGATTTGGTAAGATCTATTTTGATTTTAACGAAGATTAAGGACCAAGAAAACCTAAAACAGGTTACGGGTTTAAATATGGATACAGGTTTGGGTTGAAGGTTAAAGATATTATAATATAATCATCTAAATATTTTGCAGATTAGTCCTTGAAGTTTAAGTGTGGAAGCAATAAGTGATTAAAGTATATTTTTGGGCTAGAATTGTATATATATCTAAGTTAATTATATGTGTATTAAATAAATAATAATAATAAAATTAAATATCTCGATAAAAGTAAAGTTTTATAAAAAATAACCCGAACAGGGAAACGGGTCAGATAACAGTTATTAAAATAATAAATCAAAACCCGAGTTGTTACAGAGGTCAAGGTCAAAATCGATATGAACATAGAATAGTCAAACTACATCTGATCTGCGATTAAACCTTCATTCCTTAACGAAATATCATGATTTAGGTATCAATGAAATCGTCTATGCAGTGCCTACAAACCCTAACCATTCAATCGTTCATACATCGGGTTTTAAAGGTGCGATTCGAGCATCTATATTACGGGTCTTTTTAGGGTAACGGTTAACCTATCAAACTGTAATGGATTTGTAGCATCCTACTTTTGGTTATAATAATAAAATAAATTTCGTCTATTTTATAGTGGGTCGTTATCGGTTTAGATAAATAGAATATGAGTTGGGCTAGTGTTGGGTTAAATGGATATGGGTTATGGACTTGGGTTATGAAAGAAAGAAGGAAGGACCATGGGCTTAAGCCCATGATCCCTAAATATATAAACCATAATCACCATTTCTTTCCTCATTTACACATATCCCTTACACCACTCAAAACACACACTTAAGCTCTCTCTCTCTCTCTAGTCTCTCTCTCTCTCTCTCTAGCCGAAAGATAGAAGAAGAACTGATTCCGACCTAAGGTAATGATAGTACCGTTAGTTATGTTCACGAAACAACGAGCCAACAGCGTTAAGCCGTTTAAGTCACGTGATCCGGATGGAATCGGGTATAAACCGAGCCTAAGATGAGCTTAGGGATCACCCTAGCTCAGATCTGGATCGAACGGGGCGAAAAACGATGAAAAATGGTGTAAAATGTGGTAAACCGCGTTTCTCGGCCACCGCCCGGTTTTCCGGCACGGCGGCGCCAGAAAGACGGCGCGGGTATTTAAGGATGTCAGAGAATGTTTCTGACATTCTCTGACAAAACCTAACCCTAATTCGTTACGAGGGGATAACGAATGAGCTTCAATTTGTTATGTGGTTCATTATAGAAGAACCCTCGTTCGTTAGGCCAGTTCGTTAAGAGAGAATAACGAACTAGTTGAGCAATTCTCTATGATTTCTAGTTCGCTATGAAAGACCACTTCGCTAAAGTTCAATTAGTTAAGATGGTCCATAAGTGGTGATTCGTTATGTTATAACGAATCAGAACTCCATTCGTTATAGAACTCTAATTCGTTAAAGAACTGAATAACGAATCAGATGACTGGATAACGAACTAAGTTAACAAGAATGGCAGAAATGGTCCCTAGACTTAGTAAAGAATGATTTAATTACAAATAAGCCCTTAAGCTTTTAACTTAGTAAATTAATCGATGATTCAAAATTCTAATGGAAAATGTGTTAAGACAGTTAATAGAAATAAATTTTTTCCAAGCTGACCTGGCAGCTCGACCCCAGCCAGGGGCTCTTCCCCTTGGACCCTGCTAGGGGCGCTGCCCCCGGACCCCCATTCGTTAAGGGTTATAATTAGACTAGAAACGCGAGATGAGTAGTGATTGTTAATTGATGCATGTAATTATTATACAGTTAGCCGTGCCCAACTGAAGAAAGGAATAACTATTAACGGTGAACGTAACCAACTTCAGATGAGTTTCTATCCCCTTTCCTTGTTATGTTTTCGGGGTTGTGTGCATACTCGATATGATTAGTTAATACACTTACCTTAAGTGGTAAGTGTATGCCTTATATGATTATGTGTAAATGATTGCTTGTCGGTACGTGAACGATCTTCGGATATTGCACGTACTATCAAGGTATGATGTTATGAATAATGTACGAATGATATGTATATAAGGTATGAATGATCGCTTGTCGGTACGTGAACGATCTTCGGATATTGCACGTACTGTCAAGGTATAATGTTATGTATAATGTACGAATGATATGTATGCATGTTATGAATGAATAGAGATAGTCAGGTACAGAGGAACGGGATTGAGCCCTAAAAATACTTAAGGTAGACAGGGACCGGACCCTAATAATATTCGAGACAGAAAAGGGACCGAGCCCTTCATAAATCTCGAGGCAGAAAGGGACTGAGCCCTAATAATACTCAAGGCAGAAAAGGGACCGGACCCTAATAATATCCGAGGCAGAATAGAATAATGTAAAGTAGAATTTAGAATAAAGTATGAAGGTAAGTATGAATATTATGAACGAATTACGAAAGTATAAAGTACGTATGAGAGTACGTAGTTATGAATGTATTGAATGTTGTATGATTAACTAGAACTCACTCAGCGTAGCTGACTTTTAGTTGCACGCAGGCTAATCGACTGAGGCAGTTGGCTTGAGGAAGACATATGGCAGGATCCGAAGAGGCTGGAATCTGGAGATTTGTCGTGATGTTTGAAATACTATGTTTTATGTTATGTTTTTGAAAGACAAGTTATGGATGTTTGTACTGAATGGTTGACTTTTATATTATTCCGCGAAAGTTGTTATTAACTCTGATATTTAGAACCACGTTTATGAGTAAATCCAACGTTAAAGTGAGGCACCGGTAACGGGGCCTTACAGGATTCAGTGAGGTTTGCTTTGTTAGGTTCGTTTTTATCATATGTATACAGATCTAAGACTACCTAAATGAATCCAGATCTAAAGGAATGATTTCTAGTTATAAACGTACCTTAAACGAGTCGGTTTACGAACATGGTTAAGCCTTGATGTTGTTTTGGTTCTTCACGATGATCTAGCACCAACGGGTTCGGGTTTCCACCTTCGAATCTTGGCTTGGGATATTGAATAGTGTTTGTGTGTGTTTATCAAGGTGTAGACTATGGTGTAGAGATAGATAAAATGGAAAGGATTAGGGTTTAAGGGGTAGTTATACTCCCTTAAGCCCATGGACCTAAGGCCCATCTTTCCCTTTTGGTGCATAATTAATTCCATCTAAAAGCCTACTTATCCTATTATTATTATTATTATTATTATTATTATTATTATTATTATCAACCGAACGGAAAAATTGGGATGTTACATTATGGACGAAGGTGTAGAACTCCAGTATGTTAGGCAAAAATAGGAGGAAAACAATTTTTAGGTCCTGAAATCATACAAGAAAGTACTAACAGGATAAATCAAGTTAAGGAGATATTAAAGACCGCACGAGATCGTCAGAAAAGTTATGCAGATCATCGACGCAAACCATTGGAATTTCAAGTTGGAGACAAGGTACTACTGAAAGTATCTCCGTGGAAAGGAGTAATCCGATTCAGCAAGAGAGGAAAGTTAAGTCCAAGATTTGTTGGACCATTTCAAATTCTCACACAAATTGGACCAGTAGCTTATCAGCTAGAATTACCAGAGGAAATGTCAGGTGTATATGATGTATTTCATGTAAGTAACTTAAGGAAATGTTTAGCTGATAAAACACCAAAAGTACCCCTTCAAGATATAAAGGTAAATGAAAAGTTAAAATTTGTCGAGAAACCTTTGCAAATTGAAGATAGAAAAATCAAGATCTCAAGCACAAAAGAATAGTACTGGTCAAAGTGAAGTGGGATTCAAAACGTGGACCAGAATATACTTGGGAATTGGAATCAGAAATGAAACGGAAGTACCCACACTTATTACAAGTAACTCTCGAGGATGAGATTCAAAATAAGGAGGGGAGACTATAACAAGCCTCAAAATAAATTAAAGTAAAAAGTAAGGAAATGAAATGAGAAAATTATATCTCACATTGGTAGAAGAAAGAAAAGGAGCAGCTTCCACCATGGTATAAATAGGAGTGTAAGTATTTCTCCCACATCGTTAGATTATAAAACTAGTAAGCTCTTTATAAGAAAGAAAATTCATATGTTAATGTTCTTATAAGACATATCACACCTAGTGGTCCTAGCGGAGGTGCGAAGCACCCGAACGCTCATGCGCAAAGGCTCGGGCGAAGTGCGATGAGCGCAATGTGGCGCTTTGATGGCGCACTTTGCACTTCGCACGCTCGCATCGCCGCGAGCCGCTTAAGGGCCGCCTTAGTATTTTTGTGGAAAATTAAGATTTTTAATAATCCTTCCATCGCGATACGCGAAGGGTTTATATTAGCCCCATCGCGTAGTGCGATGACGTGTAATATTATTCAGAAAAATTGCGGCGTAGCGATACGCGATGACCTGTCAAGGTAACCCATCGCGTATCGCGACGTGGAGGTTACACTGATGAGATACGTAGCCTGCCACGTGGCGTGCCACGTAGCAGGTCTAGGGCTGATTAGGAAAAGCTATAAGATTCTTCGCGATACGCGACGCCATTTTCCTATGGACATCGTGTATTGCGACGGGGTCCAAAATCAGCTATAAATAGGAAGTGAACGGGACATTCAAAATTTGCACAAAACCTTTCTTTCTCTCTGAATTCACACGTATAATTATATATTAAGAGTATAATAACCGAGTGTCGTAACGATATCCTATCTGATCGAAAGAAGCTTATATACACGAATCCAAAAGCTCTGCCTATTAAGGTAAGACATTGTGCCATCGTGTAAAGTTTCTACTCTCGTGATTATCGTTATGATTATTGGTTTTATATTAACCTAGACATACTACATTGTGTTTATCCTAGGTGCTTAATACCAAGAGACGTTCTTTAATTATAAACTTGCAAGGTGAGACATTCAAGTTTTTGCATCACTCACATTTGCGTGAGACAACTGTTTTTCCGACACTGTCATGATGATTTCAAAACCTATAAAACTCATGGCAAATGGTATAAATGTTTTCAAATATATTCTTAAAAGTATTTTAAATACATTACAGTGATTAAGTCTCTGTAGATTTACAGGATGGTTACTACTGGTATTGTGCGGTTTTGTATACAAAGCTTGCATACTGGGCTATTACACGTTACTTATTGGACAAGTGTTAGCCAATAAGTAATATGATCACAGTCATAGATACGGTCGAGTGACAAGTACCTTTCGGTAATTTGTAAACAGGCAGATGTAAAAACATCTTAATGCTGTAAATGTAAAATGTGTCATTTACAAATGAATGTACTCATCAGTTTTCTTGCTGATCAAATATTTTAAACATGTTTCAGGTGACTTGTTAGAGAAAATGAAATGATGTATGCGGGCTTCCAGCTTAAATAAGTGGCTTGTCACCAGAATAAAGAAACGTGTTTTGTAAATTAGGGTTTAACCCTATAAAACTTATGTTTGTATCAAAAGGGATTAAATTCTTGGTTTATCATAATAATAATCATGGTGTTTTTATAACTCTGATCATTTTTCCTAACTACGTTCTGATGAAACATTCCGCTCCAAAATAATTTAATAAACACCGATACCACCAATCAATGTTCACGGCTTCCCTCCCAGGGTATAAGGGTCGGGGCTGTGACATTGGGTTTTGGAAACCGGGCACCGCATTTGGCATAGATTTTCCTAAATATGCAATGTGCACGGCCATTTGCACGTCTAACGGATGTGGGGGTTGAGGGACGGGGACGGTTGGCATCAAGGCGGTATATGGTTTCGGTTGTGGATTTTGGTTGCCTTGACGGGCAAATTGACTGAAATTGAGAACATTTTGGTTGTTATTTGGAAAAATTTTGGTAGTATTGTAGTAGAAATATTTGTGTAAAAATATATTTGGTATAGAAGTGGGAGAAAGGAATGTGTTAAAGAAAATGAGGTTTGGTTTGTTTTAATAGTATAGATTTAGTTAATAATTTTTTTTTAAACCAACGGCTACCCCCAACGGTAACCTTAAGCCCAACGGTTTTTTTTGTGCCTTTTCAAGCGTTTTGAGTATAACACTTTAAAAAAACCTCAAAATGCCGGGGGGGGGGGGGGTGTTCTCCCAGCGTTATACCCTATAACGCGTACAAAACTCACCGAGTACGGATGTTCTTATAACTTCAACATAAATGCTTTAAAGAAAAGATTGTGACCAAGACCATCAATGAAACAAAAAGCTTGAGACTTTAATTTTTGTTTTTTGTTTTATTCATTAAATATTTTATGTTAAGTTGAAAATTGGATCATTAAATCACAATTAAATGTTATTAGCCGATAATAATCTCAACATAAGTTTTAGTCGCTGATGGTCCTAAAATTAAAAAAAAAATTGGCTCTTAACTTAATTTTTTAGGGCTTTTGATTAAAATAAGGATCGTTTAGAGTTAAGTTTTAAATCAATCGACTCGAATCTTTCTTCCGAGTAAAAGCTCTAAAAATCAATTTGAAATTCAGAAAAAACCTAATATCGTTAAGTTTTTTTTTTTAACTAGAACCAATGAGAGCCAACTTTTTTATAATAGGACCACCAGTGGCCATAAACTAGGTTGTGATTATTAAAATCCAGTTTACCTATTATTTTTACTCCTTTATTTACTTTTTAGGTGTTATTTTGTTAAAGCTTTTAAGTTTTTTCATATTTTAAAATTATAACTTTATTTTTGTTTCTTAAATCTTGTCGGACCAGAAAACCAGTAACACTACCGGTTTTTATCCGGTCCACCATTTTAGGAAACTCCAAGCAAGGTAGCCTCATGTATTGCTCCGTTATTTCACTTGGCAGCATGTGGTGGTCCTTGGGTTCGTATAGGTGCACCGACCACATGACCACCCGCTTATTGCTTAACCTTGTTGGACCATGTTGTGCCTTTGAGCAAGCTTTAATTTACTCTTCTTGCTTGATATATCATGTGTATGTTTGACAAGTGTGACCCATTTAGATTTTTTGGGTCATAATAAAAACCTCAGGGTTAATTCGGGTTTAAAGGAAAAGTTGGGATGGTCATAATGAGTCATATGAGTGAAAATTGAAATTAAGTTGAAAAGTGGTTAACTTGATATCTATAAGAGGGCGAGGGGCACTCATGATTAGTACTCATGCATCGACCAATCATACACAGTTATTTCATTTATACTTTTAAGTACCCACAAACTATAAAATAACTTGAAACACATACCCACAAGTATCCTAAAACTTTTTTTGTTTAAATTTAAAAATAACAATTGAATGTAATAAAAATTAAAATTTCATTGAAATATTAATGGGTGTTTAATTTTTCAAAAACCTCCAATGGGTTTGCCATGTGGTAAACCTTTGCCACAATTGTAATTTGGCAAACTACCCACATAGTTAGGGGTGAGTTTGCCATGTGGTAAATAACCCATAAACCTTACTCACACTAGTGCTCATTCCCCTCTAATACATATTAAACCACCACTAAAAGAAAGTTAAAGTAACCCATCTTCACCTAAACTTATCCTAATCGTTTTTAAATGACTCGGTCCGACTAATTCCCATATTGACCCAACCCAACACATGTTTCGGTTCGGTTTATAAGTATTAGTTTTGTACACAAAGTTTGATACTACCCATGTAAAGAAACTTATATTGTGATATGTGACCCTTGGATTTCAGATTTATGGTTCGGTCATATGTATGCAGTTGGCTGGTTGGTTCTAGGCTACTAGCCCTTTTGGTGGCATTTTATGTATCACCTCTTTAATCAACCAAGAACAATAAATGATGGAGATCAGGTGATGACATGGAGTGGTTCGATGGGCATTTAAGCTCACATAAAATAGAAAGACAAAACTAACAGGTTTTGGTAAAAGTAAAAGGTGATGTAGTTTATATGAAGTAAAAGTAACTAAAATAGTAATTCAAATAGTAATTCATGGTACGGTTTTTTTTTATTTGTTTTAAAATTTAAAATTTAAAATTTATTACATTATATATATATATATATATATATATATATATATATATATATATATATATATATATTAATTGTTGACTTTCTGTTGTCTCTCATATTGGCACTGTGCTTGACCTACAATCTTTTAAGCGTATGTTACAACCACCTATTGCGTCTTCCTGCTGCCACGTGCTATCGTAGGCACTCTCCAGTCATAAGTCGTTCAACTGCGTCACTTTGTCTTTCAGACTTTCAGAGTGTTAACGATGACAATATCCTGGTAATTTCTTCTCTGTTTACAATTGTATTTCCTGTATTACGTGATCGCGTTGGTTACGAGTTCTTTCCTTGCTGCCGGAATTTGTGTTTTTTGCGTTAATTGAGTTAGTTAGGTTAAAAATTGTACCCGTTTTGTTGCGATTAGTGTTATGATTTTGTACGTCGATTTGTGTTCTATGCGTTAATTGAGTAAATTAGGTTAAAAGTTTTTGCCCTTTTGCTGCGACTCATACATTAGGTCGTTAGTTGTGCAGGTTTACTTTACAAATTGATAGCCAAAAGCCCTGATTTGATTTGATCTGAAGTTCAATTTAAGGTTAGCAAACCTGACCTGTAATCTTAGGTCTCACATGCGTTCTCCCATCTGCTCTGCTGCTGAAACATGAAATTAAAAACTAACTGAGATTTATTAATTAGAATGTATACCATAATTGGTGGGAGTGGGACCTTATTCGTTAGGCAATGTACATCCACCACACATACTTACGTTTAGTTGAGTTATACCCTGTTGAGGTTTTCTACCGATCACGATATGTTGGTGTTGGTACATGATGTCAGTAGTTCAGTATCTAGTGTCTGTAATCGTGTTAGTTGGTTTTGTTTTTGTGTTTTAGTTAAGTTGTCTCACAAGTTCGCCTGATTTAAGCGAACTTGTGGACAAGCGAAGTTATAGACAACTTTGCCTAGTCTGTTAGGCGAAGTTGTCGATAACTATATATGTTTGGCTACGGCTTATGTTTAAAAAGTTTTCGAGAACGTGTAATTGTGATTGGTATATCACGTGTTAAAGGAGTTGCAATACAACGTGTCTTTTGAGTATTGTAACGTGTATTTGTGCTTGGTTTTAACGTATATCGCATCGAACACTCGTATCGTCTTACGTAGGGATTCCGCACCTACGTAGTACGAGATACTTCCGTGTAGATCCGGCTGGGAACCTACAATTGGTATCAGAGCATTTGCTCGTGATTGTGTGGTTCGGGATTATCACACGAGTGTAGAAATCGTTCCGTTCGACTATTCGCGGGACGAGTTTACGTTGAAATACCGATTTTTTGTGTCCTACCCATCTCCCACTATCAAATATAACCTATTACACCTTCGCATACCTCGCAATACGTCAAATTAAAACCTGCAAAAACCATGTGTTCATTAGGCGAAGTTGCCGTCACTGTTCGTAGGGTTTAGGCGAAGATATTAGTTTAAGCGAAGTTATCATTAACTTCGCTTGTCTCACAAGTTCGCTTGAATTAAGCGAAGTTAACATCAGGCGAAGTTAAGAAAGAAGCGAAGTTAGGAAGCGAAGTTAATCTCAAGCGAAGTTGAGAACTTCGCCATCCGAGTAAGCGAAGTTGTGGAAAACCAGCGAAGTTAAGCTTAAGCAAAGTTAAGCATAACTTCGACTACTGGTCACTGTTCAGAAAAAAAAAAAAACTTTTTGTGTGTTTCAAGTCGCGTTTCTTTCAGAGATGACTTCGATAAACATTACGGAACTGGTGAAAATGGAAGTTTAGGCCGGTTCAGCAACTAAGGCTCCGAAAATGCTTAAGGGTACCGATTTCATTGCTTGGAAAGATCGGTTTAAACAGTATGTTAAATATCAAGATGCTAAGATGTGGGTGTGCATACAAGATGGATACATTCCACCAACGGCCTTGTTTGAGGGTCGGGATCAAATAAAAAAGTACAGTAAGATGGATGAGGAAGAGAGGAAAATGTATGAGGCAGAGAGTAAAGCTCATGCGGCGATCACCATGGCTCTTCCACAAGAGATTCTTCACACCTTCAGGAAATACAAAACCGCTAGAGAGCTATGGGAAGCGCTAGAAAATCGATATGAAGGTAATGTGGGGATACGTGCATCCAAAATTAAGCTACTAAAAACCCAATTCTCGGTGTTCAAATATTTGAAAAATGAATCACTTGATGATATCATCACAAGATATTATCACCTGATGACCGAACTCAGCAATTACTCCATTGTATACAAAGAAGAGGAGATAGTAGAGAAACTTCTTGATGCTCTTCCACCGAAATGGGAAATGTACACGGTTTTGATGAGAGAAGATAAAGAGTTTGCCGATATTGATTTGGAAACAACAGTCTATAAATTACGAACTTTTGAACTAAACATGGTTCGGAAAGAGACACCAACTGATCAGGTTCAGGATCCGGGAATGTACGGTGCAAAAGTTAGTTCAAGTTCAAGGTCAGAATCATCTGCTTACTACTCAAAGGGAGACTCAAGCTCAAACTCAACGCATGATGGTCATATGACTCTCAACATGGATGGTGATGTATGTTTTGTAGCTAGAGGAAGTAATTCTTCAAAACCTCAAGCCACAACTGGTAGTTTTTCCTCAAATGTTCCGACCAACAACTACTCGCAGATGCCCATGAGTGCTAAATCAGCTGAACAGCAGTTTGCTCTCTATGCATCCTTCATTGCATCTTACAAAAACTACATCAAAGGTAAAATAGTCGACCCTGCAACTTTAGATGAAGACTATGATCAGATCGATGCTGATGATCTAGAAGAGATGGACCTGCAATGGCAGATGGCTATGATAGTAAGAAGGGTTAAGAGATTCATGAAGAAAACAGGCAGAAAGTTCGTTGGAGAAAGACCAGGGTTTGACAAATCAAAGGTTAGATGCTACAACTGTCAACAAAATGGTCACTTTGCCAAGGAATGTACCAATGAGAGAGTCGAACGTAGTCAGAACAGGCCTGCACAACAGAATGCGGGAGATAGTGAGAATAAGGCTATGGTATCTAGACACAATAATGGGTATAACTGGAATCTACAGGTTGAGGAAGTCTTCGAACAGGCAAATTTGGTGAACATCGAAACTGCAGGAAGTGAGAAAGTGATGGGAGAAAATCAAGCTTACATGGCAGAAGTGAACGATCAGCTCTCTGAGGTAAGTTCTGAACTTCATTGTATGCAATGTGAAAATCTGTCTGAACAATTGAAAACAGTAACTGATCAGTTTGTTAGTTTGGACGCTCAATTTAAAACGTTAAAAGAAGATCATCATTACACTAAAACTAGATAAAACAGTTACTCGGTAAAAATAAAAGCTAGTGAAAAAGATATCAGAAGTCTTAAAGCCAGTCTAGCTGAAAAAATACAAGTAATTGATCTTAGTTATGAAGTGTTAGAGGAAAAAACCAAACTAATTGCTGATAGGGATAAACAGATAGCTGATTACCAGGTAAAAGTGGTGGAATTAAACAGAAAAATTGAACAATTTAGAAATTCCTCAGCAATGCTTGATCACATCGTAAGTGTTCAACGTTCCCCAGTTAACAAAGGGGGAATTGGATTTTCTGAGGTTCCACCACCATATAACCATAACTATACGTTTGATCCTAGTAATCAGAAATCTGTTGATGTTGAAATTAGTCAGACAGTTCCTGTCAAAGTTTCGATTAAAGAACCTGAAGTTAGTAAAAGCGAAACATGTAAGCCTGTTTCAAATGTTAAGATTTATGTTCCTAGTTCTATCTCATCAAATTCGGACAAGACATCAGAATCTAGTGAGATAAAAGAAGAGGTAGTGTTGCTAAAACGTGGGGAGGAATATAAGCCAACTGAAAAGAACTCTCCCCTAAACCCGTTTGTCCCACCATATGTTAGACAAACGAATAGTAATGCAACCTCAACATCTGAAACAACTGTTGAGACGAAAGTTGAACACAGGAGCTGTTTCAGATGCAATCAAATAGGACACCTGATTGCTGATTGTCCTCTTAATCAGAGATTCAGAGGTATGAGGCCTCCGAAAACTGAGAATAAAACTAACAGTAATTACTATAATGGTAAGAATGCTAACTCTCCAAAATTCAGACATTGGAGTAATCCAAGATTTCAATGAAATCGATCTCAGTTTTTCCCAGTTAACAACCGAACCAACAATTATAATTCAGTTAATCCACTAAGGTTTGGATGGCCTCATAGTCAATTCTCAAGAAGGTATCCTTATTGAAATTACAGAAATCATTCTCAATACGGGATGCCGTTTAACAGATTTAATCGACCCAAGACCAGTAGGTCTTGGGTCCCCAGATTTTAATCCTTTTCTTTAATCTTGCAGGAAGAGTTGAACAGGACTGCAAACAATCTGTGGGTTGTGGACAGTGGTTGTTCCCGGCACATGACTGGTAACAAGAATTTGTTACACGAATGGAAACCTGTTCAAGGAGGAAGAGTTAGTTTCGCTGGAGATAGCGGTGGTAGAATTACTGGTATTGGAACTGTGACAAATGGTAAAATGAAGTTAGAAAAGGTGAATTTTGTAGAAGAGTTTAAGCATAATTTGTTGAGCGTATCTCAGATTTGTGACAAAGAGTACACAGTGCACTTTACCAAAAATGAAGCAATTGTTATGTACCCTGGTTTCAAGATACCAGAGGCATGGGTGGTGATGAAAGCTCCAAGAGAAAAGAACACATACGTCATGGATATGAGGTCAACTGAGATGACATCAGAAGAATCATGTCTTCTGTCAAAAGCAACTGAATCGGAGTCCGAGTTATGGCATCGAAGAATGGGGCATATACATCTTCGAAAAATGAACTACATTGTCAAGAATGGGCTGTTGCTTGGTGTCCCCTTGAAGAATTTCAACTTTGAAGACCAATGCTTATCGTGCAAGAAGGGAAAGCAACACAAGAAACCTCATCACACCAAGAAGGTTAATTCAATTGTCAGTACCCTAGACCTACTTCACATGGATCTTTTCGGTCCCATGAATGTAAAGAGTCTAGGTGGAACGACATACTGCTTGATAATAACCGATGATTACTCTCGATACTCGTGGGTATACTTCCTGAAGACAAAAGATGAGACGGTTCAGTTGGTAATTAACTTGATTACTAAGGTTGAGAATATTGTAGGGAGAAATGTTAAGTACATTAGGAGTGATAATGGGACAAAGTTCAAAAACTACCAGATGGAGCTGTTCTGCTTACAGAAAGGGATAGACCACCAGTACAGCACCCCGTATACGCTGCAACAAAATGGGGTGGCTGAGAGGAAGAACATGACGCTAATTGAAGGAGCCAGAACCATGCTGGCTGATGCTAAACTTCCCGTGGTGTTCTGGGCTGAAGCAGTTACCACAGCCTGTTATATCCTTAATCGTGTTTTAACTGTTAAAAGGCTAAATAAAACTTGTTATGAACTTATGCATGGTCGAAATCCAAACTTGAATGGTCTCGAACCATTCGGGTCCCCATGTACGATTTTAAAGACAAACTCTAAATTTGGTGAGAAAGCCGACGAAGGTATTTTAGTCGGATATGTTGTTGGGACACCCAACAGAAGAGTCTTTAATTTATCGAACAACAAGGTTGAAGTGGTATGTAACACCGACATCACGAGTTACAAACCACCAATGCCCAGCACGGGACCCGCTGAAGCTTTTGACTATGATAAACTGTTCAAATCCTTTAATATGCCTTACTTGGATTTTGCAGAAGTTGATGAGAAAATTGCTTCACAGATTCTGTATGATGAGGAAGAAAATATTGTGCAACGTCCGCGATACGATGAGTGTTATCCCTCCTCGTCAAGAACCGCTGATATTCCTGCTGCCTCTACTGAGGAAGAATTCTACAATCCTTTTCACTCTCTACATAAATCACCCATTGATGAACTCTCTTCAAACTTGGAAAACAATCTGGAAGTCAGTACGGTTCCGACTACTGGAGTTCACAAAAATCATCCTTTGGAGAATGTGATAGGTGATCTGTCTGACGGTGTACAAACAAGACGAAGCTTGAATGAGCACACTTGTGTTTTCGCAAGCATTAAAGAAACGGGTATCTTAAATGAATGCTTGTACACCTGCTTCATCAGCCAGATTGAACCAAATAATTATCAAATGGCTCTCAAGGATAGCTCGTGGGTCGAAGCCATGCAAGAAGAGTTAGCCATTTCTACCTGTGA
The DNA here is from genome assembly GCF_021521415.1 of Bidens hawaiensis. Taxonomy (NCBI): domain Eukaryota; kingdom Viridiplantae; phylum Streptophyta; class Magnoliopsida; order Asterales; family Asteraceae; genus Bidens; species Bidens hawaiensis. The sequence goes on from NW_027491521.1 coordinate 174,915, forward strand.
AGCAGAATACATGGCAGCATCAAACTGCTGCTCCCAGGTTCTTTGGATACAACAGCAATTGCGCGATTACGGTCTGAATTTTACTCAAACTCCTATTTGTATTGATAACACTGCTGCAATCTCAGTAACTAACAATCCCGTAAAACATAGCAAAACTAAACACATTGACATTCGTCATCATTTTATACGGGATTGTGCTGAGAAGAAATTAATAGTGATCGAAAAGGTTGATTCGTTAGATAATTTCGCTGATCTTTTTACTAAAGCGTTTGACAGAACTCGTTTTCAAAATCTTGTGGAGCTTAATGGGATGATCAATCCCGAGTAACCGTATTTTTCGTTTTTATTTAAAATAAACGTCACTATCGCTTAGAATTATGTCGGTTGCTTCAGTTTGAAGGACATATCTTCGGATGTGTTTGGTCCTCACTTCTACCAGTAGATTATGAGGATAACCATTAACCAGATGACTGAAAGTGACCGGGGCGGTTTATGATGTGTTTTTATTCTTTCGATGAAAAATAGTCGTTCATACTTAGTTAGAAGGACACATATTCATATGTGGTCGGTCCAGCTGATCCATTGGATCTTCAGGATAGCCGTTTACCTGAAGACTTTGACTTGATCGGGGCGATAGAATTTAAAATTTTTTTTAGGGAGATGATATAATTTTTTAAGTCTACAACTTCGTAAGAAGTTTCTATACAATGTTTCTAAGAAAATTGATCCAACCTTGGAAAGTGATACACAAACTATTTCTGTGTGCTTAGCTAGTGAAGTTATTAGGCTTAAAAGACTCTAGAAAAGTCATTGTATGTTATGGTAGCTTTTTATGGTGCGTAAAAGTTAAAGTGATACTAACTAAATCTTCTCGATTTAAAGGGAAGACTCATTAAGAGTTGTGTATGTCTCCATATACATCTTTCCGAATGATAGGCAGAAAAGCGATTACCCAGTCATACACGAGCCCGTGAGTGTTCTGATTCCCAAGAAGATAGTGTGTCAAGTACCTGCAGTGATCCAGATTCGGGACTTGCAGTAGTCTACTGTTTGAAGCTATGTAAATCTTTATTATTTAAAAAAAAATGATGATGTTAAGCCTTCTGAAGCCTATTATGTTATACTTATCAATCAAGAGGCAAGAAAGAGAACGGGAAAAAGATTCAAAAGATCAAGATGTACTTACTGTTTAATCAGACACTACGGGTCGAGGTCAACTCGGGGTGACTCGGGGAAAGTCAAATAAGCTTTGAGAATAGATGGGAGGCGTCACAATCTCTGATGTGTTGTCCGTTTAAATTTTGAGCTTAATTGAACCTAATCCGTATCATAGAAGCGATGAAAACCATACTAAGTCGTTTACCTGCTTACAACCTGTTTCTTTAAGTCATAATACCGCTGAACATGGATCTATGTGACAGTCACTTAACTAGTATGAATCCTGTTCGGATCTTTTCTAAAACATGATAGTCCCTGTCAAGACTGAAATTTGATCCCGTGTACTTTATTTCGAAAATTTTCACTGCACATGTCGTTTTATTTTATAAAACTTGGTTACTTGGTAGTTGAATGTAACGTTAAATCTTTAACGGATGTTTTTGAAAGACAGTTGTACTTTGTTCAAATTTATAAGGGTCTGTTTTGTAAGTTTAATACTGAGCGAAGTTGTGAAAGGGCGAAGTTAAGGGTAAGCGAAGTTAACCCTAACTTCGCCTGTGTAATGTTCAGCCCTATATAAGGGTCAACTTAGTCAAACCTTTCATATTCTCAAATTCAAGCGAACTTATCATTATCCTCAGCGAACTTGTTTAATCGAATCAACACTTGTTATTTTTTCTCAATTTCAATCCGTATTAAAGGTGTGTAGGGTCGGGAGAATGCATAATTCGGGTCGATCACGTTAATTAGATGCCGTTTCGGTCCGATTTGAGATCTCGTTCATGCAAACCTTTAATCACCCACTTTTCAAACTCTTTTTAACGTGTTCGTAACTAATGTGATCGTCTAGATCTCTTTAGTTACATGTTTTTATTGTCCACAATCACCAAATTCACCAAACAAGCATCGCCTGGCCTCCTAAACTGTCGTCGTTTCAGTTCAGGCGATGTTATAGTTTAGGCAAAGTTGTTCTCAACTTCGCCTTAGGCTTAACTTCGCCTGCTGCTTTAATTTTTAACTAATCAGGGGCGAAGTTGTTCAAGGGGCGAAGTTATGGTTAGGCGAAGTTAAGAATAGCAGCTCTTGAGAAGGTCGTGGCATAACAGTCAAGAATCAACCTGATCCAGACTCACGCTATTCAGCGCCTAGTTGCAGAAAATCAAATTCAGTCGTCCCTCCTGATTGAGCACGGTAAACTTTTTGATGCTTTAAAACAGTTCTTAGCATCTCAGGGGGAGACGAGCTGCAAGGGCGATGAGCTGAGGACGAAGAAGAATAATGATAGAGACGATGATCCCAATGCATCGAAAGATGCAAGTGGTGAGTTTCCAAGAACTGAACAAGCTCTTGGGACTTCCACATCTCAGGGGGAGTCAGCTGGTGCATCAGGTGGATCAGGGGGTGATGATGTGGTGGTAGTGGATGATGAGGAGGTGTTGGATGTTAATATTGTAGGTGACGACGATGTGTTACCGGTTGAAGAGATTGAGAAGATAGGAGCTGACATTGTAATTGATAGTGAGATTGAAGAGGGAGAGATTGTGGAGGATAATGTTGAGCATGAAATTCCAGAAGTTGATAAGTCAAATGTGGGTTATGATATGGGAAGCGATGAGACTGAATGGGAAGAGCAGCCGAGATGGAAAGAAGGCTACGCTCAATGGTTCGTAAAGACAAAGAAACCGGCGGTTCCTACTATGTTCAAGAAGAGTTACAACATCAAAGGGTATGCTGAATCGAAAAAGTGGATTATTTGCTGGTTGTATGATGAGCAGTTAAGGCTGTTTGTGATCAAACGTTTTGACGGAGTTCAGTATTTCAAGAGGTTGTTGAGATCGTTGAATACCTTGCCTGAGTGTGAGGTGAAGGATTTAGCCAAGTTGGGGTTGATAAACAGGAGTGATGATAATATGGCTAGGATTATAGGAAAGATCGTGTGGTAAGAAAGTATAAAAGAGAAAAAGTTTGAGTTGTTAAAGCCGCAGAAAGGGAAGCTCGTTGAAGATAAAGACAGAGGTATGAGAGCTGATGGCAAACCTTGGATGGTAATGAAGTATAAGCCGATCCGGTGTTTAAAAGAAGTGCCGTTGAAACAAATGCCCAAGGATGTCTTAAAGAATTTGAAATGGTGGTATGTTGATAGTGAAACAGCTGAAGCGGTGATGGAGGATGAAGATGAACAAGAATTGCTGAGAGTGTATGATCCAATGCACTTGGTGAATTTGTCTCAAGCTGACTTGCAGGTGCTGAACGAGAAAAAGATATTCTATATTCCTGCATGGAAAGAAGAAGCCAAGAAATACCAGAGAGTTGTCTATGTTTGTGTAAGACAGGGAGTTCATGCTTGAAGACGGGAGAGACAAGATTTTGGGATTACAAGACAAGTGATTGAAGATAGAGATATGAAGCTACTGCCAAGGGGGAGTCTGTTGGTACATGATGTCAGTAGTTCAGTATCTAGTGTCTGTAATCGTGTTAGTTGGTTTTGTTTTTGTGTCTTAGTTAAGTTGTCTCACAAGTTCGCCTGATTTAAGCGAACTTGTGGACAAGCGATATTATAGACAACTTCGCCTAGTCTGTTAGGCGAAGTTGTCGATAACTATATATGTTTGGCTACGGCTTATGTTTAAAAAGTTTTCGAGAACGTGTAATTGTGATTGGTATATCATGTGTTAAAGGAGTTGCAATACAACGTGTCTTTTGAGTATTGTAACGTGTATTTGTGCTTGGTTTTAACGTATATCGCATCGAACACTCGTATCGTCTTACGTAGGGACCGCACCTACGTAGTACGAGATACTTCCGTGTAGATCCGGCTGGGAACCTACAGTTGGAAATCGTTAATTTTTCAATTTCAATTGAGAACCTTTTGATTTGTCTTTCAACAAAAAACTGCATCATATTTGATAGCAATGCAGGATGGTATTTATTATATTATATAATATCAGAGTCAATCATCTAAAGATATTAACTTAGATCACTTAAGCATTTATTAAATAATATCAGAGTCAATCATCTAAAGATATTAACTTAGATCACTTAAGCAGCCTCCCTTCGAAATAGAATAGAATACTTTGTAATTTAAACGGTTTGAAAAGGAAATGGGTAGAAGGAAAGGTCCACACCAATCTGCACAGAATTTATACATTCAGAACCGTTAACAGTTTAACATATCTACTCTTGATTTTTTTTTTCTTTTACATGAGTAAATTTTGAGAAGAAGCATGTCGCTGTTAGGTACGTATACGAAACATAACATCTATGTTTACCTTATGCATTCATGGTATCAAATAGGGGGTCTTTCCGTAAATGTTAAACAAAAGTTTTTCCCTTGTGTCTTGATGCCAATTTACCATGCATTTAATGTGCCATTTGTTTTGTTTTTTTGTTTTGTGTTAAAAAAAAAAATCTTATACAAGAACATCTACAGTTAGTAATGGTAATGATGAGAACATATAAACTTAATCACTTCACTGGCTTAATTTGAAATCTTTATAAGAATATAGTTGATTCTTAATTTTGGTTGAAGTAAAAGAGCTTGCTGCTAGAGTGCTAGGTATACACATAAACCTAAGCATATCATTCACGTCCACTCTAAATCTACATGCTAGGTGCTGTGTTTATCACATTCCATAACTCCCCATCTGCACCAAAAGTGTACTTTTGTGGTTGTGAATTCTTATTTGGACCTGTTTAATTGTAGGTGGATCGAATTCAGTTTGGAAGAAACAAATATAGCTTCTAACTTAGACCAGTATTGCATGAATACTTAAAGCAAATTTACACATTTGGTTGAATTCATTAAATACACTTTGCTATTTTGAACTTCTGGAGCATCCGAACATGCAACGCAAAATCAACCCCGTGTTCAGATTTAATGTGCCCCGCGCAACGCGCGGGTAGTTATACTAGTTCTTTTCTATTATTATTTTTGCAACAATATACACAATTTTATCAATAGTTCAAATAGTAGGCTTGGCCATGGTCTTTGTGTAAAAAAATTCTATTCCGACCCCTTAATTGAAAGTTCTAGTTCCGTCAATGTGATCATAAACTATGATGGTCCAATAATGGTGGTCAGAAAAAGATAAAAGTTGTTGGAAGTTTATTTGAAAGAGAGATGAAGAGGTAGTTATACGAACAAGAGAGATAGGAATCGGACACCTTGAATTATCACCATTAGTACTTGCCAATCAAAAGCTGATCAAAATTACCGCTCTAATAAAAACAAAATCTTATTTATTTATATTTGGATTATTTTTTCTTTTTAGTTTTCATATTTTTTAAAGGTAAAACTTTGTACAAACAAGTTTGTCTGGTTAGGAAATGAAACGAATGATTGGTGGTTAGTTCGTTTGTTTAATAAATGGACAAAGAATTTTGAAGCTCAACGAGCAAACACGAATTAAGGCCGCACTCATTCAAGTGCGTTCGTTAGCGTTCGTTAATGTGTTAGTTTATGTTTGTTCGTTAACGTTCGCCCCGTTAAGTTCATTGACCTCTGTCCGGTTACGTTAGTTTAGTAGTCTTTTACTTTTACTATTTTAATTTAGTTATTTATGTTATTATTGATATAATTATATTTATGATTATCATGTTATTATTATTATTTAGAAAAACCGGTTCCGAGATTTGGATTTTGATGTTATGATTTGGGGATTTAGGGTTTACAATATATAAGCGTTTAAATGATAAGAAAAAAAAACAAAGAAAATAACGAAGTTACCAAATTATCCCTGACTTAAAAGAAAAAATAGACGTGGTTAGAAAAAAAGTACTAAAAATGAAAGTTTTTTTGAAATTGAGATAGCCGTTTGCACAAAATAAAGAATAGGTACTAATGTTGCGCAGTTGACCAAACCACATGTACTAAAATGGCACTTAACTCTATAATAATAAGATGGGTAGTAGGCATAATTAATATGAAGTTTGTGGGCCTATGAACTTAAGGTCATTGAGCTTAAGGTATAAATATACCTTAAAACCTTATCCACTTTCATTTAAAAAATGCACACTCAAAACACACTTACATCTTGAATCTAAGAATTTGCAAGAACAAGTCCAACCCGATCCAAATAACAAGAAAACCTTCAAGATCTAAACCCGATCCAAATCTAAGAATTTACCGTTAAACACACACAACTAACATTAACAAACAATATTTATGGACCCAATTTTCAAGGGTGTTATTGTCATTTGGTAAGCAAAAAAAGTAATCATTCAGTCTACCTAAAAGTTTATGATTTTCAAACCATGACATTTTTAATAGGACGAATGGAGTATTATACAATTGAAAAGAAGAGATAACGTATTGATTTTTAGTGTATATATAAAGAAGGGGATGGGGAATGGGCTGGGAATGCTCTAAAGTAATTATGTTTTCATAATCAAATCTTTAAAATTGTTTGACACCGTCTGTCCACCTAGCATGATTAATTATTAATTAGTTATTACGTATTTAACTTGACTAGCAATTTTTCACTTATTCCATGTTTGATTCGACACCTTATTTGCCCTTGCTAGTGCATGTATTTTATAAATGTTTTTATTGACCTTTCGACATATTTTATGCATACAACGATTTCTAGTTGTTAGTTACAATCTTTAGCATTTCTAATCACAAAAGTACTCTCAAAATCACCCACGATGGGTTTGTTTTGTTTAGAAACGACAGGAATAGGTTATGGGGTGATTAGGGTTGCAAAATCGGTTTTAAACAAAAATCCCCAATGTAATTATTGCTCACATGTGGTGAACATTGAGACCCATCCACGTTGCAACGGGTTTGATTTATTTTTTATTTTTTTAAAAGTAATATATTGTTATAAGAACACATAAACAATAACATGCGAGTATATGATCAAGTAGCACGTTACATTTTTTTTATTCAAGTTAATTAACTCGTTTAGGTTCAATATTGAGCACAAAAGCATTAGCACATACTCGTGTGTCTGACTCATCAATGACTCATATTACTATATGCATGAATGTTCAAGATAGCGAAATGAGTGTTAACATAGTAAATATAAAAATGTCGAGTGTCACACATACACATCAAAACTATGTGCTGACACTTTGAATACACATCAAAACTAAACTAAGTGCTTACACTTTGAATACACATCAAAACTAAGTGCTTACACTTTAAACCCCTAATCCCCATACAATTAAGCTGTCATTTATTTTTGGTACTCAAATAAAAGTTAAAAATATAAAAATGAAAATACTTGATTGTATAATTTAACTAAAAAAATTAATAATGTCTTATACCAAAGTAGTAGGTGTTTAGAAATAGGGTTGAGCTCGGGACAGTACCGGTATTGATCCCCAAATTTGAGAATATTTGGTACCGGTAGCGGTACTGAAATATTCAGTTCGGTACCGATATGATATCGTTATTTCATGCAAAATTCAAGATATGCCAAAACCAAAAACTCAAAACTTGATACATGTTCAATACCGATTGTACTAAATCGATACCGAATTCAATATCGTTACCAATTGACAATCGGTATCTGATTCGAAAACGTTTATCTTATTTAAAAATATTTAGAAATGGGAAGAAAACTTCAAAAAGTCAATACATTATTTTATTTACAATAAACTTTTTTTCTTTTTTCAATATTTTGATTTTAAACATTGATGCATAATAAATCTATAATAGAAAGTCAAGAGTTTCTTAGTCTATTTAAACAAAATCAAATTTTTATGAGATCATCCCCCAATTTTGTAGTACATGCACGACTCTTATTGTGTGATAAGAAAATTAATTGCTAACTTTAGCTTACGTTTTTTGAGATCATCCCCCAATTTTGTAATTCATGTATTATCTAACTGTACTTATAATTTACATATTTGTTTTTTCAATCATAAAATTTAAATCCCCGCCACTTGAAAAGAAAAAAAAATCTAATTCAACGTCTTACCGTTATACCAAAACCTCTTTCATTCGTAAAATTAGTTATATTGTTTTTACTTATGAGAGTTATTAAATATATATGCGATATAAAATATTTAATTTAATTGGTGTATAATAACAATAGCTATACATTAATTTTATTCATGTTAATGTAAAATTAGCTTACTTGATAGAGACATATGCCTCTTAGATGAAAGACCTCGGGTTTATAGTTGAGCTAAGAAAGCATTTTAGGATTACTGGCATAAAAAAGTAGAAATAACATTGTCATGAAAAAAAAAACTTTAATTCTTATACGTTTGGTGAAAGTCTATCAATCAATCATCGATACTCTATATAGTTGTTTACCGTAAAATTCTAGTTGTAGCTCTCTGATCGCTCCCCACCCCTATCGCGGCACTAGATTGCTTCATTCCTAAATGGTGAAATTCTATGTCTTTGACCTGTTTAAGTTTAAAAACAAAACAAAAACAAAAATAAATGTAACAATTCGGGTTTTTCGTTTAAGCTATTAGTGTCCAATACCCGACTCATTTTAGTTTTCGGGTAATTTTAATCAATTATTTAATTTTATTATTATATTAATAATAAAAATATATTAAACGTACTTTTTAAGATTAAGAAAACGAATCTCCTTATATATAATTTATAAAATCTTTATAAGTATTTACCTAAGTATTTGTATGTAAATTATATAAGTAAATCATACTATTTATGTTAAAACTTTGATAATAAAATTGATATTAAATTTAAGAAATAAATAACTTTCACAAGAACCCATTAGATTATTAAATCCCGAACCTATATCTAGTTTTAGATACGTTGTTGAATCCATATTTATTTTTCCCCGCAATTATTGTTACTTAGGATTTCTCGTCGATAATTCCCGAAGAGCATCGTTTACCGCTTTCTTACCTAATCAATATCTCTTGCTCAATTGCTAAGGTGAGTAATCACTCCCCTATTTTACTTATTTTTAAACATTTTTGGGGACATGTGTGTATCTTATATATTTAACTATTATCTAGTATTCAAAACCGCAATTGTTAATCCTTGTGTGTATATCAGTTTATGCCTAACTTGCTATTTGCTTACTTGCTTTATTTGAACGCTATTTGCTTACTTCGGCAACCGATGTCCATTTTTATGACAACGGTTTAGTCCTTGCTTGGTAGCCAATGTCCATTTATATTGATTGGTTGAGCCCTTTCTTTATGGTTTGCTTTCTTTATATGATATGGCTTAACTGTTTATTCTCACATGAACATGTTGCATCTTTCTTTATTTACTATATATTATTATTGTTGTGTCTTAAAATGGTGTTTTATTCACTCAACATGTGTTGTTGACAAACCTTTCTATTTTATACGCATATGGAGGTTATCGCTTGAATTAGTTGCAAGACTTTGTGAAGATTTAGTGAAGAATTATGTTAGAAAGGATAAAATCAAGAATTAAATTTGTGTTTATTGTTTGTTTAATGAGTTGTATTTTGTATTTGATTTATTTGAAAAATTGAATAAAATTAATAGATATTGTCATTTAAATATTGCATGATATGTAAGGCCCCGTACCCGGTAGCCCTACTTTGGACGTTGGATTTACTCATAAACACAGTTCTTACAAATCAGAGTTTATTTAAACTTTCGCGGAAACGTTAACTTAAATCATTCATTACGAAACATTAAATCTTTTCTTTAAAACCATATTAATAAACATCATAATTAAAACACCATTTCTTTCATCTTCAGATGCCAACCGTTCAATCCATGCCATGTGCCATCCTCATGCTTAACTCTTCAGTTTGATCACCTGCGTGCATACTAAAAGTCAGCTAGGCTGAGTGAGTTCTAGTTAATCAGGTGACATATAATACATACACATATCTTACATACATACATATCTTAACCTTGTATAAATATCCATAAGAGGAACGTCACATAATATTTATTAAAAGAACCATGGCTATTGCCCATGCTATATATATATTCCATAGAAGGACGCTCTGTATAAATTCTCCATAGAAGGACGCTCTATATACTTCCATAGAAGGAACATCCTATATATTTCCATAGAAGAAACACTATGCTTTCCATTAAAGGAACACTATGCTCTCCATTAAAGGAACTCTATACTTTCCATTAAAGGAACATTATTCTTTCCATTAAAGGAACACTATGCTTTCCATTAAAGGAACACTCTATATATTATCCGTAGAAGGAACTCGGTACATAATTTATTATTTAATAACCATATAAGGAGACAATCACTATTCTTGGCAATACATGCAATATCCGAAGATCGTCCACGTACCGACAAGCAATCATCTTTACATTACATACAATATTCAAATCTATATTTATAACAGTACGTGTAATATCCGAAGATCGTTTACGTACCAAACAAGCAATCATCTTTACACTACATACAATATTCAAATATATATTTATAACCTGATAGTAGGTGCAATATCCGAAGATCATTCACGTACCGACAAGCGATCACCTTTACCTTACATACAATATTCATATCTATTTTATTAACCTGACAGTACGTGCAATATGCGAAGATCGTTCACGTACCGACAAGCTTTCATTCTCATTCCAGACATATATAGATATCATATAATCATACATGGCATACACTTACCAATTTAGGGTAAGTGTATTAACTATCACATCGAATATGCACACAGCCCCGAAAACATAACAAGGAATGGGGCTAGAAACTCACCTGAACTCAGTTACGTTCACTGTTGATGGTTACTCCTTCCGAGAGATGTGTACGGCTAACTGTATAACAATTACACGTAACGATTAACTATCACTACCCATATCACGTTTCTAGTCTAACTATAGCCCATAACGAACAGGGGTCCGGGGGCAGCGCCCCTGGCAGCGGGGTTCTAGGGGCGGCAGCCCCTAGCGGAGTCCAAGGGGCAGAGCCCCTGACAGTTCACTAACTGTCTTAACACATTTTCCATTAGGATTTTAATATTATTATCCAATTCGCTAACTCATTTGCTATAACGAATTAAGCCCAATTCGCTATCTAATTCGTTACATAACCTTCCTTAGTTCGTTATCCAGATTCGTCCCTTATTACCATCTGATTCGTCATCTCATGACTTGATTCGTTATCTCAGCATAGCGAATGAGCCTATAACGAATCACCAGATTCGTTATCTTATTTAACGAATGAGTCTATTAGGAATCACCAGATTCGTTATCTTATTTAACGAATGGGTGATTAACGAATTAAGGGCTGATTCGTTATCAATTCACACAAATGAGTCCCACTCGTTATGCACGCGTAACGAATTGATCCACCACGACGAACTATCTACAGTTCTTATCTAGATCTTTGACTCTAGGGTCAGAGTCAAAATTGATAAGAACCAGAACAGTCAAACTATATCAGATTTGCGATTAAACGTTCATTTCTTAATGAAACATCATGATTTAGGTATCATTGGAATCATCTATGCAGCGCCTACAAACCCTAACCATTCACTCGTTCAAATAGTCGTGTTTATAGGGTGCGATTTAAACATATATATACGGGTTCTTCATACTAACGATTAGCCTACCAAACTGTAATGGATTTCAGTGAGGTTTGCTTTGTTAGGTTCGTTTTTATCATATGTATACAGATTTAAGACTACCAAAATGAATCCGGATCTAAAGGAATGATTTCTAGTTATAAACGTACCTTAAGCGAGTCAGTTTACGAACATGGTTAAGTCTTGATGTTGTTTTGGTTCTTCACGACGATCTAGCACCAACGGGTTCGGGTTTCCACCTTCGAATCTAGGCTCGGGTTATAGGACGGTGTTTGTGTGTGTTTATCAAGGTGTAGGCTATGGTGTAGATTTGGATAAAAATAGAAAGGATTAGGGTTTAAGGGGTATTTATACTCCCTTAAGCCCATGGACCTAAGGCTCATCTTTTCTTTTTGGTCCATCTTTGATTCTATTAACCAAGCCCGCTACTCCTTAAGCTTTATTGTCATATTTTCCCACTAACTCAAATAATTCACCCGACGCAGGTATAACATTAAATATTATTTATAGAATTTTCGGGATGTTACATGATAATACCTTGAGAGCTGTAGCAATCAATTAACGCCCCGACATTCCGCCTTAGCTTGGGGTGTGACAGATTGGTATCAGAGCCGAAGGTTTAAGATAGGTCGTTAGTGGTGCCCTAGTAACATGCTTAGGAGCCCCATACGTTCTTATTTGTTTACCTGATGTGTTCTATTTGATTGTTTACAGCTTACGTAATTGCTTGCTAGATTAAGTACTTATTTAACTGTTTACATAATGATTATTCTTATTATTATATTGTTATGCACCCACACACACAACTCCGAGGCTACGCCTCAACCTTCAAAGAAATTTTTTCATAAATATTTTAAATTAAATTAGATTGTCTTTTATTTTTGGGAAATTCCTTAAAAATTCCCTACTTTTGTTTTTACTCATTCATCTTAAGGCTAGGTAGAATGACAAGTTCTTCTTGGCCAAAGAGGAACACAACTGTCATACGACCAACACCTTAAGTTGATTTTAAACCGAATTCACGATGGTTCGTGGCTAAACTCGGTTTTTCCAATTATTGTGTTTTGTTATTTAAATGGTTAGTTGGGTGAAAAATCCATGGAACCCATGCGCACTCCTACTATCCATTTCTTAACTTGTTTTTGTATTTTTGTTGGATTGATCAACGTGGTGATTCACAAGATACTTCGACTATTTATTTCGATAGTTCGTTATTTAGTTTGGTCGGTTAAAACGCCGTGTAATGCTCATTGGGCCGACAAACTTCATTGCATTGCTAATTCGTTAATTAGTTGGGACAATCAAATTGCCATGTAACGATCATGGGCTATCCAACTCAGTTGCTTTTATTCATTAGTTTCGTTGGGCCATTCATACTGCCATGGAAAGCTCATGGGAGGCCAACACACAATTTATATTTCGTTAGTTTATTGCAAAGTTAACTCAATCAAATAAAAATCTAAATTTTAAATTGACTTATATCTTCGTGTAGTCATCACACATTAATCATATTGTTTATATCATCTAATAACTATTTACGCTATGTACCCCTTACCTTATAAACTTTTATCTTTATTCCTCATGATACGACGCAAATCCCCCATTTATGAAAAGCAACGTTATAATAAAACAGTTAAACTTTATATTATTTAAATTATTTCCTCAACTTATCCTTCATATTGTAAATCTTTATTTTTGATCCTCATAGAATGTCTTCTCTAAGAAATTCATTGTCGTCCTCGACATCAATAATCTAGTTCTCATAACTATCGCGTGTATATACAATGAGTTAAGTGTCGTAACCTCTAAACTATAAACTCAAATTCAAAACATTAATTCAACCAATTCAAACTTGTTCATTAACTTCCTTGATGAAAATTTTAATTCATTTACCCCTTCTCATCCTCGCAACAACAACAACGACAACAACAATCGCAAGTCTAATTATAAAAACTATGTTGTTAATCAAATCTATTATCAACCTCGACAAATCAAAGTATCCCGAGCAAGAAACTCTCCATCGGTGTTCACTCGTATTGCCCACTAGTAACCTTCATCATTCGACTCAATCCTCATGTCGTTTTTGCACCCAATGTAATCGCTTCGATCATCCTTGCATATACATGCCCTACACCGCATACCCCTCATGCTCAAACTGATGCCCCTACTACCTGTAATGCTACCATTCAGGAGACCATAATCCTCCCTGCGATATGTGCCCTAAGATTATCCAAACTACTCGAGTTCAAACTATATTTACACCCTACTACACTACCCATAAAGTCCAAACATGTCAACCCCTCGTCCTTCAAGCTCCTCTCGTCAAGGAAGATCACTCATACTTAACCCAAACTTATCAGATTCCGCACCGCAAGTTCAAGTTTATCAAACCTACTCTAATCAAACCACCCTCTTGCAAACCGTTCATGCTCAAGTTATTCAAGCAATGCCGAATCAACCTACCACGACTTCTCAAGCCCTCATGGATCAACTCACCCAAGACGCTTAAGTTTCAAGGTTCCAAGTCATGCGCAACTGAAGATTTAAACTACTAGAAGACTTTGCCGCTCGTCGTATGCTATCTTACTCGAATTTAACTTTTCTGCTCTGTATCGACTATTTAATAAATTTAGAATTAACGTTATATAATTATTGAAGTACTAATTAAGATTTTCTATGGTTATGCCCCTCGGTAAAGATTAAAATTATCGAATGATAGTTTTATAAAATTCCCCATTTTTAATCACCAAACTATAAAATTTTGTCTATTTAAAAGACGTCTCACTTATAGTTCATTTCCCTAAAGGATTTCTATTCTTAAAAATTTTATTTTCAAATGTTTTTGTAAATCCACACGATGGGACGAGTCATGTGGACCATCCGACGATCTAAATAATTATGGTCCAGAACATAATTATCGAAGTCCTCGCACGGAAATCATGATTCGTAAGATTGTGTGTCATAATATAGAATCGAAGGTAGTTGGGATGGCTGTACAAATGTAAAGATGATAAGGACATGGTGGATACGCCGTTGGTACATCCTATATATAAGTGCCCTTATCGGATTTTCGTTTGGAGCATTATTTTAACTATTCAAAATTTTGTGCTATGATAAATTTTATTTTAAAATATTCTTTCCTCAAAAATTAAATGGTTCATTATAGTATTCTTTAATTTCGGGACGAAATTTTCTAAAGTATGGGAGACTGTAACAATTCAGGTTTTTCGTTTAAGCTATTAGTGTCCAATACCTGACTCATTTTTGTTTTCGGGTAATTTTAATCAATTATTTAATTTTATTATTATATTAATAATAAAAATATATTAAACGTATTTTTTTAGATTAAGAAAACGAATCTCCTTATATATAATTTATAAAATCTTTATAAGTATTTACCTAAGTATTTGTATGTAAATTATATAAGTAAATCATACTATTTATGTTAAAACTTTGATAATAAAACTGATATTAAATTTAAGAAATAAATAACTTTCGCAAGAACCCATTAGATTATTAAATCCCGAACCTATATCTAGTTTTAGATACGTTGTTGAATCCATATTTATTTTTCCCCGCAATTATTGTTACTTAGGATTTCTCGTCGGTAATTCCCAAAGAGCATCGTTTACCGCTTTCATACCTAGTCAATATCTTTTGCTCAATTGCTAAGGTGAGTAATCACTCCCCTATCTTACTTATTTTTAAACATTTTTGGGGACATGTGCGTATCTTATATATTTAACTATTATCTAGTATTCAAAACCGCTACTGTTAATCCTTGTGTGTATATCAGTTTATGCCTAACTAGCTATTTGCTTACTAGCTTTATTTGAACGCTATTTGCTTACTTCGGCAACCGATGTCCATTTTTATGACAATGGTTTAGTCCTTACTTGGTAGCCAATGTCCATTTATATGGATTGGTTGAGCCCTTTCTTTATGGTTTGCTTTTTTTATGGTTTGATTGATTGTTTATGTGATATGGCTTAACTGTTTATTCTCACAGGAACAATTCGCATCTTTCTTTATTTACTATATATTATTATTGTTGTGTCTTAAACTGGTGTTTTATTCACTCAACATGTGTTGTTGACAAACCTTTCTATTTAATACGCACATGCAGGTTATCGCTTGAATTAGTTGCAAGACTTTGTGAAGATTTAGTGAAGAATTATGTTAGAAAGGATAAAATCAAGAATTAAATTTGTGTTTATTGTTTGTTTAATGAGTTGTATTTTGTATTTGATTTATTTGAAAAATTGAATAAAATTAATAGATATTGTCATTTAAATATTGCATGATAGTACCTTGAGAGCTGTAGCAATCAATTCATGCCCCGACATTCCCGCCTTAGGTTGGGGTGTGACAAAAAACAAGTGGGTCATGGGTCTCACCAAACGTAGATAGCCCTTAAACGAGTTATAACATCTCATTTATTTGTGAAACTCTTTCATATTTAAATAATAATTTTTGGAGTATATGAGTCTCACCAAACCCGGATAACTCTTAACTGAGTTATATAAACACATTTATTTGTGAAACTCTTTCATCATTAAATCCTAATTTAATTTCTCTCATCTACATATATTCTCCGTTGTTAATATATCCACTCCATTACCAGTTAACTTCCGATTACTACTCACCACCGTCGACCTCCCTTCTAATGCATCAAACACCATCTTTACATACATCAACAACCCCTTATTTGTTGGATTCTCCTAAATCGTCGAATGGTTAATCTTTCACCAGTTCAGATCTAGTCACCCCTTACTTTCTCTTATATTTATGAAAACCCGTACGAGTTAACCTGTTTTCGTCTTCATCACTCATACCACCACCATCATACCAAAATTGATTCCAGGCCTAGAACGGTTGTTATTGGTAGCATATTAATAACTACCATGCTATCTTAAATTTATAAAAGCATGCCTGATTTAGTTTTTAATCTTAATGTTCTCTTATACAAACCTGGTTAAATGCTCGTTCTTTTAAAATTTAAATGAACAGTTAATGGACATAAATAAACGTAAACAAACATAATTGGACAAAGGTAAACGAGCATTAATGAACAAACGTAAACGAACACAAACAAACATAAATGATGTAACATCCTACCTTTGGTTATAATAATAAAATAAATTTCGTTTATTTATAGTGGGTCGTTATCGGTTTAGATAACTAGAATATGTGTTTGGCTAGTGTTGGGTTAAATGGATATGGGTTAGGACTTGGGTATGAAAGAAAGAAGGAAAGACCATGGGCTAAGCCTATGATCCATAAATATATAAACCATAATCACCATTAATTCCCTCATTTTACACATATTCCATACACCACCAAAACACACACTTAAGCTCTCTCTCTCTCTAGTCTCTCTCCCTAGCCGAAATATAGAAGAAGAAACGGATCCCGACCCAAGGTATGATAGTATTTTGTTGTATAAGTATAAATCCATTAGTTATGGTCACGAAACGACGAGCCGACACCGTTAAACCATTTAAGCAACGAGATCCGGGTGGAATCGGGTATAAACCGAACCTATGATGAGCTTTGGGTCACCCTAGCTCAGATCTGGATCGAACGGGACGAAAAACGGTGAAAAACGAGTTAAAACTCGTTTTTCCGACGTGTTCGCGATTTTCCGACGGCTTTCCGGTAAAGGCAGCGCCGAAATAGTGGTACGAGGATAAGGAATGTTAGGGAATGTTCTGACATTCCCTGACCTAATCCTAGTTCGCTATGGGGACTTAACGAACTGAAGGTGATTCGTTAGTTGATTCGCTTAAGGGGGCACAGCGAACTAGCTCTAGTTCGCCTATGATTCTTCTCTGATTCGTTAAGGGAAAAGGGTAACGAATTACCCTTGATTCGTTATGATTAGTTCGTTAAAAGAAATAACAAATTAGAAGGTTCGGTTCGCTACTTGGACTGGTTCGCTATATGGACTGATTCGTTAAGGAGTCCAGTTCGTTAAGGGTTCAATTCGTTATAGGAACCAGCTCGCTAGGATAATCCAATTCGCTATGAACCAGTAACGAATTAGAAGTTTAACAGAATGACAAAATGGTCTCTGGACTTAGAAAAGAATGATTTAATTACAAATAAGCCCTTGAACATTTAAGTAGCAAATTATTCTATGATTCAAAATGCTAATGGAAAATGTGTTAAGATAGTTAATGAAAATAAAATTTTTCCAAGCTGACCTGGCAGCTTAACCCCAGCCAGGGGCTCTGCCCCTTGGACCCCGCTAGGGGCGCTGCCCCGGGACCCCCGTTCGTTGTGGGTTATATAAAGATAGATGTACGATATGAGTAGCAATAGTTAATTGATGCATGTAAATTATTATACAGTTAGCCGTGCCCAACTGAAGACAGGAATAACTATTAACGGTGAACGATCTTCGGATATTGCATGTACCGTCAGGTGGTAGCTAACGATGTGATTGCCATGTATGATGTAAGATAAGATTCATGTATGAATATATATGATGTATGCATAATGTACGTATGATATGTTAATGGTACGTGAACGCTCTTCAGAGATTACACGTATTGTCAGGAAAAGTATTTAAGAACATGTATAGTATGAAGCTATGGAAGAAAGGGTACCGGACCCTAATAATATCCGAGGATGAAGGGTACCGGACCCTAATAATATCTGAGGATGAAGGGTGACCGGACCCTAATAATATCCGAGGATGGAGGGTACCGGACCCTAATAATATCCGAGGTATGTAGGGTGAAACGCCCTTTATAATGTATGGTTAGATATGAATGTGTATGGACGAATGCTGATCATGATATGTATGTAATGCGTACCTTCGGGCACGTTTATGTGTATGAAAAGTAAGTTATGTGATTAACTAGAACTCACTCAGCGTAGCTGACTTTTAGTATGTACGCAGACAAATAGGTTGAGGCAGCTCGCGTGATTGAAGACACATGGCATGGAATCGAAGATACTGGCATCTCGGAGAAATGTTGTGATGTTTTAAAGACTATGTTTTGTTTTATTTGACTACGAATGTTTTATAAGACATGATTTGATGGTTAGGTAAAATGTTATGGTTGAAAGTTTTATTATTCCGCGAAAGTTTTAATTAACTCTGATATTTAGAACTATGTTTATGAGTAAATCCAACACCAAAGTAGAGTTACCGGTAACGGGGTCTTACAAATAAACACACTTAAATGAGCATAAATGAACATATATAAAACATTAAGTAGATGAACCATCATTTATTTAATATTTCATCTAAAAATAAACATAACAATATATAAATGGATTAAAATAGATTCAATATATTACAAACTTCAGTACAATTAAATTAAAATCAAAAAAATATATTCACGTTATTAAAAACAACGATAAATGTAAAAAAATTGGAGCTAAAAGCCAGTGAAATATATAAATCAACAAAATCGTAACTAAACATAACTAAACACTTGGCAAATTGGCAATAGTAGAATATTTTTTAACTAAACACATGAAAAACGTAATTTTAAAGATCTATTACCTAGACATAAAATAGCTACTATCTAGAGTATTAATTTTCCAATTCATTTAATGTGATGCTCTTTTTTAAATATTTTTATAAATTTTTATTTTACATGTAATTGGAGTAATTCCTAAGAGTATTATAATTTACTTTATTAATTAAAAACGGAATCATTAATTCTAGAGTTAATTACACAAATGTCCCTATGATTTAGTCATAACAAGTTTATATTCGTGGCTTCATTTTTTTAACATGTTTGGGGTATAAGACTATCTTCTTAGGGATGGCAAAAAAAACCAAACCCGATGGGGAAAACCGAAACCCGCCCCGAACGGGGCGGGTTCGGGGACACTTAATCGGGGACGGATCCGGGTTCGGGGTTTCCCCGTTTAAGTTAATCGGGTTCGGGGCGGGTATGGTATAGCCTGTACCCGCCCCGTATACCCGCCCCGTATACCCGTTTAATTAAATATAATTTTTATATTTATATATAATATATTATTTATTATTTATTTTCCCAATAAGGCTGCCTAACCCATTTTCCCGTATACCCGTTTAAAACCAGTTTCCTACTTTCCCATTTGGCCATTTACCCTAACCCTAGAACAACCTCCCGCCCGCACGCCGCCGCGCATCTCTGATCTCACAGCCCGACTCGCCATTCTGCAGTCGCCGTTCCCCATTCTGCAGTCGCCGGACTCGCCATTCTGCAGTGAGTAGGCACAGCCCGTTCCCCATTCTGCAGTCGCCGCCGCGCATCTCGCCCGTTCCCCATTCTGCAGTTAGGTCAACACTCACTAACTCATTGTTCATTCTATTAGATCATTGACGGTTGTAAGTTATGCTTTGTGTATTGTATTAAGTGCATTGACTGTTGTGAAGCATGCTTGTGTATTGTATTAAGTGCATTGACTGTTGTGAAAGATGCTTGTGTATAAGTGTACTGTATTAAGTGCATTGACTGTTGTGAAGCATGCTTTGTGTTTTGATTGCGATGCTAAGAACATTTTCATTTTCATAATTATTCGTAGGATTTATGGAAGGACACACACAACAACCACAAACATCTCCGGGTGATAACTCACAAGCCGATAGCAATAACTGTATGAACCAATCTTCACCAAATACAAGCAATGAAGGTCCATCACACACAACCACAGGAGAGCAAACCCAAACCCCAACCCAAAATGATGATAGCAACATGGGTTCTAGGAAGCGAAAACTTACGTCAATTGTATGGAACCACTTCGAGAAGATGACGATCAATGGTGAAGACAAGGCGGAGTGCCACTATTGCAAGAGAAAATTAGGAGCTAAGAGTGAGAATGGAACACGCCACTTACTTGATCATTATAACAAATTTTGTCCAAAACGAAACCAAAGAGATATACGTCAACAAGTATTGGGGATGGGACAAAAAACAACCGACGGACAAACAAATCTAACTTGTTTAAACTTTGATCCCGACAAGTCAAGGAAAGATCTAGCCGAGATGGTTATTGTTCATGAATATCCTCTTGTGATTGTTGAACATCATAAATTTAGAAAGTTTGTGACCGGACTACAACCTTTATTTAAGGTTCCATCACGAAATACCTTAAAGAGTGATATTTTGAAGATTTATGACTTTCAAAAAGAAAAGACAATGGGGTATGTTTCATTAATTATTTGGTTTTAATATAATTAGTTATTACTTAATTGCCTTTTAATTTATATCTTTGATTTATTAAAGGATCTTGGAGAAAAATCAAAGCCGGATTGCAATTACCACGGATATATGGACATCAGGTAATCAAAAGAAAGGTTTCATGTCAATTACCGCACATCTAATTGACGAGAAATGGGAAATGCAAAGCCGAATAATGAGGTATACTTCAAAATTTGTTTTATTAATTGCCACTTTAATATGTTGAATGTTTTATCAAATGTACTTTTACTAGGTTTATTTATGTACCTTCTCCACATACTGCTGAAGTTCTTGCTGAGGTGTTATATCAATCAATGTGTGATTGGAATATTGATAGAAAGATATCAACAGTAACAGTTGATAATTGCAGCACTAATGATTTAATGATTCACTATTTATTGGATAAGTTGTCTTTAAGCTCTTTGATTCTAGGTGGGGAGTTGTTTCATATGCGATGTTGTGCGCACATATTGAACTTAATAGTTCAAGATGGTTTATCTGTCATTGGTGAAGGAATCGAAAGAATTAGAGAGAGTGTTGTTTTTTGGACGGGAACACAAAAAAGAGTAGAAAAGTTTGAGGAAGCTGCTCGTTATTTAGCAATAGATTGTTCAAAAAAGTTACCTCTTGATTGCAAAACACGTTGGAATTCGACATATCTAATGTTGAAAGTCGCTATTCTTTACAAGGAAGTTTTCAAACGTTTAAAGCAAAGAGAAACCCAATATAAAACTTTGCCAACTGAAAGAGATTGGGAATTAGGTTCAAGCATTTGTGATAAGTTGAGTTTGTTTTATGAGCTGACTTTGATGTTCTCGGGTACTAAATATCCGACAGCGAATGTCTTTTTTCCATCAATATGTGAAATTAAATCTTCTTTGGGTATATGGAAAGAAGATCGAGACCCTATGATCAAGATGATGGCAGAGAAGATGATTGTTAAGTTTGATAAATATTGGTCGGTTATTCATGGGGTAATGGGAGTAGCAGCAGTTTTGGATCCTCGTTACAAATTGAAAGCAATGGAGTTTGCTTTTCCAAAGATATATGGTTCTGAAAAGTCGGGGAGTGCGATAATAAAACTTAAGGAGCTTGTATATAGGTTGTTTCAAGATTATGAAAGTTACAGTCAAGGAACTTCACGGGATGATGGTGTGAGATCAAGTCAAAACAATGCGGGGGGTGGAAGATTTTTCAACGAATACTTCACATTCGTTGAAGAGGATAATCATTCGGGTATGACTTATTATTTACATTAATTTAACTTTATTCATTAATTGTATTAACTTTATTTATATATTAGGTGTCACAACGGAGCTTGATTTGTATCTACAAGAGAAAGTTTGGATAAAAGAAACTGAGATTGACCTTTTAGCTTGGTGGAAAACAAATGGTGTCAAGTACCCAAGGTTGCAAAAGATTGCTCGAGATATATTGGCGATTCCAATATCTACCGTTGCTTCCGAGTCCGCTTTTAGTACAAGTGGTAGATTGGTAAGTCCACATCGTAGCCGTCTTCATCCAAAAACATTGGAAGCGTTAATGTGCGCCCAAAGTTGGTTGTTGAATGAAATCAAAGGTAAACAAACATTTTATTTTTTATTTTTAACTTAGCTACTATATAAACTTTTGACTTTTGTGATATGAATATAGCAACTTGTTCAGAAGAATCCGAGGCATATTGCCAAACTATTGAATATGATTGTGACGATGGTATTGAGGTAATACATATATATATGGTTTATCGTTTACATTTTAATATTGTTTAACATTGATTCTTATATAGTTTCCAATTAATATGTTAATGTTTGATTATCATAGCAATCCGGCGTGACAAGTGTTTGAATGGTTGAATGGGTGCGGTATGGACGTTTAAGAAGGATCAATCATGAAGTTAATTTCCGTTGTGATGGGAGAAATAAACATTTTTATGTATTAATAATGTCTTTTGTATGTGTAATGTGTTTGGATATTGAACTTTTTGTGTATTAATATTGTATTGTAATTTTGTATCATTTTCTTACAATCGGGTTTTAAACGGTGAACCCGACGGTTAAATGGGGATCCCCACGGGGAATTTAGCCCGTTTAAAAACCATTTATGCTAGACGGGTTCCCCGAATACCCGCGGTTTTCCCCGAATCCCCGATGGGGATTCCCCGTTTAGTCCCCGCGGGTTTTTAGACGGTTTTGGTAATGGGTTTTATAAACCGGGGCGGGTATGGGATTGGCATTCCCCGCCCCGAAACCGCCCCGTTGCCATCCCTATATCTTCTAACAATTTTTTTTGTTAAATGCGTATAAAATGCCAAATTTCCCCTCAACTAACATAATCATTATTGTAAATTACCGCGTTGTAGTTACACGAGCTATTTATGTGAAGTGCTAAATATAACACAATTAACCCACCCACACACACCTTATTGCTTGGTTTCCCCTTGTTGGTGTTACATTTTAGGGATATTGTAATCGCATTGTTGAATATAGCGTGCTTATTACATACTCATATCGATTTTGGTGGTGTGTTTAGAGGCCACATCCATTTGGAAAGTGCAACCACACTATTTTTCGCATTTGTTGGTTAATGCAAAAGGTTTTCAACTTTCTTTATTTCTTAGTTAACACGGATTTGTATTTTCTTAGACTGGTCAATCCATAGTCTGGTCGTATCAAAGTTGTAGCGTTGGCATTGTAATTGTTGGTAACGACATGGGAACATTTTTATCTACCATAATTGAAACGGGAACAAAGAATCCGGGACGTGGAGGTGTTTCATTTGAAGATAAACAATGGGAGAACATCATTTATTGAGGATTTTAAAATCTTCTCGTTGAGTTCATGAACATTATGTTAAAAGTACTAATGTCTGATAAACCACCAAATCGATGAACAATCGGTGGTGCTAAAAGATCGGAGATCGACGAACTTATAGACCTCCAACATCAGTTTCGTGGGGTTTGGGGGTGAACAACAGAGAGTCGGGAGAGGTGTGATGAACAAGGGATGGTTTTTCTATATAAACCCATATTTTTATATTGAAAATTAGTCTTATAACTATATGGACTATTTACGTAATTAACTTTTAATATATATTTTTAATTAGTAGCATTGTTTAATTATCTCATACTTTACTTATGTATATTTAAATACATTTAAATAAAGTTGCAAGTTAAACATGTAGCTATTATAAAAGTTGATGGTCTATTTGATTAGTAGCTAAGGCATAAGTCTCAAAGTTATAGCTCCAATCTTATAACAACTTAAATTTTAACCCCATTAAACACGAATTTGTTAAAACAACTCAAAACTTGTATTGAACCAAACTTAAATTTCATACTTTAAATCCAGTCAAAAATGAATGCACCCAATCAAACTTTAGTTCCATACCGAATCCACTTTCAAAGTTTTCATATTCAGATA
Source organism: Bidens hawaiensis (assembly GCF_021521415.1). Taxonomy (NCBI): domain Eukaryota; kingdom Viridiplantae; phylum Streptophyta; class Magnoliopsida; order Asterales; family Asteraceae; genus Bidens; species Bidens hawaiensis. The sequence goes on from NW_027491521.1 coordinate 199,161, forward strand.
ACCCGAATAACCAAAATAACCTGAAAATCGACACACCTAACGCGCCGATATCACGTGTCCCTATGTGTAACTTTAGCCAAAAAAAAAGGTGGAAAATGGTGACCCCCACGCTTACGCCGAATCATCTGGAAGCCCATGACTTTATTTTATTACAAAAACACCACCAAATTTTCCTGCTATATTAAGTATCATCATTCACAATACACCATTATTATTATTCACAATACACTCAAATCGTAATCATAATAATAATAATAATAATAATAATAATAACTACAGACACAGGTTCAATGGAGGATCAGCTAATAACATTCAATTCCGATTAGAAACAATGGACGAAGATTCCGGTCTGAGTCCGCCGGACCGTCCGGTGAGATTTACGAACCGGTCGTTATCTCCGGCGTCACGAGCTCAGGCGATCGCGAGAGTTCAACGTGAGTCGTGAGATGATGGAGATGGTGGAGAATATGCCGGAAACGTCGTACGAGTTATCGTTGAAGGATATTGTTGATCAGCGGTTAGAGTTTACGGACGCTAGTGTTGATGAGACGCAGAGTATGGAGGACGGTGAACAACGGTTGATCAATTCCGGGGGCAGTCAACGGAGGCGCGTGAACCGGACGGAGAGTAGTAAAACCGGACGGACTATTGTTAAAAACGGAAGTATGAATAATAATAATAATAATAATAATAATAATAAAGGACTTCTGATAAATACGTTCCTTCCGTTTTCGATTGGATCGAAGAAGAATAAGAAGAGTATTAATCGAACGAATTCGTATATAAACAGTTTCAATAAATCCGCCGGAGTAAAATCATCGGAATTATTAAATAAGTCCGGCGCCAGCACGGGAGACGGTGATTGGAGGGACAGGTGGACGAAGGTGACGGATACTAGTAGCAGCGGCGGCGGTGAGAGTACGAGTACGAGCACAGGAAGAAGCGGTAGCAGTAGCGGTAACAGTCTTTGGAATAATAGTGACAGGTATGGTTGTTGTGTTGAAAAATTAACGTGCGTTAGGAAGTTGCAATGTGCATGTGTGTGATGCGTTGAGTGTATTTTGATTGATTTCTAAATGGTTACGTTATAAGATAATATTGTTTTTGGATATTAAACTCAAGCTAAATGATTTTTGTGATTAAAGCAATAGGCTTTAAGTCCATTTTCCCCTTTCTATTGGTTGATTCTTTGTAAGGCCCCGTTACCGGTGCCTCACATTTGAACATTGGATTTACTCATTCACATAGTTCTAGTCATCAAAGTAATAAAAACATTCGCGGAATATTAAAACATTCAAACCATTATATTACATAACCATTAATCCTTGTATTAACGAGTATTTCAATTATTTAAACATAAAACATTGTCTTTTAAATATCATAACATAACACTTCCTTGAGATGTCAGTGTCTTTAAATCCATGTCATGTGCTTCCCCTCAAGCAAGTTGTCTCATTCTACTCACTTGCGTGCATACTAAAAGTCAGCTACGCTGAGTGAGTTCTAGTTAATTAGACGACATACATGACATTCACATACTGACCTATGCACCCGAAGGTACACATCTTCATATTTACTTACATGCTTACATACATTCATACTTTCATCATTTCCCTCATACTTACATAATACTTCCATTCGTACATATATGTTTTAAAGAGCATTTCACTTCGCCGATACTATTAGGGTCGGTTCCCTTCATTCGCCGATACTATTATGGTCGGTTCCCTACATTCGTATTACTATAACATACATGTCCTTTACATACTTTCCTTAACAATGCGTGCAATCTCCGAAAAGCGTTCACGTACCATCATCATATCATACATACATTCTTCATACATCATATATATTCATACATACATTATTCATACGTCATACATATCAATCATATCCTTAACCTCCACCTGACGGTACATGCAATATCCGAATTCGTTCACACACCATCAAGCAATCATCATACATAAATCATACAAGGCATACACTTACCATTTAAGGTAAGTGTATTAACTATCACATCGAGTATGCACACAGCCCCAAAAACATAATAAGGAAGTGGGGCTAGAAACTCATTTGAAGTCGGTTACGTTCACCGTTAATAGTTATTCATTTCTTCAGTTGGATACGGCTAACTGTATAATAATTACATGCATCAATTAACTATCACTACTCATCTCGCGTTTCTAGTTTAATTATAACCCTCAACGAACGTGGGTCTAGGGGCAGCGCCCCTAGCAGCGGGGTCTAGGGGCGGCAGCCCCTAGCAGGGTCTAAGGGGCAGAGCCCCTGGCTGGGGTCGAGCTTGAAAGCCCAAAGGCTTCTTTGTAATTAAATCAATCTTTTTCTAAGTCCAAGGACTGTTCTTGTCATTATGTTAAACTTCTAATTCGTTATATTATTCTTAACAAATCGGGTTGTCATACGAACTGGTTCTTGTAACGAATTAAACCCTCTAACGAACTGGACTCTTAACGAATCAGTCCATAGCGAACCAGTCCAGGTAACGAATCGGTCCATCTAATTCGTTATCTCCTTTAGCGAACTGACTATCACGAATCAGAAGCTAGTTCGTTACCTCATGCTTAGCGAATCACCTCTAGTTCGTTAACTTCCCGTTAGCGAACTAGGGTTAGGTCATAGAATGTCTGGAACATTCTCTGACATCCCTTTTTCCTCGTACACATTTTCGGCGCCGCTACCGGAAAACCGCGGATTCACCGGAAAAACGAGTTTTAACTCGTTTTTCATCGTTTTTCGTCCCGTTCGATCCAGATCTGAGCTAGGGTGACCCCTAAGCTCATCTTAGGTTTGGTCAATACCTGATTCCACTCGGATCTCGTGACTTAAACAATTTAACGGTGTCAGCCTGTCGTTTCTTGACTATATCTAGCGGGTTTAAGCTCATACAATATCATACTATCATTACCTAGGGGCGGTGCTCGGTTTCCTTCTTGGTTTCGGTTTAGAGAAAGGAAGTACTAGAGAGAAAGCTTAAGTGTATGTTTTGGATGGTGTATGGAATATGTGAAATGAAGGATTAAGTGGTGATTATGGTTTATATATTTATGGGTCATGGGCTTAAGCCCATGGTCTTTCCTTCAACCCATGTCCATAACTCATATTCTATTTATCTAAACCGATAACGACCCACTATAAAATTGACGAAATTTATTTTATTATTATAGCCAAAAGTAGGATGTTACATTCTCATACTTTCCATGTATATCAATGGCTTCTCTAATTTTCATCTTGATAAAATAAATCAATAATATATTAAAATAAGATTAATCAATGCTATTAAATTATTATCTTTCATCTTTCATTTAATGTTTAATTTTTCATTTTGAATATTCTAATTAATGTAATATTTTAAAATCGTAACTATAGTTTCGAAAACCAAGTATTCAAAATTTCATTTTGAATATTTTATTATTTTTGGTTGATTTCATTCACCACCTTTGTTAATTTTTTATACAATATATAATATATAATTTAGATAATTATTCGATATTTCATCAATAGAAGAGATTACGGATTTAATATAGAGATTACGGATAATATATATATATATATATATATATATATATATATATATATATAGAGAGATTACTGATTTAAAATATTAAAATTTTGTTAAAATATTATATTTATTTAAATTTATAAAATTCATAAAGTTGTAAAGGTTTGTACCATTCATGTTAAATTTAGGAAATGATGACCCATTTGATTAAGGAAATGGTTTAATTACGGAATTAGTAAATTTGAATTAATTATTATATATTCTTTGAATGTAATTAATCTGTAAATTTGAATTAGTTATTGTATAAATTATGGTGCAAATTTGAATGTAAATTTGAATTAATTAACAATCATTAAGTTTTACTATAATTACGGATGTTGACCAATTGACCCATTGACTTAATTACGGTCATTAAGTTTTAACAATTATAATACAAATCCATTGACTTATTAATGTTTAACAATAACAATTGAGTTACAAATCCATTGTTGACCCATTGACTTATTATTGTAAACATTGACTTATAATTACGATTTACTAATTAACAATTGAGTTACATATATATAATAAAATTAGTAACTTTTATTTTCACATCTTATATGAATTACATTACATAATATATGGTGTTATAATTGATGATTAATTATATTATTGTAAATAATATAATTAGTAACTTATATTTATACATTAATAAATTTATTTCCGTATGTTTAAATATAGTCAACATTTAAATTAAATAATATTACATTTATACTAATCTAATTATGTAACATTGCATTTTAGAAAATTCAAAATTTGAAAATCTATTAAGATAGACTAATTCTTACACCATCAAAGCCTCTTTAGTAAAAACGATTAGCTTTGTCCAAGGTTTTTACTTTTTGTTGTTTTTATATCTTCCATTTTCTTTTTAATTTTTTTCTTAAAAGTGTTATTGTTCCTAAATGATTTTTTTGTTTTTTTTTTAATTTTTCACCACTAGCAAGATGGAGCCAACAAATATCACCATGTTGAACCAATTGGATGTTCTTAAATGTGAGTGTATCCTAAAGGTGCGTATTTTAAAACTTTGGCGGCTGAAGGACAACTCAAAGCCCAGGCAAGATTGGTCCATCGAAATGCTTGTTCAAGACTAAATGATATTGTTAACACATTCATTAATTTACTATATTATTCATACAACTTTTTACTAATCTTAATAATAATTTGCAGGGTAACAGAATGCAAGCCTATATAAGGAAGCCTTGCATTCCTAAACTGATTTAGGTGCTACTTACAATTATTCTCTTAGATATGGTTGATTTAGGTGGTCATTAGAATTATTGTCTTACATATTCCAGTTAAATCCACTGTTAGTTCTTGCTAAACCAAAATGTGTGTTTTTAATTTTTAATTTAGTATATATAAATTATAAAATTATCATGTAACATTAATTTAATTTTATTCATTTCAACTTCTGGTGGTCCAAGATTGTGAATTAGCAAATTGTCTCAAATGAGTGTGGATGTTATTGAAAATTTATACTAATTGTAAACATGTTTTGATTGTTAATATGCGTGGATGCTATAGAAAATTTCTATCAATTTTAAACATGTTTGTCATTATTTTTTTTAATATGCTATTTGCATAAAACCTTTTCCAGTTTTATTACAGAATTACCTTTTAAAATACAAATTAATGACTTCAATTGATATTTAAATTTCAAATGAAGATAGTCATTTGACTTTCTTTAAAATCTTACTTAAAATACAAGTCTTTGTTCCTTAAATTTTGCTTAATATTCATGACATAATTAATCAAGAGTAAGTACGTATAAAATTAAAGCATTTTTGATGCCTAAAATATGTTACAACATTATTACCGAATTTGGTTTGTATATAAAGATTTATGATTTGTTTATAAGCTTGTGAATTGTATTTGTACCTTTATTGCTCTTATTAAAAATACACTGAATTTGATTTTGTGGTAATTTTAGTTTTCTTCTTTGCAAGTATAGAAATTACAACACATTTCTTTCTATTTCAATTATTGTTTAATAAACAAGACTTTATGACTTCATATATCATGATATAGTTTTTATTGATATATCTTTTTGGCCTCATGGTTTAAGTTAGAAAGATGTTTTAAGTTGGCAATTTACTTTGTATGTTATTTTGTTTTACTAAAAACAACGTTGTAATATCTTCTAATGAATGTAAAATTATTTGTTCTTATAAATATTACACTATCAATTTATTATTATTATCATCATCATCACCATCATCATCATCATCAATGTCGCTATATATATTTATATACATTTTTCACGCGTATGATACACATGTTACTAGCCATTGAAAGATATTGAAATTCTTTATTATTGTTTGAGTCTTCGTCTCCAATTCTTTCAACGTTATAGAAAGACATTTTTTAATATGTGACAACATTTTTTTTCTAAAAATCATTTTTATACACATAAAATGTATAATAATATCGGTATGAATGTTTTGTTTCAAAATAAATCAAACACCAAGGTTTGGTTTGCAAATTATAATTTATAAATAATAGTATATAAATATATTAAAAACTTATTATAAAAGTCATAAATAAAACTAATTATATAATATAACTCAGTTTACATATTACATGTAATATTTTTTTACTTTTATTATAACTTTCATCCGTGTGTAACACGAGATTTCATTATTAAACATGTTATTATATTAATGGTATATTTAATTTGGATGATATTGGTTTTTTAAAGTTTCAGGTGGTGAAGCAAAATGAGTTTCTTTTGTTTGAATATTTAAAGAAGTTGATGATGGTTTAATATGAAAGAACATGTTTAGGTATTTTGTTGATTTTTTTGGGTGGTTAGGTGCACACTAACTTATTGTAACTTTAAACTTTTAATATCTAGACATTGTAAATGGTTAACGTTTTGGTCTGAAAGTTGAAGAAATTTTGTGTTGCTTAATTTGTTGTTTAAATTTATTATGTTTGTTGACATGTTTTTCCACCTTTGTGTAACACGGGTCTACACCCAAACTGACCCGAAATCAAACGATTTTTACAAAAGAAAAATCGCAAGTCCGAAGACAGGCCAGATATATTGTGTAGGTTTTCAAGATGAAGTTTGATTCGTTAATGAAAGACTTGAAGGATAGAGCTTTGTTTGGAAAGCTTCAAGCAGGTAATTATGTGGTTTTAGTCCGTTATCATAATTTTTAAAATGTTAATATTCATTACCATTGTCAAAATTATGTTAGTATACCATATATCGTTAACATATATTATATTGGTATTCAATAACTTATATAATATACTACTACTTGTCATATGTAGTTGTTTACACAATTGAATTTCATAAACGCGGATTGCCCAATGCACATATATGCTTGTTTTTGCATTCCGATCACAAAATTTATAATCCGGAGAATATAGAAAAATTTATCTCAGCCAAAATTCCAGATAAGAATGAAGACCTGGAGTTTTATTCGCTTGTAAGCGACCACATGATGCATGGTCCTTGTGGTGTTGCTAACCCTAAATGCTCTTTCATGGTCGATAACTCATGTTCTAAAAAATTCCCAAAAAATTTCAGAATGAGACGTCAATTGATTATAATGGGTTTCCTGTTTATCGAAGAAGTGATTTGGGTAATGTTGTTGTGAAGTCTGCGGTCATTCTAGACAATAGACATATTGTTCCATATAACAAGAAATTGTTAAAAAAATATCAGGCCCATATCAATGTTGAATGGTGTAATCAAGAGGGTTCGATAAAGTATTTGTTTAAGTACATTAATAAAGGCTCGGATCATGCTACTATATCACTTGTACAAGAAAAGGCTGACAATCAAAATGAAGTGGTAGACGAAGCTAAGGCGTTTTATAATTGCAGATATCTATCTGCATGAAGAATTTTTTTTCTTTTGACGTCCGTTATAGAGTTCCTTCTGTTACCCGACTTCCGTTTCATTTACCTGGACAACAAACAGTTGTGTTCGTAGATGATGATGATGTGGAAGATGTTTTAAACAAGCCGATTGTTGGTTCTTCAAGATTCACTGCTTGGATGGAGTGTAATGAGAAATATGGTCTTGCTCGAACGCTAACTTACATTGAGTTTCCAAAAAAATTTGTTTGGAAACAAGATGAACGACATTGGGACCTACATAAACGAAGTTTCTCTATTGGTCTTGTTCATCATGTTCCTCCAGCTTTCAATGAAGCATACTATCTAAGAATTTTGTTAAACAAGGTAAGAGACCCTATGTTCTTTGAAGATATTTGAATTGTTGATGGTGAAGTGTGTGCTACTTATAGAGATGCTTGTTATAAAAGAGACCTTTTAGACAATGACAACGAGTATATAGAAGCTATTGAAGAAGCAAGTCATACTGCAAGTGGTTATTATTTACGAAGTTTATTTGCTACAATGTTAATCACATATAGTTTATCTAGACTGGATGATGTATGGGAAAAGACTTGGCCGTATTTAATTGATGGCATTCTTTATAAACAACAAAATGAGCAAAAAAATCCATGTATCAAATAATTAGAATTTCTTATCTTTGTATCAAATAATTAGAATTTCTTATCTTTTTAAATACTTTAAGACATTACCAAATATGTTTAGTTAAAAAATCAGTTTTATTCTGTTGTGATTCGTTATAGATTTGGTGCTTTCAGAGGCACAACTAAAGAACCTCGCGCTACTTGAAATTCAAAACTTCCTACTCCAAAGTAATTATACTCTGCGTTATTTTCCTATAATGCCTTTCCCTAATGAGGATTCTATCGTTGCATCAACAAATCGTTTTATGAACGAGGAGCTAGCTTATGATACACAAGTCATGACTGATGAGTTTCAACGACTTTTTATATCATTAACTGCTGAGCAACGAGATGTGAATAATGAAATGATGAAAGCAAATGATCCAAAGAAAGGGGTATTTTCTTTGTGTACAGCTATAGAGACACGGGGAAAACTTTTTATTTGGAAGACATTATCGGTTTCCATAAGATCTAAAGCTAAAATAGTTTTAAACGCTGTCTCCAGCGGTATATATTTGTTACTTGAGGGAGGTAGAACCGCTCACTTGTAAGGCCCCGTTACCGGTAGCCCTACTTTCGTGTTGGATTTACTCATAAACACAGTTCTAAATATCAGAGTTAATTAAAACATTTACGCGGAATATAAAACTTTCATAAAACATTACATAATTCATAACTTGTCTCAAAATATCCTTTGTCTTTCAACATTAAAGCATTAAAATTAAAACATCATAAGTCTTCAGATGCCAGACTCTTGTTCAGTGCCACGTGTCTCCTCAAGCGAGCTGCCTCATCCTACTCACCTGCGTGCATACTAAAAGTCAGCTACGCTGAGTGAGTTCTAGTTAATCACATAATCATACAATACATTCTTACATTTCATACTTAACCTCTTAACTTTCCTTCATACACACCTAAGTGCTTATACTTTCATTTTTACCTTCATACTTTCTTTACATACATAATCATACGTTTTAAAGAGCCTTTCGCCCTATAACCTCACAGATATTATAAGGGTCTGGTCCCTAGTTCTCGAATATTAGAAGGGTTCGATTCCCTAACATCACAGATATTATAAGGGTCTGGTCCCTAACATCACAGATATTATAAGGGTCTGGTCCCTAGTTCTCGAATATTAGAAGGGTTCGATTCCCTAACATCACAGATATTATAAGGGTCTGGTCCCTAATATCACAGATATTATAAGGGTCTGGTCCCTAGTTCTCGAATATTAGAAGGGTTCGATTCCCTAACATCACAGATATTATAAGGGTCTGGTCCCAAACATCACAGATATTATAAGGGTCTGGTCCATAGTTCTCGAATATTAGAAGGGTTCGATTCCCTCTTCGTTACCATACAACCATACATCATACCTCGAGTATTATTAGGGCTCGGTACCCTTTTCGTAACCATACAGCCATACAACCGTCATTTCCTTCTTTTATTAACTTTATTACGTTCATACACATAAACATACATATCATACTTACCTTATTTATAACGTTACAACCTGACAGTACGTGCAATATCCGAAGATCGTTCACGTACCATCAAGCAATCATTCATACATATCACATATATCACATATGGCATACACTTATCACTTAGGATAAATGTATTTACAACACATCAAGTATGCACACAGCCCCGAAAACATAACAAGGAATGGGGCTAGAACTCACCTGAACACGGTTACGTTCACCCTTAATCGTAATCCCTTTCTTCAGTTGTGCACGGCTAACTGTATAACAAGTATACGTATCAATTAACTATCACTTCTCATAATGTATTTCTATCTTTATATTACCCACAACGAACGGGGGTCCGGGGGCAGCGCCCCTGGCAGCGGGGGTCTAGGGGCGGCAGCCCCTAGCAGGGTCCAAGGGGCAGAGCCCCTGGCTGGGGTCGAGCTGCTAGGTCAGCTTGGAAAGTTTTATTTCCATTAACTGTCTTAACACATTTTTCATTAGATTTTTAATTTATTTTCTAATCGAACTTGACTTTAAGCGAAGTTAAACCTTAGGCGAACTTAGCTTTAGGCGAAGTTATCAGGCGAACTTGGCTTTAGGCGAAGTTAAACCTCAGGCGAACTTAGCTCTAGGCGAAGTTATCAGGCGAACTTGGCTTTAGGCGAAGTTAAACCTCAGGCGAACTTAGCTCTAGGCGAAGTTGTCATCAGGCGAACTTGGCTTTAGGCGAAGTTACCAGTTAGGCGAACTTGGCCGTAAGCGAAGTTATCAATTAGGCGAACTTGGCCTCAGGCGAAGTTATCGCCTTGAAGGCGAAGTTATCGCTTTGAAGGCGAAGTTGCCCAGTTCGCGGCGAAGTTGCCCAGATCAGCCGCTGTTTTGGTTTCTATCAAGCATTTTGGCGATTTTAACACCCTTGTTATGGTTCGACATCACCCACTACGTTTCCCAACCATTTTCGGTCGTATCTAAACTATAAAACTTGGATCTTTAAACTTCAAAGATCAAGAATCATACCTTTTTGAGCTTGTTTGGATCTCGTTTACTTGTTTAATCACAACCAACGCTCTCTCTCTCTCTCTCTCTCGGATCTGGTCGCCCCTCTCCTTGGCCGGCCGGCGGGGTTTGGTGTGTGGTGTGTGTGTTTTGGAGTGTTAGAAAATAAGGTGAAATGAATGATAGTTTGGGGTTTATGGGATATTTATATCCCTTAAATCTCATGGACCTAAGGCCCATTCTCATTTAACCCATCTCAATTAATCCAAGTCCATGATCCGCTCCTTACTCGATATTAAATAATTAATAACGCGAAATCACTAAACGTAACTTTCTTTATTCAACATTAAAATTTTAGGATGTTACAAGTCTTCCCTCCTTAAAGAGGTTTCGTCCCCGAAACCTAACTATTACAAAAACAAACTAGGGTAAAACTTGCGCATCTCATCCTCGGCTTCCCAAGTAGCATCCGATCCCTTGCGGTGTTTCCATATCACTTTTACCAAGGGTATAATCTTGTGACGAAGCTGCTTCTCCTTGCGATCAACGACCTCTATCGGTTGCTCGATGTAGTTCAATTGTTCATCAACCTCAATGTCCATCAATGGCACGTGAGACGTGTCATCAGCTAGACACTTCCTCAGATGAGAAACATGGAAGGTTGAATGAATTCCTTCTAACTCATCAGGTAAATCCAGTTTATAAGCTACTTCACCCACACGATCTACAATCTTGAACGGTCCAATGTACCTCGGACTCAACTTCCCCCTCTTTCTAAAACGGATAATTCCCTTCCAAGGCGAGACCTTAAGCATCACATTGTCGCCAACGTTAAACTCAATTGGTCGTTGCCGCTTATCTGCATAAGACTTTTGTCTGTCTTGAGCGGCTTTCATTCTTGCTTTGATCTGATCGAACTTTGAAGACGTTTCTTGAACCACTTCTAGGCTTCCCATTTCTTTCTGACCCATCTCACCCCAACACACCGGGGTTCTACATCGTCTACCGTAAAGCATCTCAAAGGGTGGCATACCAATACTTGAATGGTAACTGTTGTTATAGGAGAACTCTGCCAGGTGCAGATGATTATCCCAACTTCCACCAAAATCTAAAACACAAGCACGTAGCATATCCTCAAGGGTTTGGATCGTCCTTTCAGACTGTCCATCAGTTTGAGGATGATACGCCGTGCCGATGTTCAACCTCGTCCCCATAGCTTCATGGAATTTCTTCCAGAACCTCTAAGTAAACCGTGTATCTCTATCAGACACGATCGATAATGGTACTCCATGCTTGGTTACAACTTCTTTGATGAACAAGCTTGCTAACGTTTCTGACGAGATGGCCTCTCGTATGGGCAGAAAGTGAGCACTCTTGGTCAAACGGTCCACAATCACCCAGATGGTATCATGTTGCTTAGCTGTACGAGGTAGCTTAGTTATGAAATCCATGGTGATGTGTTCCCATTTCCACTCAGGTATCTCTAGCGGTTGCATCTTCCCATAAGGCTTTTGGTGCTCGGCTTTGACTTGTAAGCAAGTTAAGCACTTACTAACATAATCCACTACATCATTCTTCATTCCTGGCCACCAGTAATCTCTTTTCAAGTCTTGGTACATCTTTGTAGCTCCAGGATGGATTGAGTACCTTGACTTATGAGCTTCATCTAAGATTCGACTTCTAAGATCACCATGGCGTGGGATCCACATACGGTCGAACCTAGTTTTAACTCCATGAGTGTTTTCCATCAACTAATCTTGTTGGCCATAAATCCTTTCTTTCTTTACTAACCCTTCATCTACTAACACTTCTGACTGCACTTTGATGATTTCTTCAAAAAGACTTGAGTTCATGATCAACTTGTATGACTTCACTGTTGCAAGGACTTCCTCATTCTTACGACTTAGCGCATTAGCGACCACGTTAGCTTTACCGGGGTAATACTTAATCTCACAGTCGTAATCCTTTATCAATTCTAACCATCTTCTCTGCCTCATGTTCAATTCTTTCTGCTCGAAGAAGTACTTTAGACTCTTATGATCTGTATAGATAGTACACTTAGTACCGTACAGATAATGCCTCCATATCTTAAGAGCATGCACTACAGCTGCTAACTCCAAATCATGCGTCGGATAAGTACTTTTGTGGACTTTCAATTGTCTAGACGCGTAAGCTATCACCTTCCCTCGTTGCATCAACATGCAACCTAGTCCTTGATGCGAGGCATCGGCACAAACAACGAAATCCTCGTCACCATCGGGTAGAGCAAGGATTGGAGCTTGCGTGAGTCTCTTCTTTAATTCTTCAAAGGCTTCTTCTTGAAACCTTCCTAACTGAATACTATCGACTTTCGGGTCATACCGGTCAGCGGTGCGGCTATCTTGGAGAAACCTTCGATGAATCTCCTATAGTAGCCAGCTAACCCTAGGAAGCTTCGTATATCAGTCGGATTCTGCGGAGTCTTCCAATTCGTTATCGCTTCAATCTTAGCTGGGTCCACAGTAATCCCCTCCGGATTAACCACGTGACCTAAAAATTGCACTTCTCTTAACCAGAACGCGCACTTCGAAAACTTGGCGTACAACTTCGCTTTCTCTAGAACTTCCAATACCTTTCTCAGATGCTCGGCATGGTCAGACTCGCTCTCTGAATAAATCAATATATCATCGATGAAGACGATAACCGACTTATCCAACATCGGTCGACACACCCTATTCATCATGTCCATAAATGCTGCAGGAGCATTGGTTAGACCGAATGACATTACGAGGAACTCGTAGTGTCCATACCGCGTTCGGAATGCTGTCTTAGGGATGTCTGCCTCTTTCACCTTCAGCTGATGGTAGCCTGATCTGAGATCTATTCGTGAGAACCAACTTGAACCTTGCAGTTGGTCAAACAGATCATCAATCCTTGGCAAAGGATATCTATTCTTTACCGTAAGCTTATTCAACTCACGATAGTCTATGCACATTCTCATACTTCCATCCTTCTTTTTCACGAACAATACTGGTGCGCCCCACGGGGAAACACTCGGTCTTATGAAACCTTTGTCGAGGAGTTCTTGCAGTTGGGACATCAATTCTTTCATCTCGGACGGTGCTAGACGGTAAGGAGCCTTTGCGACATGCTGGGCTCCTGGTATTAAATCTATCTGAAATTCTATCTCTCGCCCCGGTGGCAACCCCGGAAGATCCTCAGGGAATACTTCTGGGTAGTCGCGCACAATAGGAACATCTTTCATTTCTTTCGTCTCGGCCGTAGCGTTGACGACATACGCCAGGTAGGCACAACACCCTCGCCTTAGCAAACCCTCGGCTTTTATCATCGAAATGACATTAAGCCCAGAACTTTCCTTATCACCATAAACTGTCACCGCACTACCATCCAATGACTTTAAACTTATCATCCTACTCTTACACACTATCTGAGCCTCAAACTCAGACAACCAATCCATACCCAAAACCACATCGAACCCTCCCAAGGTCATAACGTACAAGGTAACCGTAACTCATGTCCTTCCAATTCTATCTTACAGTTCTTAACCATCTTTGTTATTTTAACCGAAGTGTCACTGGCGGTTTCTACTACAAAAGTTTCAGACACTCGGCAGCCTTTCATTTTAGCGAGTTTACTAAATGTCGTAGCTACAAAACTTCTATTCGCACCAGAATCAAATAATACGGCAGCAGAAATGCCGTTTACTAAGAACGTACCGGTCACAACATCAGGAATCTGTCTAGCTTGCTCCTGGGTCAACATGTAGGACCTAGTCCTCGGCCTTGCTTGATCAGCATCTTTCTTCCCACTACCGGGAGCCTCACTTTCAGTGCACTCCCTTGCCATATGACCTGTCTTGCCACATTTGTAACAGGCTGACTTCGCACCGCACTCATTAGCATAATGTCCTACCTTTCCGCACTTATAACAGACATTCGACCCCATTCTGCATTCTCCACCATGAGCCTTTCCACATTTGAGACAAACATCAGAACTTTTACCCCACCTGCACTCACCACCATGCATCTTTCCGCAGGTCTTACACGATCTCTTCTCCCACACTCTCTGCTTCTTATCTTTGGGGTTCCATAACTTGGTACCGGGTCGTTTAGCAGGTGCGACCCATCTCTTCTCTTTCTTCTAGTCTCCCACCACCACATCATCCGCAGCCAGGTCTGCATAGACCATCTCTGCGAGTTCGACAGCAGAATCGAAAGTAGCAGGTTTACTTGTCCTGACTAACATGCGGACTCTCTGTGGTAATCCCCTCACATAACACTTGATTCTCTTAGCCTCAGTGCTGACCATATCAGGTACCAACCTAGACATTCGGTTGAACTCTGTAGTGTACTCACGATGTGTCATCGTCCCAGCTTTCAAGTTTAGGAACTTTATCTCCGCCCTTTCAACCTCGACGTCAGCACAGAACTTCTTCATTACTAACTCCTTCAGATCGTCCCGCTTCATCTCTTTGATCTCTTCTCGGGTCTTCCTCTGCTCCACACTCTCCCACCAATACATAGCCTCATCCTCGAATGATTGAGTAGCATAACCTACCGCTTGATCGGGACGGCACTCGCTAATGCGGATAACCTTATCCATGGCGGTTATCCACTAAAGAGTAGCGATTGCGTCTCCTAAACCAGTCAGCTTAGGCGGGTCACAACCTTTGAAGGACTTATAGTTGCAACCGCCTCGGCCCCTCTTCCTATCATCATCTTTCACAGACCTTACCTCACTTGAGTCACCCCTTTCCCTCTCGTCATCCTTTCTATCATTACCACCTGCCCCTTCAACAGTTCTTTCACGGCTTCCAGCAGACCTTTTCGGGGTAATATTCTTAACAGCAGTGGCCACAGCTTGAACAATAACTGTTTGAATGGCGGGATCCAGTTGAACTCCTTCATTGTTTTCCGGGTTTCTTCCCGCTGTGCTTCCTTCAGCTTCGGTGTTGGAAGCTGTCTCAACCGAAGGTTGCTGGACACGACGAGGCCTGCCGCGTCGTCCAGTGCGACCTCCAGCTCCAACAATGTCTCCAGCTCTAGCCATCGTATTCTAAAAGGGAAAACACAAACATCATCACTCAAGGAACTATCTAGTACAAGGATAGCAAGGCCAACAGGTAATAACAGTGGCCAGTTGTGATTAGCTGATCACGTTACTTTCCGTGTCCCATACACTTCCCTTTATGAGTCAATTTGTGCTGGTCCTATTTAAGCAGTTTGTCAAATCAACAAATCAATTATTCCTATCCCTGTCGTTCACGTATCTTTTCTTTCTCATTAACATATATCATTTAATCATACACTTTACCTTCACTGATCTTGCTTGAGCGACACTTGGCATTCTTGAACTGGCATCTTCTTTCCTTTCTTATTTATATCCCATACTCTGTTCGAGTCTAAGCATGTAGGATGCTTAAATCTCTCGAACTTTGCTCTGATACCAACTTGTAAGGCCCCGTTACCGGTAGCCCTACTTTCGTGTTGGAATTACTCATAAACACAGTTCTAAATATCAGAGTTAATTAAAACATTTACGCGGAATATAAAACTTTCATAAAACATTACATAATTCATAACTTGTCTCAAAACATCCTTTGTCTTTCAACATTAAAGCATTAAAATTAAAACATCATAAGTCTTCAGATGCCAGACTCTTGTTCAGTGCCACGTGTCTCCTCAAGCGAGCTGCCTCATCCTACTCACCTGCGTGCATACTAAAAGTCAGCTACGCTGAGTGAGTTCTAGTTAATCACATAATCATACAATACATTCTTACATTTCATACTTAACCTCTTAACTTTCCTTCATACACACCTAAGTGCTTATACTTTCATTTTTACCTTCATACTTTCTTTACATACATAATCATACGTTTTAAAGAGCCTTTCGCCCTATAACCTCACAGATATTATAAGGGTCTGGTCCCTAGTTCTCGAATATTAGAAGGGTTCGATTCCCTAACATCACAGATATTATAAGGGTCTGGTCCCTAACATCACAGATATTATAAGGGTCTGGTCCCTAGTTCTCGAATATTAGAAGGGTTCGATTCCCTAACATCACAGATATTATAAGGGTCTGGTCCCTAATATCACAGATATTATAAGGGTCTGGTCCCTAGTTCTCGAATATTAGAAGGGTTCGATTCCCTAACATCACAGATATTATAAGGGTCTGGTCCCAAACATCACAGATATTATAAGGGTCTGGTCCATAGTTCTCGAATATTAGAAGGGTTCGATTCCCTCTTCGTTACCATACAACCATACATCATACCTCGAGTATTATTAGGGCTCGGTACCCTTTTCGTAACCATACAGCCATACAACCGTCATTTCCTTCTTTTATTAACTTTATTACGTTCATACACATAAACATACATATCATACTTACCTTATTTATAACGTTACAACCTGACAGTACGTGCAATATCCGAAGATCGTTCACGTACCATCAAGCAATCATTCATACATATCACATATATCACATATGGCATACACTTATCACTTAGGATAAATGTATTTACAACACATCAAGTATGCACACAGCCCCGAAAACATAACAAGGAATGGGACTAGAACTCACCTGAACACGGTTACGTTCACCCTTAATCGTAATCCCTTTCTTCAGTTGTGCACGGCTGACTGTATAACAAGTATACGTATCAATTAACTATCACTTCTTATAATGTATTTCTATCTTTATATTACCCACAACGAACGGGGGTCCTGGGGCAGCGCCCCTGGCAGCGGGGGTCTAGGGGCGGCAGCCCCTAGCAGGGTCCAAGGGGCAGAGCCCCTGGCTGGGGTCGAGCTGCTAGGTCAGTTTGGAAAAATTTTATTTCCATTAACTGTCTTAACACATTTTTCATTAGATTTTTAATTTATTTTCTAATCGAACTTGACTTTAAGCGAAGTTAAACCTTAGGCGAACTTAGCTTTAGGCGAAGTTATCAGGCGAACTTGGCTTTAGGCGAAGTTAAACCTCAGGCGAACTTAGCTCTAGGCGAAGTTATCAGGCGAACTTGGCTTTAGGCGAAGTTAAACCTCAGGCGAACTTAGCTCTAGGCGAAGTTGTCATCAGGCGAACTTGGCTTTAGGCGAAGTTACCAGTTAGGCGAACTTAGCCGTAAGCGAAGTTATCAATTAGGCGAACTTGGCCTCAGGCGAAGTTATCGCTTTGAAGGCGAAGTTGCCCAGTTCGCGGCGAAGTTGCCCAGATCAGCCGCTGTTTTGGTTTCTATCAAGCATTTTGGCGATTTTAACACCCTTGTTATGGTTCGACATCACCCACTACGTTTCCCAACCATTTTCGGTCGTATCTACACTATAAAACTTGGATCTTTATACTTCAAAGATCAAGAATCATACCTTTTTGAGCTTGTTTGGATCTCGTTTACTTGTTTAATCACAACCAACGCTCTCTCTCTCTCTCTCTCTCTCTCGGATTTGGTCGCCCCTCTCCTCGGCCGGCCGGCGGGGTTTGGTGTGTGGTGTGTGTGTTTTGGAGTGTTAGAAAATAAGGTGAAATGAATGATAGTTTGGGGTTTAGGGGATATTTATATCCCTTAAATTCCATGGACCTAAGGCCCATTCTCATTTAACCCATCTCAATTAATCCAAGTCCATGATCCGCTACTTACTCGATATTAAATAATTAATAACGCGAAATCACTAAACGTAACTTTCTTTATTCAACATTAAAATTTTAGGATGTTACATCACTCTAGATTTTTAATTCCTATAAATCTAACTGAGGATTCTACCTGTTCAATAACAAGGAATCCAGATATTTGCAACATAATGAGTAAAACGGATCTGATTATTTGGGACGAGGCTCCTATGATACATAAACATGCTTTTAAAGCCTTGGATAGGACTTTAAAAGATGTTTTAAAAAGTGGTAACCGTAACACTTATGAACATCCATTTATGGGGAAAGTTATTGTTTTTGTAGGTGATTTTAGACAAATCCTACCAGTAGTACAAAACGGATCACGTAGTGACATTGTTAATGCTTCACTTAGTTCATCCCACATTTGGTCCAAATGCAAGGTTCTTAGGTTAACAAAAAACATGAGGTTAACGGTCGGATGTCAGGCATCAGATTTGGAAGAGACCAGTAGATTATGCCGAATGGTTGTTGGAGCTTGGTGAAGGAAAACTTGGCGGTGACAATGAGGGTAACGCCATTATAGATATACCAGATGATATTTTGATTAGTGATTCATCCGATTATTATAAAATTTTCATGATATTTCATCTTTTCAAGAAAGGGCCATACTTGCACCTTTAAATGAGGTTGTCCAAGACATTAATGACAGATTTTTGTCTTTGTTTTCTGGAGAAGAAGTTGAACATCTCAGTTCTGATAGTATAGAAAAGTCTGATGGTGTTGGTCCTGGTTTCGATCCAGCATTACACTAACCGAATTTTCTAAATGGTTTAAATATGCCTGGTATGCCTAATCATATATTGGTTGTAAAAGTTGATGTGCCAATAATATTACTAAGGAATATAGATCATAAGAACGGTCTATGCAACGAAACCAGATTACAATTAATTAACTTGGGGATGCGTTTTATCGAAGTAAAGGTTATTTTAGGTACTAACATTGGATTTCGCACTTATATAACTCGTAGTGGTCTAACTCCTTCAGATAAGAAACTGTCATTCAAATTGAAACGAAGACAGTTTCCTATTGCGGTTTGTTTTGCAATGACCATTAATAAAAGTCAAGGCCAATCACTAGTAAGAGTTGGCATATCCCTGCGAGAACCGATTTTTACACATGGTCAACTATATGTGGCTTTATCACGAGTGAAGAGTAGAGACGGTGTTAAAATGCTTATATTAGACAAGGAAGATAAGTTACAAATAAACTTACAAATGTGGTTTATAAGGAACTATTTACTAATTTGTAATTGTAAAATGAATGTTATTTTAGTTGAATGTTATGTTTTCACATTATTTATATTTCACTTGATGCTAGAAAAGTGTGTATGTTACATTATTTATATTATTCCACCCGTGACGCCCACGGGTCAATAACCTAGTATTGAATATGCACATGGTATTATATTTACTTTTATAATTATATCAACGATGAAAATATCAAGCGTGTATATATATATATATTATATAGGGGTGGGTTATAATAAAAAGAAATAGTTTTCTAGAAAGAGTAAAAATCAATCTAAGCCATTGGATTTATGATCTAATGGTTGAGATTGGTAGTTTTTAAACTACCAAATACTTTCCTAAGAATAAGGATTTATGCTACATAGTTTCTTAACTCTAAATTTAGTGTTATTCCTACTCTTCCTACAAAACTATGTATTTTTATTTTAACCATTTTCTATATGTATATATATATAACAACTTAATAAGATTTAAGTTTAATATAGGTCCAATTCAACCGACGAATTTAATAATAATTTAGGCACAAAACAAGTATATAAGCCTAACTAAATCGTAGTTAGGTTGATTAGGTCAGTGAAACTATCCAAACTGATCAACAAGTTTTTGGTCTTGCTTTTAATGGCTATGTTTTTCTTTTTATCGCTTATTTATAAGTAATTATATGATAATACTAGTCATATATGCACATGCGAAGAGGCAACTCTACAGATAGAAGAGTCAACTCTACAGATAGTTGTATTATTTTTGTTGAAGTTATGATTTTAATTGATATGAGATGATTAATGCGAATGTTTGAAATGCAGGAGAGACGATGGTTGCACGCAAGGATGTTGGTCATTTTTCCCCTACAGGAGTAGAAAATCATAGTGTTGAAAATGGAATATATATAAAGAGGTTTAATTAATATTGGGATTGGCCACTTGAAAATTAAAGTATGTTTAATGTTCAAAGTATTTTGTAATATGTTGTGATGTATATATACGATATTACGATAGTCTTCCACATCACACTTTGAAACAAAATCATTCTAACCGGTAAATAATTGATGAGATTACAAAAGTTTTCTGGTAAAAGGTGTCAAGTGTGACTTAAAAGAGAACTTAAGTATAGTAGAAAAATACCATCTCCTATTTCTTCATTTTCTCTCCTGGGTTATAACTTATAACATTCTACGATGAAAATGGATATGGCGATGTTAGTAAAGAAAGATGATATAGTGAAAGACACAACATAGGTAGAGTGAAGATTAGAATATAGGCATGCCATATCTCTATAAAAAAAGATAAAAGATGTTTTAGGAAAATCCAAGCTCCAAAAAAACCATAAATTGACCTTTAAAAAATTAAAAGAAACATGGTATGCCAATAACAAAAACAATACGCAAAAGTATAATATGATTCAATAGAATTTCATAGAGAGACTACGGGGGTGTTTGGCTGAGCTTATTTTTTTTGCTTTTTGCTTTTTGGAGGGGCAAAATAGCCAAAATGCTCCTCCAAAAAGCAAAAAAGCTTTAACTTTGTGATTTTAGATGGACATTTTGGACATTTTGCCCCTTTAAAAAACAAAAAGCAAAAAAATAAGCTCAGCCAAACACCCCCTACGACAACAAAACTAACTAAAACTATAAACCCAGATCGCCCCCTTAGAAGTCTCACATTTAAAGTTGTCTCTTAGGCGATGTGTAGTGGGGCTACAACTTGGGCGAGAAGGGGCGTGAACACCGCCCCCCACCCCCCACCCCCCGACGATATGTGGGCGAAAAGGGGCGGGGTTCTTTTGTCACCGGGAAGAAGAAAATTATTATTATTTTATTAATATGTGTGTTATACATATATACTATATATATTATTATATTACTATTGTAGCCTCAACACCATTACACCCCAAAAACAAATTCTCACCCCTTGCTGACTGGGCGCCACACGGCGCAAAAGCGCCCCAATTTGTAGCCCCTCCACTAAGCATAGCCTTATATGGCGATGCACATCAATCAAAAGAGTGGAGAATCTTTTCCAAAAGTAGTGCTCCATAGATGCATAAGGATCGTCCTCAAAGAAATAATATCCATTCTTCCTTTGTGTTTCAAGAAATTAAAAGTGTTAGTCATACTTGTAACTACCAGTGTAAGCTTAAACCAGGTTGAGAACCGAATCCTAGCCCACCAAAAGGGGTTTCAACCCGATAGAGCTACAACATGTTTCAACCTGAAGGTTTATACTCGGTTTGGAGGATTTTATAATGAACCCCTTTTACAGCCAATTTAAATAAGTTTAGTTGAAAAACGAACCGAAAAGCGTTTTAATCTGATCGAAATGTCTATTTGTATTTCGAATAAAGCGCAGCAAGGATAGAGTATCACTGTAATGGTATTTCGCTTTACTGTCTTCGTTACTGTACGCGAGCAAGGATTCGCTTAGTTTTAAATCCCAATGGTGATTGTCAGCAATCCAACCACGACTATCATGTCCATGCAGGAACTCACTCGCATCTGGAAAAAAGTTGATCCGTTTTTCGGAATCCCAAAAAAAGGATGTTGTAACACTTGTGAGCTACTTCGCCTGACACAGGTATCATAACAATGCCTATTAGTATTATTATATATAAATTATGAAATTAATAAATGCACTAGAATATGTTATCATGCCAACTAATTGGGGTGAGCAAATCATAGTTCGGTTTTTACCATTAAAAATAACCGTAACGGCTATTTTTGGTTATTTCCTTAACCATAACCGAACTTCGGTTAATCGGTGGTTTTCAAGCTCGCTCCTTATAGTTCGTTTTTGTTTAGTTTTGAAAAGGCTAGTTTTGTCACATTGGAAACAATGGATAAGGACATTCTGGATAAGGGAAAAATTAATAGCAATTTTGAACTTTTGAGAAGTTTGACTTTTTCATGGTCAGCGTTGACTTCTTAGTTTTTATTTGAATTTAAAAGGCAGGTTGAGTTTATATTTTTTTCAAAATATGTTCACATTAATTGGGTTTTAAGAAAAACGAGTGCAGTTCGACATAAGTTATTATCGGAAAGAGTTTGGGTCAAAACAAGTTGGAAGATTAAGCAAAAAATGGACCTTCAATTTCAAAAGTGTACTAATTTAGCTTATTGGTCACCGGACACCAAAAGTTTAGATTATCGGTTAATTTGGTTCTATTTTCAGTTAACAGTTTAAGTTTGCTTGCACCTAGCAATTAATAATGGGATGTAATGCGACTAAATATTTCCATACTAATATTGTACCTCATTGTAGAATCAGGGTCAAGTAAATTTTTAATGAGATCTTTGGCTTCCTCCATATGGTCTAGCTTCCTCAAGTTATAACTACGTTCGATCACATTACTATCACGTAGATGATATGAATCACCAAACAAATTGTTGCATGAGAAGAAAATTAAATTTTATTATTATATTAATGTGTTATATATATATATTATATTACTATTTGTAGCCCCTACACCATTACACCCCAAAAACAAATTCTCACACCTTGCTGACTGACACCACACGACGCAAAACGCCCCAATGTTATCCCCTCCACTACGCATAGCCTTAGAAAATATTTCATTCAACACTAATTCTCCATATCCATTACAATTAACAAAAAAT
Organism: Bidens hawaiensis; assembly: GCF_021521415.1. NCBI lineage: Eukaryota > Viridiplantae > Streptophyta > Magnoliopsida > Asterales > Asteraceae > Bidens > Bidens hawaiensis. The sequence continues at coordinate 222,223 of NW_027491521.1, forward strand.
GGCAACTCTTCATCCATTTCGAATATGAAGTTTCGGTTGGAGCGTTTTAGATTTAGCCCTAAGATGTAACATCCAATATTTGGATAACAAATCATATAAAAGGACTATTATTATAATACGAGATTTGGATTAACAAATAATAGAAAATGACTATTATTGTAATAATTGTTTAAAGTAATTACTTTTGAGCTTGAATGGTCATGGGGTGGCTTATTGGTTTAAGCAAAGATTAAGAGTATAAATACCAAGATTGGCTTAAGCAAAGATTAATTAAGAGTATAAATACCAAGATCTTAACCGTTAATCCTAATAAACCTTTCACCACAACTAGTATAATACCTGGCAGCGGCGGAATCCGGAAAAACGCGGTTGCCGGAATCCGGCGGCGGCGACTCAAATCATGGCGTCAGTAGATGGCGGCGCCGGAGTCGGCTGGAGGTGGTGGCGGCTGTAAATGGGTGATGGTGGCTAGGGTTTGTTTTTGTATCTTGGATGATATCTTATTATATATATAGATTACCAAAGAGTGAAAATTGATTTCAGCCATCCGATAACAACAAACAATAACTTTTGATGTGAGCCGTCCGATAACATTACCTTTTACTCACGTGTTCCTTCTCCTCGACGACTGTAGAATACAAAACCGTTCCTTGTTCCTCAATTGGATTCTACAAAACCGACGTTGATATGAACGACAACACAATCTGATTTGATTTCGCTCACAACTCCCGGTGTTTCGGCCTTTAACAATACCTCCTGTTAACAACATCCTTCATTTTTATCACTTTTCTTTATTTTAATCATTTATCAAAACCTCATGTTTTGGGTGATTTGATAAACTGCCGGTTGAAATCGTGGTTATCAAGTAACAACATTAATTGAGTTGTAGAGCTTTGAAGAGAGAAAATAAGCCCCCAGCTGGTTAGTTTTATCATCTTTCGAAACGAATTGTCCTAACCAACCTGGTTTTTTCTTCCTGAATGATTATAAATAATATTTACAATATTAAAACTTGTGGTTGTAGATGGATGATGCATAGCTTAGTTCCCACTTCAGCAATGATCGTTTATTAGAATTCGGAAATCAAGGAGACAAAAGATTCTGAAAACCACGTTGGGAACCTCAAATCTAAATAATCAAGCTGCTGCTTATTTATGCACTTTGCCAAAAGGAAGATCTAAAAAAATAAAATAAATATCCAAATACATGTCTGTTTTGGAAACTCGCTATATTATATTTTAAAGCATGCCATTATTGTGCTTTGTAAAAAACCGTTAATGTATGTTCTTTTTGTTAATAGACATTCACTAAAAAGGCTAACACAGATTTATCCACTAAAAATTTTACTTCACTTAGAAGATTTTGTTCACAAATCCATTGTTTAACTGCTAATATGATTTTCAAACTGTTTTTGGTCCAAGGGCAATATGGGAGCTTTTTAATGTATAGTACCGGTTACAACGGAAACTCAATGACCAAGGGCAATTCTGGTATTTTCAACTATTAGACGATACGGGTTGAATCCAAACCTAAGTTTGACATGATTGCAAATTATTAACATGACATGTACTATCGAAACTGCCCTTTTAAATTTGACTTTCGTTAGTCAAAACTGTTATTTTCAACTCTTAATAATTGTTGGATCGACTCTGATAAAAGTATGGTAATTAGTTTGTGACATGAGTTTAAACAATTGCAATATTCAAGTCAACACAAAATATTTTTTTGAAGTTATTGGTGAATCTATCATCATGCTTCATGGGTTATATACTCTCTATAAATGTTGATTTTAATGGTTTTCAGTTTATAAAAGATCTCTAAATATTAATCTATCTTTGCAGATGCAGCTACCTAACATAGGGAGTTCATTTTCGCTGCCTAACAAAGAGAGTTCGTTTCGCTTCAACCGACAATTAACTATGCAATGACAAATATATTTTGAAGATATTGAAAATGATCTAATTGTAAGGCCCTGTTCCCGGTGCCTTACTTTAACGTCGGATTTACTCATAAACGCAGTTCTTCAAATCAGAGTTAATTAAAACTTTTCGCGGAATAAAACATCAATCATTCGTTACAAAACATTTAATCTTTTCTTTGATACCATAACCCAAAACATCGTATTTAAAACTTCTTTTCTTCTATCTTCAGATGCCAGCCGTTCAATCCATGTCATGTGTCATCCTCATGCTAACTCTATAATCAGCTCACCTGCGTGCATACTAAAAGTCAGCTACGCTGAGTGAGTTCTAGTTAATCAAGCAACTTATCATACAACCACTACATGCATTATATACGTATCCGAAGACACGTAGTCCACTGTCTGACCTGCTCACCTTACCACTTAACCTCTTATTTACCCCTACCACTTAGCCACTTTAATAACGAATGACGTTATGCCACTTTGCCACTTTAATAACGAATAACGTTATGCCACTTTGTCACTTTAATAACGAAGTCACGTATAGGCTTACCCTACCACGTACTACCGTCATGCCACTAACACTCTTACTAGACTCTTGCCACTTCTAACACACTCTACCTCTACTTGTCTACAACACACTTCAAATCATTACATCATTTACATAATAAACAAGTCACATCATAGCATCTATACACACTGACAACCTCTTGGAAATCACTATCCTTGGCGATACGTGCAATATCCGAAGATCGTTCATGCACCGTCAAGCATTATATAATAACTACCTCGTATGAATTCTATAGCATACACTTACCATTTAAGGCAAGTGTATTCACACTTCATATCGAGTATGCACACAGCCCCGAAAACATAACAAGGACATGGGGCTAGAAACTCACCTGATCTCAGCTACTTCTTCTGCTAACGGTTACTCCTTCTCGAACTGTGCGCGTCTAACTGTATAATATTTTCATGTATCAATTAACTATTTCTATCCATATCGTATTTTCTAGTTCAACTACAAGCCACAATGAACGGGGGTCCGGGGGCAGCGCCCCTGGCAGCGGGGTCTAGGGGCGGCAGCCCCTAGCAGGGTCCAAGGGGCAGAGCCCCTGGCTGGGGTCGAGCTAATGAAAATTTTTATTTACATTATCTGTCTTATCACATTTTTCATTACGATTTTAAATTATTATTTAATTCGCCCACTTATTTTACTATAACGAATTAAGCCTAATTCGTTATCAAAACACCGTCTAATTCATTATCAAAACACAGGCTAATTCGTTATCTGCTTCACTGTCTAATTCGTTATCTGGTTCGTCCTCTGGTTCGTTATCTGGTCCTAACTTGATTCGTTATCTAAACATAACGAATTAGATGAGCTGATTCGTTATCTGGACATAACGAATGGGTGAACTAATTCGTTATCTTGCCATAACGAATTGGTGACTGATTCGTTATCTTGCCAGAACGAATTGGCTAGTTAATTCGTTGCTTTACCTTAACGAATCATATCATTCTTATCCAGACTTTGACCCTGAGGTCAAGGTCAAAATCGATAAGAACACATAACAGTCAACTCATACTAGATCTGCAATAAACCTTCGTTTCTTAACCAAATTTCATGATTTAGGTATCATTGGAATCGTCTATGCAGCGCCTACAAATCCTAACCACTAAATCGTTCAAAACATCGGGTTTACAGGGTGCGATTTATGTACATATATTACGGGTTTTCATACTAACAATTAGCCTATCAAACGGTAATCAATTTCAGTAAGTTTAGCTTCATTGGATTCGTTTTTACCATACTACAGCAGATCTATGATTTCCAAGCTAAATCCGAACTTAAACGAACAAGTTCTCGATATAAACGTACCTTAAACGAGTCGGTTTACGGGCACGGTGTAGTCTTGATGTTGTTTTGGTTCGTCACAACGATCTAGCACCAACAAGCTCGGGTTTTCACCTTCGGATCTCGGCTCGTGTTTTGGGGTGGTGTTCGTGTGTGTTTTTCAAGGTGTAGGCTATGGTGTAGAGATAGATAATAATGGAAAAGGATTAGGGTTTAAGGGGTATTTATACTCCCTTAAGCCCATGGTCCTAAGGCCCATCTTTCCTTGTTAGTCCATCTTTAATTATATTAACCAAGCCCGTTACCCCTAAAGCATTATTATTATATTATTATTAAATATTATTCTAGGATTTTCGGATGTTACACTAATGAATCTGGTCTTACACTTGAGCGTTACAGGTTGCAGGTTGGATATGTTTATATTAGATGAATGATTTCCATTGCTTTGTGTTATATATTAATAAAGTCGGTCCTTTTTAACTCATAAGTTAAACGAGTTGAGCGCTTATCTTAAACATGTGCTATTATATATAATAGGTTACAGAAGAGTGGGATTTAATTTTGGCCGTCCGATAAGATTTAAGATTGAATGTGGGCCGTTTGATAAGGATTAAAAAAACAGTTTTTTTTACTCACGTGTGAAGTTCATCTGGGAGTTAACTGGCGGTTTATCATCCTCCCACGTCGCCCTCTTTCAGACGGTTACACTTTCCACGTTCGTTCACTTGCTGCCTTTAATATATATATATATATATATATATATATATATATATATATATTAAAGGCAGCAAGTGAACGAACGTGGAAAGTGTAACCGTCTGTAAATCGACAAAGGAAGATGAAGGATTCGACATATTCGATTCGGGTGGTTTTGATTTTTAGTTCTTCATCCATGTATTCTAATCAACTGAGTGTAGTTTCTCCATCGTTTCCGCGTTATATACCACCACCAGTACTTTGCTATCGATTGAATGAAACACAAACGGTAATAACTCAGCTAGATTTCTCTTCACCGATTTCAGTTTCAGTATCTCTCTCTCTGTAATCAATCTTATATATGTTTGATTAAGCATGATCATTTTATCAATAGAATAGAATGTAGGGATTCAACAAGACAACAACTTCGTTCACTGGATTTTCTCAAACTCAATGTTACTTTCATTCGTTTTCTGATGCTGGTTTGGTTTTTGCCTCCCAACTGCTTGATGAAATGCCTTAATCAACTTTAACTAAAAAGGATACTTCTTTTCCACTTTTTATCTGATCAATTTTTTTTGGTGATATTTGTATATATGGAGATCAATTTAGTTTACCTCATTTGGTTTCTTAATTAGTTTGTTTTTATTTTTAGATAGACATGTTACTTTAGAGTTGATATGTAACCAGAATTTTGCAAAGCATGGGCTTTTTTTCTTCACACATAGAGAGGAGGTCCCGGTTTATGAGATGGATGATTAAGATTTTCAAATTTGGGTCAGTTACTGGTGAAAATCCTTCTCAGTTGCGATCTTTGGTAATTACCATCTTCCATTTTCTATATTATTCTATTCTATTCTTATACTGTATTCGTGAAAAGTACACTTCACATGTCACAATATTTTGCAGTTTGAATTTGTGGTTTTCTATTTTGCATTTTTGTAAGTCATGCAATGCGCAGAGAGTTGTGAGAGGGCCAAAAACTCTCAAATTAAACATCTTGCAGGTATGTTACAATGATATATATCAATCAATCAATCATACCCAGTGAAATTCCATCAATAGCATAGCTATAAGTAGGGTCTGGGGAGGGTGGGATGTAGGCACACCTTACCTCTATCCACATGGATAAAGAGATGGCTTCCAGAGAGACCCTCAGCTCTAAAGTACATATGTATGAAGCAATACAAAGGAAATCAGAATTCAACAGTAGTAGTAGTAATAATAATAATATTAATAATGATAATAATAATAATAATAATAATAATATTAATACTATTTATGTAGAGAAAATATTATTATGGCGTGTGACTAAAATAAGGTAAATAGAAGCCCTAAGGTATTCCTTTCTTCCTAAAAATCCTTAACTTTAATTCTACTTCTCCAATAATTCATATCCTCAACCATGTCCTCGGAGAGATTTAGGTCTATTAAATCATGCTTAATCCTCTCATCCCAAGTCAATTTAGGTCGTCCTCTACCCCTTCTCCCCTCTATAGTAATGTTTTCTATGGATCTAACAGGATTCGTCGTTTGTCTTCTCTTCACATGTCCAAACCATCTCAATCTCCACTCTCTTATCTTGTCTGCTATGTTCGCTATCCCTAATCTCTCCCGAAACACGACGTTTCTTATTCGGTCTAGCCTTGTGTGCCAACACATCCAACGTAGCATTCTCATTTCTGCTACCTCCATCTTCCGCACTTGTGCCTTCTTGATGGCCCAATAATCTGTTCCATATAGCATTGCAGGTCTAACTGCAACCCTATAAAATTTTCCCTTTAATTTAGTTGGGAAACTCTTGTCGCACAATATACCTGCGGCTGCTTTCCATCTACCCCATCCTACCTGAACTCGATGGGTCACATCACTGTCTAATTCCCCATCGCTCTGAACAAATGATCCTAGAAACTTGAACTTCGTTACCTGTGGAACCACCTGCCTTTCAATGGTAATCTGTGTGTCCTCATTGTCATTTACCCCTCCAAAAGCACAGTGTAGGTACTCCGTCTTAGATCGACTAATCCTTAAACCTTTTGTCTCTAAGGTTGTTCGCCACTCCTCAAGTCTCATGGTTAGATCTTGTTTTCTCTCAGCAAGTAACACAATATCGTCTGCTAACATCATGCACCATGGGAGCGTCCCCTGATTCGACTTTGGCAACTCATCGAAGACTACTGCAAAAAGAAACGGACTCAGCGCTGACCCCTGGTGAAGACCTACCTCTACAGGGAAGAAATCAGTATCACCCACTGGCGCACGTACGCTTGTTGCACTCCTAGTATACATATCAATAATTATCTCTATGTATTTCTTGGGTACTCCTCTACCCTCCAAGCACTCCCAAAGCACCTGTCGTGGCACACTGTCGTAGGCCTTTTCTAGGTCAATAAACACCATATGCAGGTCACGCTTCTTCTCCCTATATTTTTCCATCAATTTTCTTATAAGGTGTATTGCCTCTGTGGTGGAACGCCCCGGCATGAATCCAAATTGGTTCACCGTAACCTGAGTTTCTCGTCTAAGTCTAACCTCAATCACTCTTTCCCATAGCTTCATAGTATGACTTAGTAGTTTGATTCCTCGGTAGTTACCACAACATTAGGCGTCTCCTTTGTTCTTATAGATAGGAACTACAACGCTGCTCCTCCATTGATCCGGCATCTTACCAGATTTAAGGATACTATTGAACAGAGTAGTTAACCACATGACTCCTTCCTCTCCCAGACACTTCCACACCTCGATGGGTATGTTTTCTGGGCCAACCGCCTTAGCCCTTCCCATCCTCCTAAGTGCAGTCTTCACCTCTTCTCGTGTGATCCGTCGGCAGTAGCAGTTATTCGGTTGTTACAATGACTTCTTATAATATTTTTTGTGAAATTTTGTTTTTAAGTAACTCGTCTTTAAACGTGAATACGTGATCTAATATTGTTACTATATATAAACTTTTTAACTATATGGGCATTGAACTTTGCAGGAGTTATACAAAGGAAGAAATTTGGGTGCCCGGAATTGGTGAAGCAGATCTAGATAGCAATCGACCTGGTGATTTTGTTCTATTACTACCAAGGTGATTTGAAACAACTCTAAAACTAATTTAGACATTTTCTTATTTGTGTATTTTAAGAAATGAGTTGTTGCAGGTGGCTACTTGGCAGTTCTTTCAATGGAGCAGAAACATAGAAAGATGCTTGTAATGGGAAGTTGGGAACATTTATAAGCCGCGTTGACTCGATATTGACCGTTGTAGCTGACTTTAGTGTAAGGGATCACTGTACCTCATATTAAGGTAATTTGTTTATGCATTTTATTCTTATTGTTCGTTGTCTTTGTGAGTCTAAGTTAAGGTTTAGGTTAAGGTCGCATGAATCTTTTAGATAAATTTTGCAAAAGACAAAATTGGTAAAGCGGTAAACCTTGCTTTGTAAAAAGACAACTCACTAAAATTTGGTTAGTTAATTGTAACAAGAAACATGGCTTATCAAAATGCAAAGACTGTAATATTAATAATATTGGTGGTTTTGTTATGTTCATGTATTTGTTTCTGTGCTGCTTCTGTTTCATAAAGTAATCTTCATTAATGGCCAAAGTAAGATTCTTATTTCTGGATCCGTTCAATGTTCATTACCCAAGAATCACTCTTAAGGTAAACTTACTAATTTGCTTATTTTTCTTTATTAATTGCTATCAAGAATTCATTTATGAGAATTTATTGTTATGCTTTAGATGTGGCCGGATCTTATTCAGTAGGCAAAAGAAGGAGGGTTTGATGTGAATATGTGATTCAAACTTGTCACTACAGCAATATCGAGCGTTAGCGGCGACATGTCGCAGGTAAAACTTTTAGTGGTGATTTTTAGCTTGTCGCCGCTAAAACTTTGTTTTCTTGTAGTGTGTGTTTTCTGAAATGGGCATGAACCACATCCCGGTTAAGTAAGTTCAATGTTTTTATAACAGGACCTTTTATCGAATAGGTCGTCTTATCTGTGGGCCCGGTTTTTAATTAGTTGCACTTTTTTATGTTACTTTGTTTGAGAGGTAAAAAAGGATAAAACTAATTATGATTTTTCTAATGTTATAAAGACAATAAATGAGTCGTGTGTTTTATTTAGCTGGTGTGTATTTATAACATTAACAAAATATGTAGTTTGAAAAAACAAAGGATGAGATTTTGAAAGAAAAATATATTTTTAATCCGGCCAACTGCTCTAGTACAAATATAGGCGGTACATACAGACTCAATCGAACCCCGGCTATGTAAAAAATATTGTTTATTTTATTTTATTTTGTTTTGTTTTGTTTCTTTTGGCAGTATTATTTTGAAGATAGGTATGATTTAGTGAATTTCATTAAGCTAATTAAGTAAGTTGGACTCTATGTTCATCTCATAGTTGGTCCTTATGCTTGTGCTGAATGGAACTTTGGGCATATATTTTTTAAATTCCTTAAATAGCAATAATATATTAATATTCATGTAGTTTGACAAGTTTATATATAAAGAACACTTCTCTTGTCAATTTCACTTTCAACGGGTTTCCTGTTTGGTTGAAATATGTTCCAGAAGTTAGTTTCAGAACAGATAATGGCCCTTTCATGGTCCGCGTCACTTTCTCATAAAATTTAAATTAAAAAAAGGTTAATTTTTTTTAAATGTTATTTTCTGGGTATATTAAATTTAGCAAGCAATAATGATTATATATGTATAGGCTGCAATGGAAAAATTCACAAGGCAGAAAGATTATATGAGAATCAAGGTTGGTCCAATTATTTTATCTCAAGTAGTCACAACTACTCATTTCTGAAACATATTACCAAAAATTTGCACAATTGGATTTTAATAAAAATTAATGTGACAGATTGAAAACGAATATTGACCAATGGAGTATTTACTTGGAGCACCGAGTCAAATGGCTGTTGGTCTTGGAACTGATATACCGTGGCTCATGTGCAAACAAGATGATGCTCATGATCCTGTTGTAAGTTCATCATTTAGTTATGCAAGTTTTTTGAATATGTGGACTTTTTCTTGTCAATTGCTTACCCACATGGCTGTTTTCATGCATTATGTTTCAAGTGGGCTTTTGAATAAAAAAGTAAAGCCATGTATGATAAGGAACAAGATGATCTTCTAAAAATGTATCTTTTGCTTTTAAATTGAATGCATTAAAGTAAATCCAAAGTCTTAAATTAAGTGTGGGGCGGGTGGGTAAGGCAATGGGTTGAAATTTAAACAAGCCAAATTGGGATTATAATCTGAATGCATGTATATAACATTCTAAAATGAGGTTACTTGCCATTTTGTACTAGCTAAGTTGATAAGATGTTTTTAATTATTTTCTTTGAAGGTGAAATGATGATTTACTTTTTGACAATACCCTGTCAAAAACGGGTTCAGTTCAGTTTCGGATTGAATGATAATTATATATTTAATTATCTGTTGGATACATGCTTCAGAAAGTATTTAATTTATGTTTTCTATTGTAGCGTGTAACTAGAGTAGCTATATGGGAGACAGATTGTTGTGGGAGTCAAACCTGAAGCCCAACCCTGACATGACACAAGCGTAACACAAAACTTAGAATTCTCATTCTACAGTTTACTACAAGAAGCATTGAATGGTCACAAAACGTATTCATAACATAAAAGCACTAAGGAGTTGAAAAACTTTTGCACATGCTCGAGACATATGTTACATGCTCGTAGACGCTCATGTTGTTTAGCTTATGCATGTTTTTATTTTTATCTTTTTTGTAATTATGAGAATTTTGACTCTGTGACTCATTATGCAGTATGTTATATTTGTGCAGGCCTTGCTGGATTGCTACTTATTTTTTTTGTTATCGATCTTGGGGTATGGAAATAAGTCAATATAAAATCGGCTTTTTGTATAACCCAAAGCATGATGGATTGTTACTCACTGGGTTATTGGTTGTTTTGGATCTTAGCGGGTATTTTGTTTTTAATATAATTTTGATTTTTAAAAAGGTGTAGGGGACAAACCCCATTTTACTTTCATAGGGTCTTATTCAATTTGTTTAAAGTAGTTTCATTATTTTTTTTAGCTCTTTGGGAAAATGTCAAGAGATTTTTTAATGCCTTTGTTTTGTAAGTTTCTTCATTTACTGAATTACCGTCACATTCCAGTGTTGATATTTCCGTCCACCGGACGGGTAAAGTACTAGTTTGATTTAGAATGCAAATACTATTGTGCTATTAGAATTTGGTTTGGAATGCAAATATTATTTTGGTTTAGAATGCAAATGCTATGTAGATATGAATCCTTTTTTACGAACCATTTCATACGCTTGCCTTTTTTTAAACAAATATTATTTTGTTTAGAATTGAAAAAAGTATACTTATGTTGCATTAAATTCCCCGTCCATTGGGCGGGCGTAAACTAGTGTGGAACCAATTTGTTATTAAATATAAGTTCTAAATAATTGCTGCTAAGATGATGCGGAATGGAAGGAATATCATTTTTGGATGTAATTTCAAAATTTGTTTGTACTCTCAATGTGGTAAGGTAAATCGTGTTATTGTTTATTGGTTAAATTCATGTCAGTTCGTTAGTGGTTGGTTACTCAATCGTTTGATTTCTTTTAGCAAATTATTACAGACGTAAAATCTGTCGCGGAGCTCTGAGGCCTTGGTTTGTAGAAACCTAATGTAATATTTGATCAGAGACTCAAGTTGGGGGAAGTGAAAAACTGATTTTGCCCCTTTGGCAATTCGCCAGTTACATTCGGGTAAGTGATCAATGAGCTTCGAATATATTTTTTTGTCATCTGAGTTAAATTCGATGACACGAATTTGTTTATTTATCTGTTTTTTTTTTGTTTTTTTTGTTTGTTTTTAAATTATGCTTTTTTTTTTGGAAGAAACTAATCTGGTTTTATAGTTTGTTGATTAGGTTGGCTTTATCAGGTGCAGACACTCAACTTAGTTGTTGGTTTATGGGATAGCATATATGTTGCTAGCAAGAGGCCTCTGGTCCCAATACTATCAAGTTAAAACTGTGATTAGTTACATTACGCTTGATTACTGTTACCATAAATATAAAAGAAACTTTAATTTCTGAAATCTTGATGTTTTATATAATTCTCATCATCATCATCATCATCGTACTCAGTATATCCCACCAATAGCAAAGCTATGGTAGGGTCTGAGGAGGGTAAGATGTAGACAGCCTTACCTCTACCCCGTAGGAATAGAGAGGCTGCTTCCGGTGAGACCCCCAGCTCGATGGTAGTTTTGCATCAAGCCTTGGACATAAGGCACATAACACTCAACCATTGGGACACCGGCCGATTGGTGCATGTACCCTTGTCTTTTGGCTATCAACGCTACCACATGAAATCTTGATGTTTTATATAATTCTATTAGTTTTAATGTTATCATATCTTTATTATCTCAGTGGTTTAGTGTAAATGAATGTGCATTAGTTATTTAAGGGTACTTTAGGAATAGCATGTTACATCTAACAGTTTGAAGATATTAAAACCAATAGGGCATTTTAGATTGCAAGTTATCAAATTGTCACTGAGGCAATTTTTTGCAAAGTTTATGGGTCAAATTCTTGCAAGGGACATTTAGGAAAAAAGGATTTTATGTTTAGACTTTATAAGTGAAGCTCAAACATTTTTCTCTTGGCCTATGGTTGACAGTGAGTTAAATGTCTTTGACCTTTTTTTTCATCTTGACATAATACAAGTCTAAATGGGTTCAAGTTTGTTTCGGGCCGATACCACGAGCACATTTATCTAAATGGGTTGTGTTCGTATTAACTCTAGAGATTCATGGCTTGACCGGTTTAACTTATTAAAATTCGTATTAGAAATATAAAATTGCTTCAGTTTTTAACATATTTATAAACCATTACTTTCAATTGCAAACACGGCAAGTTGCAAGAGAACTAAATAAGAGGAAATGCATGGAAGCAAGCATTGATTTCTATTATTTGGAGAAAGCATCGAGTGAGTGACGGGGTTGAAATGGTTCCCAGCGGTTAGGCCAAATGATAATGATCACCCAATCAAATTTAGTTTCTTGTGATACAGCAAATGTAAATGGTGATTTTGTTCCCTTTTTTGTTGAGTCAAAAGATTAAAGCATCAATGATTTTTAGTTGAACTTTTCCTTTTTCACATTAAGGAAAAAAATTATTGTTTCTAAATTGTCTAGCTTAACTCTTATAATTCAATGGATTTTAATGTGTTCATCGTGTTTAATGATTCATGTTTTGATGTTTCCGTCCACCGGACGGGTAATGCACTAGTTATATATAGGTGACTAGTTTGAGCCCCGTGTATTACACGGGGAATTGATGAAAATTTTAAATTTTGAACATTAATTAAAATACAATCGACAACACAATTATCATATATTGTTGATTAAATTACAATTTATATTAAAAATATAGGAATTACTAAATAAACATTACATTTTATACCCGTCTAAAATCACTAACATTTTCAATTATTTTTTAAAATTCCTACAATTACTCTCATTTTACTCTTCTTAAAATCACTAACATTTTCAAAAAAAAAAAAAAAAACAAGTTAATGGTGAGTTAATAAATTAGCGAGTTAACAAAAATTAAAAATTACAGGATCATAAACATAGTTTCACGTGAAACTTGAACAGATTTTACGAGAGTATTTGAATTGCAAGAACCGCATATGTTTTAAGTGATCTAATATATTTTTTACAAGAAAGCTAAAGTTACAAAACAATAAAATTTACGAGATAACAAAAATACCTGTGAACCAATTATACGTTAAACAAAATTAAAGAATGCAGTTGATTTTACAAGATCACAATAATTTACGAAATAATAAAAATACTAGTAAATTAATTTTACAAGATCTCAATAATCACGACATTAGTAAAATTACGAGATTTCTTTATATTTTAAGTGATCTAACAATAAAACGTAATCACTAAAACTATGTTGAAATTTGATCAAACCTTGATATAAGTTCGCCTATGAGTCGAGTATCCTATCCTACAATCTATACTAACATACCTATCGTAAATGTAGATCTTAAATTTGTGAATTAGAAGACAGAACCTGATAAGAGGTGGAAGAGAGTGAGAGCTGATGAATGATGGATGGATTGTTATGATGATGAGTGGTGAAAGAGAGTGAGAGAGATGGTAAAATAAATTAAACATCGAAAGCTGAGAGATAAAGTAAAATGAAAGAATGAAAGATTTTACTTAATAGCATCGAAAATTTGAAAAGACTATTAAAACGTTTATTCGTTTTTTTATATTGTAAGTGTATTTAATTCAATTTGTTAACATAAAATTTAAGGTGAATGTAAGGCTCCGATCTGGTGCCCTATTTACTCATAAACACAATTCTAAATATTAGTGTTATTTAAAACTTGTGCGGAATTTAAAACTTCAACCATATATATTTTACATAACATTTAAAACCTTATCTTATCATCTTTCAAATTTGTCTTTTAAAAGAAAACATAGTTAAATAAACATCATAACAACTTTTCTTGAGATGCCAGTATCTTCGTTCCAATGCCATGTGTCCATGTCAAGCGAGCTGCCTCAACCTATTCACCTGCGTGCATACTAAAAGTCAGCTACGCTAAGTGAGTTCTAGTTAATCAGGCAACATACATTACATTCACATGTTTCCATAAATATGTATCTGAAGATACATACCTTCATCCAGTGGCGGAACAAGAACTTTTAAATTGGGGGGTCGTAATATAAATTCTGAACTTTCGTTAAAATACATTAATAAGCTTTTTTACCAATTGGTAACTGTAATCTTTGAGGCCCAAAACTTTTGGTTGACAAAGGCTTTCGTAGTGTACCGTCTTCTTACTACCACTCAAATATTAACCTAATAATCATTGGCCTGGTTACCAACAATATCATCTCGATTTTTTTATTAGTATTTTCATTAAAATATTACGAATGGATGAATTCTTGATACTTATTTTGGGTTATTTATCAATATATATTACTAAACATGCACTTCTACATCTAAATATAATAGAAATAACAACCAAAATATCTTTTAAAACTTTAACGTAACTGTGTCGTGAAATATAAAATAAAATATAGTAAAACAGTCTATTCATTATTCAATTTAAATTACAATTATTAATCATATAACAACTTAATAATTAAAAAACGAAAGTGAAGTAAAGAAACTTACATCATGATGGTTGCAGAAAGGTCTACAGATTTTTCATAAGCTTTTTTCATATTTGTGGGATTTTTTTTAGTGTTGAGAACTATTTTCTTGAAAAATATAAAATAGTATACAAGTATACAACCAATAAAAGTTTAGTTTTTAATGTTGGGCCATGCTGTTTTTTTTAGAAGCCCATCTTGAAAGTGTTTAACCTAATAATAAAATAACAAACTTCAATATAATAGTGGGTCTTCTCTATCTTCTCTGTATCAGAAAGCAGTTAACAGTACACCATGGCTGCCGTTCACCGCTACTTACCGTCGCTTGCCGGAAAACTTTTCTACATCAATTTTCTTTTCTTTTCTTTTAACTTTTATGCTTCAAAGAGGACTATCAAGAGGGTCCAACTGTAAGAAAGCATTTTGGCGAAGAACTCAGATAACCTTGGAATGTGGCATGCTGGAGGGTCAGCTGACCCCCCTGACCCTCCGGTAGTTTCGCCCCTACCTTCATCTTTCTATACATACTTACATACATACATACTTTCATTCTTTCTTTCATACTTACATACATACATACTTTAATTCATACATATACATTTTAAAGAGCATTCCTCCCTATACCTTCGTAGATATTATTAAAGTATGTTCCCTACATCCGCAGATATTATTAGGGTTTGTTCCCTACATTCGCAGATATTATTAGGGTATGTTCCCTATATTCGCATATATTATTAGGGTATGTTCCCTACATTCGCAGATATAATTAGGGTCTCTAACCTACATTCGCAGATATTATTAGGGTATGTTCCCTATTTAACCATACCTTCCACCCGTTCCATAACCACACATACCTTTCTTTATATAATCATACTTTCGTACATACTCATTTCATTACGTACTTTCATACCTACATATTCATACTATGCATACTACGCATTACTTTCCGTGTCGATACATGAAATATCCGAATATCGTTCACGCACCGACAAGCATTCATTCATAACATTCGTACATACTATCACATCAATCATTATAGCATACATTTACCATTTAAGGTAAGTGTATTAACGTTCACATTGAGTATGCACACAACCTCGAAAACATAACAAGGAAGTGGAGCTAGAAACTCACCTGAATCCGGTTTCTTTCTTAATTTATAGTAATTATCCTCTTTAACTAGGCTCGGCTAACTGTATATATAATAATTACATTTATCAATTAAACAATCCTATTCTTATCATTTAAGTTTCATCATAAACTTCTAAGTCTGGATTAATCTAATGTCAAATTCTATTCGAATGGTCTGTTTATTCGAATGATCAGTTTTGATTCGAATGAGCCTTCAGATCGATTAACATTCCATTCGAATGGGTTATCCATTCGAATTGGTTATCCATTCAAATGGAACTTCTCATTCTAATGGGTTATCCATTCGAATGGGTTATCCATTTGAATGGAAACTCTATTCGAATGGGTTATCCATTCGAATGGAGCCTTCATTCGAATGGAGCCTTTATTCGAACAATTCTTTGTTTGCTTCGGCATTCTATTCGCATGAACCCCTTTTCCTTTTTTCTTTCTTTCCTTTACAACGAATGTTTATTCATTCGAATTCTTTTCATTCGAACGTCTGGTTTCCATTCGAATACACCCGCTGTAGGGGTATTAACACTTTTATTATCACTATCACTAACCATATTAGCATCCATTCTCATATTTTAATATTCTATCACCTTTAAACATGTTTATTTCTATCCTAGACCAAGATTTAGCTCGTTTTAGCAATAAAGTTTAAACCTTTATTGATCTCAAGCTCTTTTTAGCTAAATCTAGGGTTTCTAAGGGAACCGTGCATACCCACGAATTCATTAAGTCTTCTTTAACGCCAAGTTTACATTTTTATGGTATAAAAATACCTGATTTGCCCTAGTACCAAGTCTTAAGGCAAATCGTTCTTAAAAACACAACCTTTGTGCATAAAGCACGTACCTTTGACGTATTTTAGGCTACAGTTAGCTTCAACACACAACTATGGACTTGTTCTAGCTTGCTTAGCTAAAGATCTATCAAAATCTAAGCTCGGTTCTTGGAACTTGGATCTCGGCCGAAAGGTTGAGAGTGTTTGTGTGTGTTTTTGAGTGTGTAAGGAAAAGTTTGGATAAGAATGAGAGATTTTAGGGTTTTAGGGAGGTTTAAGGAGTATTTATACTCCCTCAAGCCCATGGAACTAAGGCCCATCACCATCTCTTATTCCATCTTTCATTAACCAAGCCCACACTCTTTTATTTTATTTAACATAATTAAATATCAACACACTTTTGAATAAACACAAGTCCCTTTTATTTATTATCAAAAGTAGGATGTTACAAGTCTTTCCTCCTTAAAGAGGTTTCATCTCCAAAACCTAACTATCACTTAAACAAATCAGGGTAAAAATTGTGCATCTCTTCCTCAACTTCCCAAGTGGCATCCGATCCTTTACGATGCTTCCATATCACTTTCACCAACGGGATAACTTTATGACGAAGTTGCTTTTCCTTCAGGTCAACTATCTCTATAGGTTGCTCAATGTAGTTCAACTGTTTGTCAACCTCAATGTCTACCAATGGCACATGAGACGTGTCATCAGCTAGGTATTTCTCAAATGAGAAACATGGAAGGTAGAATGAATTCCTTCTAACTCTTCAGGTAAATATAGCTTGTAAGTCATTTCACTTGCGAGATCTATAATCTTAAATGGTCCAATGTACCTTGGACTTAGATTTCCTCTCTTCCTAAAACGAATAATTCCCTTCCAAGGTGAGACCTTGAGCATCACATCGTCACCAATGCTAAACTCAATTGGTCGTCGCCGCTTATCAGTATAGGACTTCTGACGATCTTGAGCAGCTTTCATTATTGCTTTATCTGATCAAACCTTGAAGAAGTTTCTTGCACAACTTTCGAGCTTCCAATCTCTTTCTGACCAATCTCTCCTCAACATACATGAGTTCTACAACGTGTACCGTATAGAATCTCAAACGGCGGCATACCAATACTCGAATGGTAACTATTGTTATAAGAGAACTCTGCAAGGTGTAGATGATCATCCCAACTTCCTCCAAAATCTAACACACAAGCACGTAGCATATCCTCAAGTGTTTGGATAGTCCTTTCAGACTGCCCATCAGTTTGAGGATGATACGCCGTACTGATGTTTAGTCTTGTTCTCATAGCTTCGTGGAATTTCGTCCAAAATCTCGAAGTAAAACTAGTGTCTCTATCAGACACGATCGATAATGGCACTTCATGTTTACCCATAAATTCCTTTATGAACACATTTGCTAACATTTCTGACGAGATAGCCTCTCGTATAGGCAGAAAGTGAGAACTTTTAGTCAAACGGTCCACTATCACCCAAATGGTATCGTGGTGTTTAGCTGTACGAGGTAGCTTAGTTATGAAGTCCATGGTGATGTGTTTCCATTTCCATTCTGGTATTTCTAAAGGCTACATCTTCCCATAAGGCTTCTGGTGTTCTGATTTGACTTGCAAGCAAGTTAAGCACTTATAGACATAATCCACTACATCATTCTTCAAGCTCGGCCACCAATAGTCTTTCTTAAGATCTTGATACATCTTGGTGGATCCCGGGTGTATAGAGTATCTCGACTTGTGAGCTTCATCTAAGATTCGACCTATAATATTTCCATGGCGTGGAATCCACAAACGGCCAAACCAACTCTTCACACCATGAGTGTTATCTATCAACTCGTCTTGACGTCCGACAATTCTCTCTTTCTTCATTAACCCTTCATCTGCAAGCACCTCAGACTGCACCTTGATGATCTCTTCAAAGAGATCTGAGTTAATGATTAACTTATACGACTTCACTGTTGCAATGGCTTCTTCATTCTTCTGGCTTAGCGCGTCGGCAACCACATTAGCCTTACCCAGGTAGTATTTGATATCAGAGTCGTAGTCCTTTATCAACTCTAACCATCTTCTTTATCTCATGTTCAACACTTTCTGCTAGAAGAAGTAATTTAATCTCTTATGATCTGGGTAGATAGTACACCTAGTACCATACAGATAATGTCTCCATATCTTTTGAGCATGCACTACAGCTGCTAGCTCCAGATCATGCGTTGGGTAGGTACTCTTGTGAACCTTAAGCTGTCTAGATGCACAAGCTATAACCTTTCCTCGTTGCATTAACATGCAACCTAATCCACGATGTGAGGCATCAATACAAACAACCAAATCCTCATCACCATCTGGTAGAGTAAGAATTGGAGCTTGCGTGAGTCTTTTCTTTAGTTCCCCAAAAGCTTCATCCTGAAACTTACCCCAATTGAATACTACAGTCCTTCGGGTCATTCCGGTCAATGGTGCGGCTATCTTGGAGAAGCCTTCAATGAATCTCCTATAATAGCCAACCAACCCTAAGAAGCTGCGTATATCAGCCGGGTTCTGCGGAGTCTTCCAATTCGTTATCGCCTCAATCTTTGCTGGGTCCACAATAATCCCTTCTGGATAGATCACGTGACCTAGAAACTGCACTTCACGCAACCAAAATGCGCACTTAGAGAACTTAGCGTACAACTCCTCTTCTTCAGAACTTCCAATACTTCTCGTAGATGCTCCACGTGGTCAGACTCGCTCTTTGAATAAATCAATATATCGTCAATGAACACGATAACTGATTTGTCCAACATAGGTCGACATACCCTATTCATCATGTCCATAAATGTTGCTAGGGAATTCGTTAGACCGAACGACATTACCAAGAATTAGTAGTGTCTATACCGCGTTCGAAAAGCTGTCTTAGGGATGCCTGCCTCTTTTACTTTCAGCTGATGGTAGTCTGATCTAAAATCTATTTGTGAGAACCAACTCGAACCTTGTAGTTGGTCAAACAAATCATCAATCCATGGCAATGGATACTTGTTCTTCAACGTAAGCTTGTTCAACTCACGATAGTCTATACACATTCTCATGCTTCCATCTTTATTCTTTACAAATAAAACCGGTGCACCCCACGGGAAAACAATTGGTCTTAGAAAACCTTTATCGAGTAGTTCTTGCAGTTGGGACATCAATTATTTCATCTCGGACGCGCGCCAGGCGATAAGGTGCTTTCGCGACGGGCAGTGCTCCTGGTACTAAGTCTATCTAAAATTCTATCTCACGTTCCGGTGGCACCCCGGAAGGTCCTTAGGGAACACTTCTGGATAGTCGCGCACAACAGGAACATACTTCGTTTCCTTCTTCTCGGCCGTAGCTTTGACAACATACGCCAGATAGGCACCGCACCCTCGCATTAATAATCCTTCGGCTTTTATCATCGAAATGACATTAAGCCCTGAACTTTCTTTATCACCATAAACCGTCATCGTACCACCGTCCAAGGACTTTAACCTTATCAACCTACTCTTACACACTATCTAAGCCTCAAACTCAGATAGCCAATCCATTCCCAAAACCACATCGAACCCTTCTAAGGTCATAACATACAAGGTCACATGAAACTCACATTCCTCTAACTCTACCTTACAATCCTTAACCATTCTCATTAATCCTAACCGAGGTCTCACTAGTGGTTTCTACGGTAAAAGTTTCAGGCACACGATAACATTTCATTTTCGCTAACTTACTAGATGTCGTAGCTACAAAACTTCTATGTGCACCTGAGTCAAACAACACAAAAGCGTAAATACCGTTTACTAGAAACGTACCTATGACAACATCTGAGACCTGTTTGGCTTTCTCCTGAGTCAGCATGTAGGCTCTGGTTCTTGGCCTAGCTTGCTCAACATTTTTCTTTCCACTTCCTCCAGCTTCACCATAGGTGCACTCTCTTAACATGTGACATGTCTTACCACATTTGTAACACGTAGGTTTGCACCACATTCATGAGCATAGTGCCCCGCCTTTTCACACTTGTAACAGACATTTGATCCAACTTTGCACTCCCCTACATGGATTTTCCCGCACTTATGACATGTATCAGAACCAATACCCCACCTACACTCACCACTGTGCATCTTACCGCACATTTTACATGGCCTTCTCTCCCACACCTTTTTCCTTTTATTCTTGGGATTCCACATCTGAGTACCAGGCCGCTTAGAAGGAGCAACCCATTTCTTCTCTCTCTTTTCTTCCACCACCACCACATCCTCCACGGTCAGATCATTATAAACCATCTCTGCGAGTTCAACAACAGAGTCAAATGTTGCCGATTTATTAGTCCTGACTAAAGTGCGGACGTTCTGTTGCAGTCCCCTTATGTAGCACTTGATCCTTTTAGCTTCAGTATTAACCATGTCGGGAACCAACCTCGACATGCAGTTGAACTCAGTGGTATATTCGCGGTGTGTCATCTTTCCTGCCTTCAGATTCAAAAACCTTATCTCAGCCCTCTCGACCTCAGCATCAGCACAAAAACGTTTCATGACCATCTCTTTCTGGTCATCCCACCTCATAGCCTTAATTTCTTCCAGATTCTCCCTCTGTTCTACCGACTCCCACCAGTACATAGCTTCTTCTCCGAACGACTTGGTAGCATAACACACTGCTTGGTCAGGACGACACTAACTAATTCGGATAACCTTGTCCATGGTGGTTATCCATTGGAGAGTAGTGATTGAATCCCCCAAACCAGTCAGCTTCGGCGAGTCGCAACCTTTGAACGACTTATAGTTACACCCACCTCAGCCCCTCTTCCTCTCATCAACTTTCACATATAGAACTTCACTCGAATCACCTTCCCCATCATCAGCTTTCTTACCGACATCCCCTGCCCTCTCAGCGGTCCTTACATGGATTCCAGTAGACTTTTTAGGTTGCAGGTTCTTCACTGCAGCAGCTACAACTTAAGCAATGGCGGCCTGAACCACATAATCAAGTTGATACCCCTCATTGTTGCTCGGATTCCTTCCAGCTGCACTTCCTTCTTCCCTTTGTGTTAGTAACTGACTCTACAGAACGTTCTCGGATAATGCGTGGCCTACCACGACGTCTTGTACGACCTCCTTGACCAACAACTTTCCTTGCTCCAGCCATTTGTATTCTATAAGGAAACACAAACATCATCACTCAAGGAACCGTTTAGTACATGGATAGTAAGGCTAACAGGTAATAACAGTGTCCAACTGTAATTAGTTGATCACGTTACTCTCCTTGTCCTATACACTTCCCTTTGTGAGTCCACTTGTGCTGGATTCTACTTTTAATAGTTAGACAATCAAACATTTCACATAATCAAATACTCCTATCTCTTGCAATTAAGGTAACTTTCTTACACTTCCTAACACTACACATGAAATTAATCATGTACTTTACTTTTACTTAGCTTGATTGAGCGACACATGGATTTTCTTGAACTGGCATCTTCATCTTTTCTTACTTATGTCTCATTCTCTGTGCGAGTCTAAGCATGTATGATGCTTAGTTCTCTCGAACTTATGCTTTGATACCAACTTGTAAGGCCCTGATTCCGGTGCCCTACTTGGACATTGGATCTACTCATAAACACAGCTCTAAATATCAGAGTTAATGAAATTTAAAACTTCAACCACACATATATACATATATATATTACATAACATTTAAAATCTTATCTTATCATCTTTCAAATTTCTCTTTCAAAAGAAAACATAGTTAAATAAACATCATAGCAATTTTTCTAGAGATGCCAGTATCTTCGTTCCAATGCCATGTGTCCATGTCAAGCGAGCTGCCTCAACCTATTCACCTGCGTGCATACTAAAAGTAAGCTACGATGAGTGAGTTCTAGTTAATCAGGAAACATGCATTACATTCACATGCTTACATAACACTATGCGAAAATTGACCTTTGGTCACACGAAAAAAGTGTGGTCGTAGTCCTTTAGCCACACACATTTCGTTCAGGTCATATGTGGCCAAAGGCCGCGACACCGTGGGTATGATATGGCCACACACAGTTTTTAGTGGCCTTATGTGGTAATAAGTGTGGCTAAAGGGTACAGACATTAGTTGCTGGCCATCAAGAAGCCTCTCCAATAAGTGTGGCTAAACGGTAGAAAATGGCCACATGACTATTTACTATGAGTGACCATTGCACGTATATAGCCACATGAATTCATGTTTCGACCACATGAATTTTATATTAATGTGGCCAATAGGGTTGTGTTAAGCTTGCACTGTGACCTATACCGTGTGGATATAGCAAAGAAATGGTCACTTAAATTTAATAATAGAGTGGCTAATTATATGATATAGACACTGGATATTACATTAAAAGTGGCTAAATATGTTTACTTTCCACTCAAACACTCCTTTGTAGATTATGGTGTGGCTATTGTCTTGCCGTTTGTCACACATAATGCTTTTCGTAATTTATAGTGTGGCTATTGTCAAACTTTTCGTCACACATAGTGAGGTCCTGTGTGGCTAATCATATCATATAGACACTGGAGGTTATTGTCAATGTGGCTAAAAATGTGAACTTGCTAGTCAAAAACTCTTTTGTAGATTATAGTGTGGCTATTGTCTTACCGTTTGTCACACATAATGCTTTTCGTAATTTAAAGTGTGGCTATTGTCAAACTTTTCGTCACACATAGTGAGGTACTTTGTGGCTAATCATATCATATAGACACTGGAGGTTATTGTCAATGTGGCTAAAAATGTGAACTTTCTAGTCAAAAAATCTTTTGTAGTTTGTGGTGTGGCCATTGTCTTACCGTTTGTCACACATAATGCTTTTCGTAATTTAAAGTGTGGCTATTGTCAAACTTTTCGTCACTCATAGTGAGGTACTGTGTGGCTAATCATATCATATAGACACTGGAGGTTATTGTCAATGTGGCTAAAAATGTGAACTTGCTAGTCAAAAACTCTTTTGTAGATTATAGTGTGGCTATTGTCTTACCGTTTGTCACACATAATGCTTTTCGTAATTTAAAGTGTGGCTATTGTCAAAATTTTCGTCACACATAGTGAGGTACTGTGTGGCTAATCATATCATATAGACACTGGAGGTTATTGTCAATGTGGCTAAAAATGTGAACTTGCTAGTCAAAAACTCTTTTGTAGTTTGTGGTGTGGCCATTGTCTTACCGTTTGTCACACATAATGCTTTTCCTAATTTAAAGTGTGGTAAGTGTCAAACTTTTCGTTACACATAGTGATGTATTGTGTGGCCAAACATATCATATAGACACTGTAGGTTATTGTCAATGTGGCTAAAAATATGAAGTTGCCACTCAAACAATCTTTTGTAGTTTGTGGTGTGGCCAGTGTCTTACCGTTTGTCACACATAATGCTTTTATAATATAAAGTGTGGCTATTATCAAACTTTTCGTCACACATAGTAATTTTTCCAATGACGTTTGCTCTCGTTCCGCCACACAAACAAAAATCAACTGATGAAAGTGTGGCCAATGTTTTTGGTACCCTTTCGTCACACAAAAATGTTTTTGTTGTGGCTAATGGTCATTTATAGACTCAAATTTTTGTAATTTCAGGTGTGGCTATTGTCTTACTTTTGGCCACACCTATTTAATGTGTTATATGTGGCCAAATTGTGTGTACATAGGCAATATATAATTATTTTTATTTTTGCGCAGTAATATAAAACAGCTATAAGCAAGCATGACAAAACAAAATTAGAAACAAATTATATTAACAATAATATTCACTTAAGCAAATGTATATGCAAAATATCTTACAAATACAAAAATAACGACTACCTATATACTAGCTAAGGCGTCGGTTTTCTTGGCACTGCTCCTTGTATTCTGTTTGGTAACCGTGTCTATCGTTGTGTACTTTGCCTTTGCCTTCTTGCCAGCTCTGTCTGGTTCTTTTGAGGATGGGAGTGGTGGTAGCTGGAACAACAGAATATGAAAAACAAATATGTATAATTAATTTCGTATTTTGTAATTGAATAGAACAAAATAGTAGGCCTTCAAACGAACCGAACGTTCGTTTAACTATTCGTTAACCTTTCGGCGGGAAGTTCGTTTATGTTCATTTATCTTTGTTCAATTACGTTAGTTTAGATTATAAACAAACGAACATAAACGAACACAAGTGTTCATTTTTTAAACTAAATGAAAATGCACATAGATATTTGTTCGGTTAAGTTAAAAGGGAACAAACCTCCTGGTCACATAAGATTAGGTGTTCTGGCCAAGCAACAAAAGTACCAGTTGCGTCGCCAAAAGTCATAATTTCACCTGCCTCACAAGGAATAATTTCTTGTTCCTTTATTGTTTCATCAATACTAACTTTATAGCAACACTCCGGGATTGCTTTTCCATGCAACTGTTGTGGAACCGGTGACCAATGAACTGTACCATTTGCCACCTTGTTACGCTTGTCATTCACACACAAACGACACTCATACACCTATAAACAAGCATGTGAAATTAAGATGTCTTAGTTGAAGTCAATATATAAGTACATACCCATGTTGGTGGGAAATTAACAATGTTTCGCGCAGTACATACCTTTATTTCAGCAGGTGGGGAAGCTTCATCCGTAGATACATCAACTTTTCTTTTACGGCTTCTCCGTTTTACCTAAAAACTGAAATTGCCAAATACTTACTGATGGTTTTTTCGAGCCGTTACTATCCGGAGTGTGGTGTAGTTGTGTTGATGCTTGGTCAACATTGTTCTCTACAGGCTTCATTGGTAATATAAAAGAAATCGGAATTGTTAGACTTATTAGGTTATAAAATATAAAAACTGAAATTGCCAAATACTTACTGATGGGTTTTTTGAGCCGTTACTATCTGGAGTGTGGTGTGCTTGTGTTGATGCTTGGTCAACATTGTTCTCTACGGGCTTCATTGGTAATATAAAAGAAATTGAAATTTTTAGACTTATTAGGTTATAAAATATAAAAACTGAAATTGCCAAATACTTACTGATGTCGCGCTATGGGGATCGACTACAGTTTGGTCAACATTTTTTTCCACAGACTTGGCCTGCAATTCGGTAATAGAAAATGAGCA
Organism: Bidens hawaiensis; assembly: GCF_021521415.1. NCBI lineage: Eukaryota > Viridiplantae > Streptophyta > Magnoliopsida > Asterales > Asteraceae > Bidens > Bidens hawaiensis. Next base: position 247,856 of record NW_027491521.1, read on the forward strand.
CACTCACATTGGAAACGAATTATAAAAAGTACTGAAATTGTCAAATACTTACTGATGTCGCGATATGGGGAGTGGGTACCATTTCGACAACTATTTTATCCATAGACTTGACCTACAATTAACTTATGCAAAATCAACACACTCACATGGAAAGTTAATTATTAAAACAAATCAATCAAACTGTCAAATGCTTACCTGAGTAGCGGATTCATGTTGCATAGCCTCACCTGAGGTTATGATGTTTCCCACATAACTGGCCTACAAATCAATTTATTAGGTTATGGAAAATGAAAAATCACATGAAAAGTTGTAATAAACAAATAAACTGTTAGATACTTACTGGTGCTGGCATTTTAATTTGTTCCACATCACTTGTACTTTGGTTAGAACCAACCTGGTTGGGAACAGGATTTACCTACGAATTGTGACAAAAACAGTGCTAATTATGTATGTCGAATGCATTAATTAATATGTAGCATACGTCACTTACTTAACTTGCCGACATTTGCGGCAACAATCCTTCGAGATGTCTGAACATGGTCTCAAATGCTAATTGTTCCTTCTCACGGCTTGCTAGCATAGCATTTGTGGATTCAAGTAAAGTCGTCAACTTGCTCACCACTTCATCTCTCTGCACCGCCTCATACTCAAGTTGGGCAATCCGTTGCTTAAACAAGCCTTTTACTCGACTCACACCCCAATATTTACCTGTTGTCAGTCCGTACCCAATCCCTTTTAAAAACCCACCTTTCTCTTTGCCAAGCACTAAGGTGACGGCATCTGTGCACGGTTCAAGTGTCAGGGCTCCGGAGGCGATCTGCTCCTCATGCTGAACCTGCAAGAAACAAATATTCTAAAACGCTTGTAACACGCTTATGTACAAAAACATATATAAATATTCTAATACGCTAGTAACACGCTTATGTATCCACATCAAGTGTTGAGACAAGTTATACAGACTCAAGTTTTTTTGACACCAATATAAGGCAATGAATTGACTTTAACATGATTTAAAATGTTTAATACTAAAACATACTAATTTGGTTGCCACGCCTTCGACAACAGCATTCTTGTATGTACCATCTTTGTCCTCCATTGCTTTCATCCACATTAATGCACGGCCGGGGATCTCATCCGGTTCAATTTCCTTCTTTTTGACCTTGTAAAATATTCAAGAGAAAGCAGCTGACGGTCATGCATTAGACACATAACCAACAATCATTGAACTAGAGACAAAAGCAGCTGACGGTGATTACCAGTTTCTCTCGCATGTAGGTATAACCCCCTCGTCCCATGTGATGATCAAAAACATTCTTTTCTCGAGCTCCCTTTGATGAAGCCGATGTTTTCTTCAACCACACATTATAATCATTTCATTATATTTAAACAAAAAACATAAACCATATATAGTCGATCAATCTATGTTTGCAGAGTAGAGGACTTATACCTGAAACTGCTCTGATTGTGTGTACTCAACGAAGCGATCCCAATCTTCTTGCCTGATCATCGTCCTGTGTCCCTTGGGTATCGCCTTCAGCTTCAGAGGTTTACCAATGTTCGGCATAATGTATTTGGCATACATTTTTCTATTGAAATCCCGAAGAAGGTGTTCGAGCTGATTCATCACAGAAGGCCTGTGACACGCCTCAATCTCAAAATATTTATGCATAATATAATATAGTAAAGGTAAATTACATTTCAAAATATAAAATGCACAAATAAAAATAAAGAATAACCGTTATTTGTTCCCACAGTTTATCTCTATGCTCCTTCGTGACCTCCCTCCAACTTAGATGTCTCAAGCCAACTATGTCCATTACAACATCCCCTAAAAAACTTGCAAACTTTGATCTGTTTTGGCCAGTGAACCTACCCAAATTATCAAACTCCACTACCAGTCTGACACCACAAGAGTTTGCATAATCGGTACGTAGCTTAGGTAACCTCGTCAACACCCTTGTAGGTTTTTTTGTAGTAGCAAAACTGTTGATGGGTTCGATAGCCATCGTCGCTATATCATCGTCTCCTTGACCGTCGTCGTCGTCGGCTTCATCGCTGGAGTAGCCTTCAGTGTCGTATGATTGAGCGTCGTCGTCGTTTTTGGCTTCCTCATCGGAGTATAAAACATGTTCTTCTTCGATTCTTTCATCTATAAGCTTCATCTTCGATTGTTCTTTAATAATTTGGAATATAAATCACTGTCGGCTGATTTGTGGAGTGGAAATTTTTTAATAATTTGGAGTGTAATTTGCTTTTTGGAGTGTTAAATGTAATTTGGAGTTTTTGAATATTTGGAGTCAATATTTTGGAGCTTTTTGAGTTTTGCCTCCCTTTTAATTAAGAACCAATATATTATTGGCATAGTTTTTACGACAGAGAACCTGTGGCTGAAAATAGACACTTTGACAGAAGATGGTTGGATAAGCGTGTTACTAGCGTATTAGGATATTTATATATGTTTATGTACATTAGCGTGTTACAAGCGTAATAGTGTTTTTTAACAAAGTGTTTTTTGTTTTTTTTAGATTTAACCAAGTGTTGTTTACGATTTAATAAGTGTATCATAAGCGTTTTTAACAAAGTGTTTTTTGTTTTTTTGATTTGTTTTAAGATACTCCATAATTACCATTCATTATACAAAAGGCACCATTACAATACATTCCATAAAACAAAATAAGAGTGAATAACAAAATAGATGATACAAGAAACTATAAAAGTAAAGCATTTAAAAGCTAACCAACCAACATTCAACACAATAAACTAAAAAGTGTATCAATACAACCATACAAATATTACCCAAAGTGACCAAATAAAAAATGTTCCAAAAATCACCAAACACATCACCAAATATTTCCCAAATGTTCCAAACATCACCAAATCACTAATCAACTTTGGAAACTAACAAAGTATCTTCATTGAATTCATATTCAAATCTGCATTTATCACCAATCTGTAATTCATTTTCCTCCTTGAAAATTTTCCATTTTAGTAACCAATATCTGAATTTCAGTTCCGACACTTCACCATGAAGTTTCATTTTTTTACGACCTTCGGGATTGACCAAAGTGATTAGCGTTCCATCATAGGCATCAATCTTGGTAGCAATGTGACCCGAAAGACGCTGTGAAAAGCAAATTTCAAATATACTTGTATTTAAAAAAAATTAGAACTTCAATTTACCAATTTCTTGGTGACGTTCATGTGGAAGACGATTTTAGAGTCATCATTTTGCTCATCAAGATGAATTGGGTTTTGGGAGGAACTACCTTGATTGCTTAATTGATAGTTGAGAAACAGCTGATTTGGACCAGGAAGGATAAATTCTATGCCATCTTCATGAAAGACATTAATATGAAATGTAATATCTGATATGATTTCAAACACAACAAACGAACCACCTTTCAAGTTGGTTTGTTTAAAAACCTCAATCCATCCATCCTCTAGCCTACAACCCATACCACTCAGGGAAATCCTATTAAACATGTTAATTAAAATACATTTGAATTTGGAAAAAATCATTAAAAATAAAAATTAAAACTTACCAAGTAATGGACGTGTCGGTTTCTGACTGGAATACATATCATAGTACCAGATTGATCATTTACGTTTCTTTTGAAAGTAAACATATTCAACATAGATCTTGACTTAAGCTAAAAACAACATATGTTACAGCTTCTATACAACATTCTTTTATTAATTCAGTCTTACCGGTTCCAAAATAAAAGTCATCAAGTACTTTGATTATAACTACGGAAAACGTTCTACCACTTTGATCATAAATCAAACAACAGCCGGTATTCGATTTCATGTCAGGAAATATTGGTTGAACAGCTTTAGGAATGAGTTATAAGTAACACAACAAATGTTCTTAGAATGTATATGTTGCAAAACTGTATAATGTTTCATAAAAAAAAATTAACCAGATAACATTAACATACCATCCTACTCATGGAATCGCTGTCGATATCTACCAGGAACTTAACTCCATTATTGAGACGTGGCATTTTTATGTTCTTACTAGGATAAGCGATGTCTACGAATTACAGTAAATATGAATTACAGTTTAGCAAAGTAGAAGTCGATTTAGGGTTTTGAAGTTAGGAAAGGGGTTTGAATTTTGGTTTTATTTAATTTTACACATTTAATCATATATATATATATTGGTTTTTGTTTTATAACCTTTTAAAAATAGTATAAAAACATAGTCTTACTTTTAGTTTGTTTTACTAACATTCCGGTATAAATTTCGTTAAAAGTTGAGTTCGTTTAATAAATCGTATTTTTTAAATAAAATTAAAATTTTATCCATTATTGAAATATTATCTTAACCATTAGTAATATTTTCTGGATAAGATTTACAACTTCGTAATAGAGAAGCTCATAACATTCTAGTGTTATCATTATCGTATGTAGTTTTGTATCATTATCATCTTCTAGGTTATCATCATCACCATATGAGTTATGATGATGATCAACATCATAGAGTTATCATCATTATCATATATTATAGTGGTTATCATCATCATAATCATTGATCACTGTCACCATGAAACGGCATCATCATCAGACGTGCGGGTAATCAACGTGGTAATTGTATAGGCTATCGTAGTGGCGTTGATCATACGAGTAAAATATATCTCGCTATCAGTGTCGTTATCACCGTCACACAAAGTCGTCATCATCATCAGCATCATCATCATCATCATCCTATTGCCATGTACGGGATGTAGTCAGCATCGTATGGGTTATCGTATACAAAATGCCCAATATTAGCGATCAATGTCGGCGCTATCTTATGAATTGTTGTCGTCATCAAACGGCATCATCAGTCGTACAGGCTACCATCAGTATGACCATCGTATACGTTATCATGGTCGTCGTCGATCATACGGGTTACATGTCATTAAACATCGGTGTCACCATCATCATCAACATATATATATATATATATATGTATGTATGTATGTGTGTGTGTGTGTGCGTCTGTGTGGCGTATTGTCATATAGGTACATATAATTGGTCATCATCATATATATGTGTGAACATCATCATAGACGTCATGCTCATCGTACGAGCTACAGTCGCCATCGTATGGGTTGGCGTAAGCAAACCATACCATATAGGTTAGCAGCATCATTATGATAACCACACCAACCCAGGTTGTTATATTATCATCGTCGTCGTCATAATTGGGCCAATAATCATGGTCATCATACGAGATAGCACCGTCATCGTCTCATGGATTACATATCCACAATCATACTACACACCACCTACTACCACCATCCACCGCCCACATTCGCCACAACGACCTCCAGCACCAACCACTAACCACACACCACTACAACCCACCACAACCACCCACTACGCCACCACCACCACCCACTAATATTATATATAAAAATATATACATTTATTTATACCCACCCACCACCACCACCCACTACCCACCACCACCGACCTCCGCCACCACCACCACCCACCACCACACATCCGCCACCACGAACCACCACACCTCCGCCACCGTCCACTACCATCATGACCACCTGAAGCCACCACCACCCACTAATATTATGTATATATATATCTTTTATACTATACAATACTAACCGTACGATTAAAATTTAAAAGCACGCGCCTTCTTTTAAAAGGGTCAAATAATTACCCTAACTCATCTACTTCTGGAAAGGCGATAATTATTCCCAAAATTCAACCTCGTAAGTCAATATTCATTAAAACCGTCGATGATTCGTTTCTACTGTGAAGCACAAGCACAACCACAACCACAAGCCCGAGTGGTTTAATTATTCTGGAGCGGAACCAAAATGAAGAACCCTAACTCATCTACTTCTGGAACGGAACCAAGGACGAAACAAAGCACGATAGGTCTCAGAATAAGATGGAACAGGTGTTAATTTATGATTTTTTTAGCGTTTTAGGTTTTAATAATTTTAAAATGTAAGCATTTGTTTAAGTCTTCTTATGTATTAAAGCGTTTTATAAGCGTGTTGTTGTAATACATATCTTTGTTTTTTTTTAAATCTATGTATAATATTAAAGCATGTTATAAGCGTATGCTAAGTGTGTTATGGCTTTGGTATTAAAATTTATCATTGTGATGTTTGATAAGAGTTTTCTGTTTCCTTGTGATTCGTGTTGTTATCCCCTACCCCATGTTTTATTGTATGTATGTGAGTCAATTGTCGAAAAAAACAAGACTGATAATAGGAAGACTAAAAAAGTTGCTCCAGTGGGGAAAACAAAACATGTTGTGGAAGCAGACTCTGATTCAGACCTTGACACAAAAATCTACAGGTTGTTGTCAAAGTGGAAACAGGTGGAACACATCACCTCTGGCCCGGACTTTCAGCATCCGAAAAAGAAAGCCATTAAAGAAAAGAAGCCAGCCAAGAGGGGAAAACCTTTTGTTGAATTTGTAGACAAAAAATTGAAGAATAGGTGTGCACCTATTAATATTGTTGATGCAGTGAAGGAAATGACCACTGCCCAAAAAACTTGTGTAGAAGAAATGGGTTTCAGGTCAATGTTAAGACTTCAAGTAACCCAAACTCCAACAACTTTAGGATATTGGTTGCTCATGAACTATAATAACCGTTTAAATGAATTGAACATTGGGAGCGGTGTTATTAAGATAACACCACAAAAAGTACATGAAGTGTTGGGGATACCAATGGGTAAGATTCCTGTTTTAGACAAGAGTAGACCAAGATTGGGGGAAGATGTTACTACAGATTTGTTCAAAAATCAATTCCCGACAAATTCAAGAATAAGTATAAAGCATGTGAAAGACAAACTGGCCGCAGATCAAGGAGTTTGTGAACTGTTAAGATTAATTTCCTTGTGTTGTTCAACACCTGTATAGAATTTGTTACAAAATTTAACAATAGTCAAACAACGATTCATCACCGCAATTGATAAAACCTCGGATATTCTAAATATGGACTGGTGCAGCTATGTTATTGAAAACTTGAAAATGACAAAGGAAGAATGGAGAGATATAAACAGTCAATACAAATGTCTGATCACATTCCTTGTGATGCTTTACACGCATGAATACCAGAAAAAATATGGTCCATTTGGGACTTCTGTCACAACGCCTGCAGTCAACCACATAACAACAACTACTCTTAATAAGATGGAAAAATACTTGAAGAATAATGGTCCTCCATTAGAAGAAGATGCTACTGATGTTGCTGTTGCTGCTGCTATGACGTTTAGTGTTGACGGGAAGGGGATTGATGCGGCTGCTGCTGCTGTGACCGTTAGTGCTGCCGGGAAGGGACTTGATGAGACTGCTGATGCTGCTATTGCTGATACTACTGCTGTGACAGTTAGTGCTGCCGGGAAGAGACTTGATGAACTGTTGTTGCTGCTACTGCTGCTGTGAAAGTCAGTGTTGCCGGTAAGCCTAGAGTTGAAGAAAACACTGCAGCTGAGGAGAAACAAGAACGTGGTATTAAACTTGTTATTTTCTTCTAAAAAAACTTTCATATCTCTTATCTCTATATGCATTTTATGCAATACAACATTATATTTAATTAAAAAAAGATGGTCAAAGTGCATCTGAAACAGATAATGTCGATCAAACAGCTGAACATTATTTAGATGATTATGTAAGCGATTATTCACCTTTAAGTTTGCAAATGCCTATCGTGCTTGTTGACTATTATTTAACTCCATTACAACTGGCCGGGATAAATTGAAAATGTTTTTGAATTAACAATAACTATATTTTTTTACAGTATTGGAATAAGGCAATGGATAAAAAGTTGAAGAAATTTGATAAAATTTGCTCAGAGATCAAAGTATTGGTCCGTCAAGGAAATGATAGACATCCATCAAATCACAATAACTTTGCAATATATTGTGAATGGGAAAACAGATTCACTAATAATGTGGTCCCTAAAACACAAGATTCAGATGTTGGTGTTGGTGGTCCAGTGGTTGCTCTAAAAGGTATTTGGGCTAAATTAATTATTAGTATAATTAAAACACTCATAAAACGCTTATGCTGTTATTTTAAACTTATTACATCTGTGTGATGCAGTTGATTCAGATGTTGGTGTTGGTGGTCCAGTGGCTACTCAAAAAGGTATATCATATATGTACCAGCTTAATTATAATCGCAGTTGAACATATTACATATTTGGCTGTCGTAAAAAATGATGCAGGTGATGTAGGTCAAGAAAGCAATGTCTCATGCGCAGATATTGATAAAGTTGTTAATACAGTGGTTGAGTGGGAAAAAGAGGGTATTTAATTATAATTAAAAACCAAAAGGGGTTGAAGGTATTTAATTATAGTTACAATTATTTTCAGTCAAATTTAAAATGAGTTGTTTTATGTTTAACAGTTGACACCGGATTGTCAACAAGTGATAGCCTCATTACACTGAAATCTCCATATCTTCTGAGATAGGTTGACGTATCTGCTAGTGTCACAGAAGATGAATAAATAATTTCAGAGTATATATTTTTTTGTCTTGAAGACATTTGGGAGGAGGTCTACAAGTCCACTCACATAGAATCGTTCAAGGTGATCTTTGAAAGCTACTGTCCTGGCATTTATATAACCACCAATGTAATGAATGCATTCATTGAACTAATGTACTATGAAGAAAAGAAAAAAATCTGCAGCATCACCGTTCAGATTCTTTGCTTCAAGCACTGTGCTGGTACAAATTAATCTATTTTGTTTGTACTATTAGAAAACGCTCAATAAACGCTTTAATCATCTGCAATTTAATTATTATAAAGACAAGTGACCATTATGTTGAGTCAAGGGGTTACACAGACAAAGAAAGACTAGATGTGTTTTCAGACAATATCGAAAAACAAATGGCAATTTTTGGAATTCTATCACTCAAGGAGGTTGCTATAGTGCTCGTGCCAATTCTACAACGTGGTCATTTCTTTTTGGTTACCTTCAATCTTCAAACATAAGTGATAGAATTACTTAGACAACAGTGCAAATCAAGAAATACCAACTGATGCAAAGTTTAAAAGCTTAGAAGACAAATCAAAAGCAATTAGAGAGAATTTTGAAGAAAGATACGGAAAGACTCCTGATATACTGGTAAACATATATACCTTTAACCCAAAAAACATACATACCTGTTATAAAAATTGTCAAAATACTTAAATTGCTTTCTATTTTGTGTAGAGAAATGTCTTTTACATGTATCTTAAAACAATCAAACACCCCATTACTCAGAAAATTCAAGTAGCAACAATCAATAGATTGAAGATGACATGGAGAACAGTAAGTAATGGAATAGATTGTGGTATTTTTTCTATGAGACACATGGAGAAATATGATGGGAAGAGACCATGGGGGTGTAATCTCAAAAAGGAAGGCCCTAAACAACAAAGACAGCTAAAATGGTTGAGGTCAAAGTATTTGTGCAAAATCCTCCTCTCGGATGTAAACCAACACAGAAATACTCTTATCAAGAAAGCACTGCTATTCCATGAAAATGACGACACTCGTTTAACCGGAGAAGAGTTGATAGCTGAACTTAAGAAAAGGCAATAACAAATTTGAATGATTTAAAAAATGACTGCTATGTACTTTAAGATACTTGTTATGATATGGACTTATGGAGATCTCTGGTCTTCTGTTACCAATTTGTAATGTACTTTAAGATAATAGTTAAATGTTGAATCAACGTTTTAACACAAACATAAAAATTTTATTATTACCAAAACACACATATAATCACACCATCACAAACATACAAATTTTATTATTACTAATCTCTGAGTGACATAAGAAACTTCAACTTCAATTCCATTGAGCAATTCAGTTCAAGAATTGCCTTGCCCAAAAGTTTTAACTGGTCAAGCTCTCTCTGTCCTACATCAACCATAAACAAAACAGCAAGATCTCGGATAGTACTAGCGGGCATTCAAGTAAGAATTTTTGCAATGACATCTCTGGCATCCAAGCTGTTGCTAGTCTTTATAAATTCTTCAGTAAGAGTTTCCGACAAGCTTTATCTATCTCGATTTGATCCTTAATTAGCCTCCTGAGGGCAGCCTTGTAGGATGTGGATGATGATGATGATGACGAGCAATCCATTATTAACTAAAAAAATAATTTAAATCTATGTAGGTATATGAGTTTCACAAATGTGGTGTAGGTATATATAACCAAAAGGCTCACAGACAAAAAAAAGGGTGTCCCACGCTTGGGAAACGCTCACGGACGATTACTAACTCTGTAATAAAAAAATAAAAGGTGTCCCACGCTTGGGAATCGCACAAACTTGTCTCATGTGTTTTTGTTTATTCTAGAGATTACTTGCATTTATATCACCTGTCAGAATTAATTTGGGAAATTGATCACAGTTATACTCACCTGTCAAAATTCTTGGAAAAATATTATGGTAATGATAGCCTACATTAAAGTTAAGCGATATCTTACTAGATCTTACTATATCTTACTATAAATCAAACTTAATTTAATTTTAGGTCTATATATATATATTTTTTATTCAATCACACTAACAGTTTCAAAAAGATAATAAAAATGTATTCTTCTGACAAAACTGTGAAGAACATAGTGAAAGTTTTGGGTCCATATTTGATGGTTTGTACTTAGTTATGTGTTTATTGGGTTTAGTGTTGGGCTATATATGTAAACCGAGATCACTAAGGGATCTCGGTGGGCTTTGGGCTTTACTTTGGGCCTGATTGTTAGCTTCCCTATATATAGAGAATACATGTATAGGGTTTAGGGTTGCTAGTTGAGTTCATAATAGTATTGAATCAGTTGTAGCCACCATCTAGAGAGCATAAGATTCTGTGTGAATCGGTTTATGTATTTGACGATTGATAATATAATCGTATGTATTGAAACAATATTACGTGTTTGTCATATTCATACTGTTCATCATTGTTCTTGAATCACCACGTTAACTAGATTCCGCATATTTGACGTGTGTTGGTTGATATCATATTGTAGTGATCCAGATTTGGGACTTACAATTGGTATCAGAACCTTGGACGAATTCAGGCTCGTTATTGTGATATTAACGGATTCAAGAATAGTTTTCCGGTGGTATTTGCATTTTTCCGGCGAGTGTATGATCGGAGAAGAAGACTGCTACTGGTTTGGTCACAGATTACGTTATCTTTGGAAATAATTTAAATCCCACCAAAATAGGGATTTAGTTGTTACCAAATAAGCTAATCAAACAAGAGTTTTCTGCCAAAAATCAGGGATTTCGGCCAAAACTCAAGAAACTGATTAAATAATCATAGTTCTCGGTCAACCTTAGTGGATTTCGGTCAACATTTGTGGTTCTCGGTCAACTTTTGAGGTTCTCGGTCAGTGTTCTCGGTGAAAGGGGTTCTCGGTTGACTTTTGAGGTTCTCGGTCAAAGGAGTTTTCGGTTGACCTTTGTTGTTCTCGGCCAAAGTGGGTTTTCGGTCTACCTTAGTTCTCGGTCAAAGGAGTTCTCGGACAAGGAGTAAAAAAAAAATAAAAATTGTCTTGATCGAATTTTTTCCAGAATACTCCTTATTAGTAAAAATCCATCCTTGAAAATTTTGGCGAAAACATTTTTTTTGGGTGATTTTCGTTGAAATTTTGGCGGGAAATTCGGAAAAATTTGTCTTGAACGAAGTTTTTCCTAGACACTTCTCTTGACTGGGACATTCTTCTTGAGAATTTTGGCGATCATTTTTTTTCCGAGCAATTTTGGCGGAAAATCAGTTTAATCTGATTAATTACTCAATGGATTATTCACAACTCGTTTTTAAACCATGTTCGTTAAATTATGGTGAGAAAATAGAAATGTATAACTTCATAATGACAGTCTAAGTAGAGATATGGAAAGAATAAAATCAGAGAGTTTCAAACTTAAGAAAATTGAAAAGGGATTTTTAGACAAAATTGAATCTCTTAACAAGGCCATTAAGAAACTTAAGTCTGATTTTAGCATAAAGAGCTGTCACCATCTAGATGCCAAACAAGAAATTGCTGAGTTAACTGCTAAACTGGAAGCCTCCAAGTTAGAGATCTTGAATCTAACTAGTAAGTTTGAAAAGGCTGAACTTGATTTTAAAAAATTCGATGGTTCCAGTAAAGTAGTTAACTTGATGATTGAAAACCAATTGTGGTGGAAGGAAAATGAAGGTGAGGGAATAGGATACAATCAAGTTCCCCCACCTTACAACCACAATTATGTCCCTACCCCTGTCACCAAATATCAGGAGGAAAAGATAAAGGACATGAAGTATGGTAAACAGGTTCAATTTGAAACTGTTGAATCAGGATCCCTAGAGGAAATCAAGCTTGTTTTTAAATGTGCGAACAATTTTGATGCTTCTACTTCATGTGCAGATTTAGTAAATGATGTTGCTTCTGATAGAGTAATTGATGTTGCTTCTGATAGTAAAGGGGTTCAGGCTAGTGAAAATGAATCCTTTTCTAACGTGTCATCAAACTCAGATGACACAACTCAAAATTGTACTAATAATAACACACAGAGTTGTGGCAAAAAAGGAAAGGCACGTAAGAAATCAGCACAACAAGGACAGTGTCATCCTCATAGATCCTACGGATCTCCATGTGTTGATAAATCATCGGGTGCTACTTATATCAAGAGGCAAACATGTTACCACTGTGGCACGCCAGGTTATATAGCCAGAAATTGTGTCCATCGTCTATATGTTCCCTATTACAAGCAAAATCAGCAGGCTGCGCCAAAGGGCAAGAAGAATGGAAAAACCTTTCCTAAGAAGGAATTCCAAAATGAAGCAAGTGCTTCCGTTGACATTAGAAGAAGGTTGAAGGTGTGTTTCATCTGCGGGAACGGTGGGCATTTGGCAAAGGAGTGTCACTATCATGCTGTTAATAGACAAGCTTCTCAAGTGAAAGGTAGCAGGTTTCAACCGAATCCAGTGGTTAAACAAAAGGATTATTTTAGAAAACCACGAGTATCTGTACAACGGGTCACATATACTCAAGGATTCAAAGCTAATATGACAGGTTTGCACTCAAATGATTTAGAAACTGTTAAAAGAAAAATAAATTTTCAGAAATCAAAGAGTGTTGAGAGTTCTAAGAATTCGAATTCGAATTGCTCCACTCCAAAGTATGTTCTTTCAAATTTCACTAAACCAAGACAGACTTGGAAACTTAAAACTCAGCAAACAGAGTCTGTATTAACAAATGATTCTGTTAAATATAGGAAAGATATGAGTTGGCAAGAGGTCACATATGTTGATGCTCAAGGGAACCCCAAGACATTTATGACTTGGGTTCCTATGTCCAATTGATCCCGCTATGCGTGTAGGAACAACCACAAATTCATTGTTTATTAAATGGGTTGTTTCAGGCACATGACAGGGCAAATATCCATTGTTTTTAAATCTTTAAACCATGAAATGGATTATTTTTTGTCTGGACGGGATTTTAGGGTGATAGAACGTTTTTAATCTACTCTCTAAGTGTGTAGGAACAAATCAGGGAATACATTGCATATAAAAGGGTTTGTTCCAGACTTTCAACTCCCAAGGATGCAGAATCTCAAAACAAGCTTATTCCTAGGGGAGATTCTCACAAATGAAAGATGATGTCTTGAAGATAAAAGGTAACCGTATCACTTTGGTATGAAAGATTGATCAGTCAAAAAGATTTTAAAATTTTAAATTTTTATAAAAAATACAAAAATATGTTCACGTATAGTTTTTCAAGTATAGTGTATTTAGTGTATTTTGTTTCTAAAAATGTGAAAATGACTTGGACGTACATGAGAAATGATAGTACATCAGTTGGCTGACTATCTCATTTGTTTATTAAATACTTCGTTTTGACGATTGAGTATTTTTGAGGTTAAATTTGTACATAAAAGTTTTCCTTTCGGTCAAAGTTTTTGCACAAATTTAGGGGGAGAAAATTAAAAAATTCAAAAAGAGTGTGTGTGTGTTTAATAATAAAAATTTTATCTCTGTCTTTCAAACTTCACTCTCGCTTAAAATTATGTCGGCTGCTCAAGTTTGAAGAACATATACTTGTATATGTTTGGTCCGGTGATCTACTTGTAGATTCACAGGATAGCCATTTATCTAAAGACTGAAAGCATCTGGGGCGATTGTGATGTGTTTTCGTGTTTTGAATTCTTTCACTTAAATTATGTCGCTAATTCCAAGTTGAAGGGACACGTATTCTCATATGTGTTTGGTCCTGTTAACCACTAGTGGTCATACGGGATAGTCATTTACTTGAAAACTGAAGAGTGACCGGGGTGACTGAGTTCTTAACATGTGTGTCTTCTGTAATTTTATGGGAAGTGATATTTATTCAGTTAACAGCATTTCAGAAGCTTCAAAATATTTTCAAATGAAAATTGATCCAGCCTTTGGAAAATGATAGGTTAATTGTTTTTGTGTGCCTAACGGGTGAAGTTATTAAGCTTAAAAGGCTCTAGAACAGTCATTGATTTGTATGGTAGCTTTCCATTATGCGTAAAAGTTGACGTGATATAAACTAAATTTGCTAAACTTAATGTGAAGAGTCATTTTGAAGACATGTGCATGTCTCCAGATACATCTCTCCGAATGATAGGCAGAAAAGCAATTACCCAGTCATACACGAGCCCGTTAGTGTCTTGATCACCAAAAATATTATGTATTATGTTTATTATTATAAAAAAAGGAAAATATGAAAAAAAAAAAAGAAAAAAAATGAGAAAAAAAAAGATGAAAAAAACTTATTATGAGTATGTATATAATTTGTGTTGTTAAAAACTTTATATTTCAAAAGCTTAAAGGGTCAAACTAGAACTACAGAGATGGAGGCACACAAGTAAGTCCTGTCATGTCTCGAATGAAAGGCTTGTCAGTTTACTGGCACTAAGTCCAACGCTCAACCTTAAAGCTTAAATTTGCTTTTATATAATCTTTTGATCAAGCACTAGGGGGTTGGAGTTAAATTGGAGTGATCTGGGGAAAGCCAAATACGCTTTGAGAAGAGATAGGAGGCACCACAGGTCCATGAGTGATGTCCATCTAAGCTTTATGCCGAACTGAACCTTAATCATATCACTGATGCAATGAAAATCATGCTAAGTATGTTATACCTGCTATCAACCTGTCTCTTTATGTCATAATAATACTGAACATGAATCCTTGTGACAGCCTCTTAAACTATATGATTCCATGTTCGGATCTTTTCATAAAAGGCGGCGTTTTTATCAAAACTGAAACTTGATCCCTAATTTTGCTAAGTTACAAGAAGACCGGGTGATTAAATTTGCTTTATTTGTTGTTTTTGTTATTTTATTTTTTATTTCTTGATTACTCTTGTCAAAACAAATGTGTTAAGAAATTGTTTGGAAGTTTTCAGCTTATGAAATATGATATCGGTTATTGTGTTATAGTTGGTTTAGCTGGTATGATCTCATTTCAAGTCTTTTCAAGAAAATAAAAAAAAAACAGAAAAATAAAAATTACAAAAATGTGTTTGTCTTATTTTGTTTTATTTAATTGTTTTCAAAAATATTTTGGTTGATCTTTCTATCAAAGTTGATTGTTCTTTCAAGACTGATTTCTTGCAACGGAAACATATGAAGTATCTGAGATTCAAATTTGATGATGCTGTCAGAAAGGGGGAGTTGATAGAGTATTGGATGCAAATGCTGAAGTTGCTGATCATTGAAGTTGCTGATTATGTTCTAGTAAAGATTCTGAAGATCTTGAAAGCATCAGTCTAAGGGCAAGATTGTTGGGTCATAATTTGGTTAGACTGACGCATATCAAAAGGCCACGACATGATCAAGACTAAAGTGAGGTAAACGAAGACGAGTTGAAGACTTGCATTGGTGTAATACCGAAATCCTTATGGATTTCGGTTAGGCCAGTCTGAAGTGAAATAAACAAGAACGAAGCTACAAACCAAGGGGGAGATTGTTGGGTCCATATTTGGTGGTTTGTACTTAGTTATGTGTTTATTGGGTTTAGTGTTGGGCTATGTATGTAAACCGAGATCACTAAGGGATCTCGGTGGGCTTTGGGCTTTACTTTGGGCCTGATTGTTAGCTTCCCTATATATAGAGAATAAATGTATAGGGTTTAGGGTTGCTAGTTGAGTTCATAATAGTATTGAATTAGTTGTAGCCACCATCTAGAGAGCATAAGATTCCGTGTGAATCGGTTTATGTATTTGACGATTGATAATATAATCGTATGCATTGAAACCATATTACGTGTTTGTCATATTCTACTGTTCATCATTGTTCTTGAATCACCACGTTAACTAGATTCCGCATATTTGACGTGTGTTGGTTGATATCATATTGTAGTGATCCAGATTCGGGACTTACAGAAAGCAAGGATGAATCTTGAGAAAGAAAAAGACGACACTATGTTGAAGACAGTCGAAGAGACAAGGGCTAGACTCGCATTTGAAAAATAAAAGACCTTCGACTCATGTAAACTCATGTTGTTTGAAGCAGAAAATGAGTTTAAGGCAATGGCTGTTGATTATCAGAAACAACAGTCTGAATGCTACGACTCAGTGTGTGGGACTCTGGTTGACACCATAACTACGGTGTCAACCAACATGAGTTTTAAGGAGATGGAGGCGGAGCCTATGGACAAGGCGGAGTGATGGTGATGTTAGCTTTGCTGGTCTTGGTTTTTTTGTGATGTATTGTAATTAATGGTACTTTTTATGATGCATCTTTTGATGAATGGTAAATATGGATTATCTTAAAATGCTTTCTTAACATGTTTTATGGATCATCTAATTGCTATCTCTTTCTTTGTTAAAAACACTTGTGATACGCCTATTAAATCGTAAACAACACTTTGTTAAATCTAAAATAAAACAAAAAACACTTTGCGATTAGGTTAAAATATGTTATATATTTGTTCAAACGAGTCTATTACGCTTGCAACATGCTAATGTACAAAGACATATATAAATATCCTAATACGCTAGTAACACGCTTGTGTACAACAACTCCTTTCTAAACCCCCTATATATATACACACTTATATATCTAGGTTTGTTTTCAATAAAAACTCCTTTTTCACCATGGAAGAAATCTCATCGCGGACCATAACATTCAGTAGCAATCGATCTCAGATTCTCAGGTTTATTGTTTTTGTGCTCAAGAAGCCATTCTAAGAACATCAAGGACCACCAAAAATCCAGGTCGGAGGTTCTACAATTGTGCATCTCAGGTTAGTGAAATTGCAAATAAAGTTGGAATTCATCTACAATTGTTGACCCTAAACTCTGTATTTTTTTAACTTAGGGCAAAAAATGTGATTTCTTTATATGGTCTGATTGTGTTTCGTCCACAAGATCTGATGTGTGCACAAGATACACAGACATAATTCCTATCTTAATAAGGGCAAATAAGTAATTAGAGGATCAACTTGCAAGGAGTGTAGCTTCACGAATTGAATTATAAAAAAAAGTGAAGATATTGTATTTTATTTGCTTCTTGTTGTTTTTAGGGCTTTTAATTAGTTTTGTAATTAAAAGCTAAGAAACTTTGTTATGATTTTAGACCAGCTATTATGATGTATTTTTATTTTTCTGAACGGATTTAAAGGCCTTTTAATGAGTAGTTTAGTTTGAGTGTTTTCAAAATCACAGTGTATTTATTTCATTAAAAAGAGGTTATTATAAAAAATTAATAAAAATATGTTCCCTCCTGAGTTTCGAACCTGCGATATTTGCAATCTATGTTTAATCACAAGAGCCTCAATCGTTTGAGCTACACCCTGAGAACGTAATGTAACCTCTTCTAGTATTTATATAACGAAAATTCGATGTTTAAAATTTTCATTTTTACCCGCCAATTAATCGAGTTATTTTCTGGAAGACTCCCAAATCAATTAGTATTGACCAAATAAAATCTCACAATCTCACCAAACCCTAATAAATGATCTGCTAGTGTATTTTTTAAACTCTCATCAATCTCAATCCTACCAAACAGCTTCATTAATCTCAGGTGAGTACCAAATGTTTTTGCTTTTAGTCAGTTACATTTATTGGCGTTAATTAGTATATATATATAAATATATCGTTGTTGACACAGTTAATAAAAAATTCTTGGAAGATGGATAAGTCTTGGATGTCAGTAGGCGACAGGTGCAGTAAAGCATATAAAGATGGTGATAAGGCATTTCTACATTTTGCAGTTCGTAATTTCAAGGAGACATCACCACCAGTTTCTATTTCATGTCCATGTGTTTGGTGTGTGAACCACGTATCTCTTAGTGTATATGATGTAGAACATCACTTGTACAGGTTTAGAATTGATAAGAATTATACTACTTGGATAAAACATGGAGACGCCGACACCAACATTCCAACTAATTATGTTAATAATACTGGTTTGCCTGCACCTGCATTCCAACAAATTATGATAATAATACTGGGTTTGTTGACACCAACATTCCAACAAATACATGTGAAACTGTAGAAATGGTAAATGCTACAAAAGACAATTTCAAAGGAGACAAGAAGTATCAACAGTTTCTACAACTACTTGTTGATGCTGAGAAGCCCCTATATAAAGGATTTCTTGACTTCACCAAGTTGTCTGCATTAGTACAACTACTCAACTTGAAGATCAAGCACGGGGTATCTCATAAGTTCGTTGATGAACTTTTGAAATTGTTGAAAAAGATGCTACCTGTAGATGACAAAATGGTAAATACTATGTATGAGGGAAAAAGGATGATAAAGGCAATGGGCTCAGGATACGAAAAGATACATGTGTGTATCAATGACTGCATTATTTACTATAAGGATTACATGGATTTGGAAGCATGTCCAGTTTGTAACAAGTCAAGGTGGAAGGTGGATGAGAAGACTAACAAAACTTACATAAACATGCCCACTAAGGTATTGTGGTACTTTTCCATTATTCCATGATTCAAGCGCCTCTTTCAATCAAACACCACAACAGAGAATTTAACATGGCACGCCACGAGTACCAATAAACCCGGTGTTTTACGTCACCCATCAAAGTCACCAGCATGGAAAGCCATAGATGACAGGTACTCCGATACCATCGGAAGCGATCCAAGAAATCTTCGTCTAGGGTTATGCACTGATGGGGTCGACGTATATAGAGGCAACAGAAACCACAATGTCTAGCCTATTTTAGCAGTCATTTACAACCTTCAACCTTGGATGTGTATGAAAAGAAAATTCATCATGCTTTCCTTATTAATAACCGGAGTGCCAGGAAACAATATTGATGTGTTTTTACAGCCTTTAATTGACGATCTAGCATCTTTATTTGAGGTCTGGGAGCCAACATATGATGCATATAAACAAGAAATGTTTACACTATGTGCAGTTGTGTTATGGACGATTAATGATTACCCTGCTCTTGGTACACTATGTGGTTACCCTTACAGCGTAGTGTGTCGGGGCGACACTTAGTGCATTCGACTTTATCACACAAAGAAGTAGAGTTATGCTGCCCACAGAAGATATTTATCACATGACCACCCTTTCAGAAAACAAACAAAGACGTCAACGGAAAAGAGGAGATGAGAACCGCTAAAGAGCCTATGATAGGGGAAGAGATATACGACGAGGTCAAAAAAATTAACAATGAATGGGGAAAGGGATCTGAATCCCTAAGTGGGAGTAAGAGAAAAAAGGATAACACAACGCCTCAACCATATTGGAAGAAGTTCAACATTTGGTACCAACGGTTCAGCTATTGGAAGTATTTACCTGTCCAACATTGTATTGATTTGATGCATGTTGAAAAGAATGTGGCAGAAAGTATTGTCGGGGCGTTGCTGAACATTCCCGGTAGGACAAAAGACGAATTGGCGGCTAGAAAGGATTTGGAGTTTTTAGGGATTAAAAAGGAGTTGCAACCGAAAGCAAAAGGCAACAATACAGAACTGCCTGCAGCATGCTTCACATTATCAGCACAAGAAAAAGACATGTTTCTTGAAACACTGTATAAACTGAAGGCTCCACTAGAGTATTGTTCTAACTTCTCTAGTTTGGTGAATCTTAAAGAAAGGAAGCTACAAGGCCTTAAATCACATGATTATCACATGCTTATGCAACAGTTTCTGCCCCTTGCAATACGGTCCATCATGCCAGAACCAATGAGAAATACTATAATCAGGCTTTGTTTTTTTCAAGTCAATTTGTAGCAAATAAATTATTGTAGAAAAGCTTGATAAGATGCAGGAAGAGCAAATAGTTACACTGTGCCTGCTGGAGAAGTACTTTCCTTCATCATTTTTTGATGTCATTGTTCACTTAACCATGCACCTTGTCAGAGAGATAAAATTATGTGGACCACCATGCTTTCGTTGGATGTATCCCTTTGAAAGGTGTATGAAGGTTATCAAAGGGCGTGTACGAAACAAAACTTATCCAGAAGGGTGCATTGCTGAGGAGAACATTGCGGAAGAAACAATCGAGTTTCTGAGCGAATACCAAAAAAACATCAAGAGTACTGTTGGTATTCCACATGATAAGCATGATGATAATGGGGAGAAAATTCCTATCACAGGCGTTAAATCAGTTGAAGCTTCTTCTGACCTTTTCAAGAGAGCACATTTCTATGTGTTGCAGAATACGCCTGAAATAGCGCCTTGTATCGAGTAAGTAATACTAACATATATACTCTAAATTATATATATATATATATATATATATATATATATATATATATATATATATATATAATTCACAATATATTATATATACTCCTACTTGCAGACAACACAAGACCTCTTTGAAAAACCAAATGCATGGTAAACGACAAGCATTGCTGGAGAATGAGCATACTTTAAAGTTTGGTGACTGGTTACGCGACAAGGTAGATCAATTTATTAAGTATTCTATAATTTTTAAAAATCTTTTATTGTTTCTGCAATGTAAGTGAAGAATCTAATCCTTGTAATGAAATTCAGGTTGAAAGAGAGCTAGCGGACTCCCAGGTTCTATATCAGAAACCGTAAAGTGGATTGCACACGGAGCACATCGCAACGTTTTCAAATACGACTCATAAGATATCAACGGTTTTGAATTTCGTACAAAATCTCATGATGGTAGAGTTTACCAGAACAGCGGGGTTGGTGTAGAGGCGGATGACATGCACATCAAAAAAGACGTGGTGACCTATGGACAAAACTTTTATTTTGGGGTTTTGCAAGAGATATGGGTCTTAGATTATCATACTAAAAGAATTCCGGTCTTCATGTGCCAATGGGTTGACCATAAACATGTCAAACATGATATTCTTGGTTACACGTCGGTCGACCTAAACAAATTTGGCCACAAGGATGATCCGTTCATATTGGCCTTGCAAGCACGCCAGGTGTTTTATGTTCAAGATCAGCTTGATTGAAAAAAGCATGTTGTCCTCATGACTCCACCCAAGAATTAGTATGGTAACTTTCCCTCATGAGGGTAATACATTGCCACTTGTACAACCAAATAAACTGCTTCGTAATGAGTCCCCGGATGATTACTGGAGGCCCGAGAGAAAGCCTACAACTATTCATAATGGAGATTGACACCGATGTCGGGATTGTCGGCCCAGCAGTTGTGTTCGTTCGGCTAGTTAAATGTAAAGAATGTTTAAATTTAGTTGTGATACATGATATCACCATTCTTTACTTTGTACTTATTAATTAAAACTAAAGAAATATTGGTTGTTTTTAATACTGTTACTACTTATACAGGCCGGTTTGTTGAATTCATTTCATCTTCCGGCTATTTTGGTCAATTGGTGTCAAGTTCAAACATACATCATGTTACATCGATAAAAGTCACAATTGACTTGTAGTGTACCATAGTAAGATCAATAAAGTCATTACACTCATAACTGACTCGTGCTATATCAAAGTTACATTAATACAAAGAAAGCCCAAAAATGTATCATATTGTCTAGGGTGTTCATGGTTCGGTTGGAAACCGCGAAACCGCCCAAACCGGCCATCGGTGACAGTCATCATTTCTCGCCTGATGGTTTTGTTTCTTGCACAACCTCTATTTGGTTATGTTTCAACATACTTTTCAACAGCTTGTTTACTGCAAAACATTATCAACTCATTTTATAAAAAAAGACCATTATGCCCTTCTTTTCACTAACCTGCATACCAAAATTGTACCCTCCAGACTTTGAAGAAGCCTTTGAACAAATAAAATTCAGTTTTGAAAACCGCTTCCAAACTCAATGCCATCACCAGTAACCTAATTTAAGATTTAGTGATGATATTGAGTTTTGGAAAGGATTTTATCAAAATCTAAGATCTTTGGGAAGTTAAAGATCTGTGGAAACCTTAGATTTTTTCTACTTGGCCAAGTTTGGAATTCACATAACATATATAAAAGTGTAATACATTTCAGTCACCAGTTTTATTGCAGTCATTAAAGTCTCTGTTGTTTTATAGTTGGTTGTTGAGTGTTGATATACATCTATTTATACATCTCGGATCCCTTGTAAAGTTTTGTTTATTTAATGTTTCGAGTTCGTTTTAGTTCGTGTTTTGGTTTATCTTTTATTATTTTAGGTTTTTGAGTCACGTTTATTATATGTTTATCGTATTTTAACTCTTTTGGTGTCTTGCATGTTTTACTTAATTCTTTCTATCTGATGCGTGCGTGCAGTGTTACGGTAAATTATAAAGAGATTGAATGAGTTGCTTTTGCACAAGATCGTGTTTTAAATTTATAAAAGTGATTTCTACAAAGACTAAACACACACAAAATAGGCAAGTGTACCTATCGTATATGTAGAATATTATTGGTAAGAACCAAGTATCGATCTGTGGACACAAAGGTTTCCAATAATAAATCGTTGTTTTGCTTTAACCAGAGGGTTTAAAAACTTTGGGGTTAACTTTAAACTTTTTATAAAATGTAAATACTTATATATAATATATAGGTGACCAAGTCAAGAGATTCTAAACGAATTGTTCAATTATGCGAAGGTTACCATCTAAGATCAAGAATCCACTCCATTTAACATTGATAATTAATATTTAGGCATATGATAAACTTGCCATAGTAATATATGATAGATGGCTCCTTAAACCATAAGTGAGCATCTTTGGCACTAAGGAGATATCATGCGCGTTTTAAAGTCCACCCTTTCCTAATGTCATACCATCTCAATGATGTCAATTTAAGTTGGCAAGTAGTTTCGTAAAGTAGAAAGATTAGGATTGTCTTCGATTTCTCAAATACCAATTCAAACAACTTCGGGTGGTTATAGTTCATCACACAACCTCCCATTGGTTGATTTATGTAGGTTATAATTACACATTCCGTTAACATATGATTTCTTTAACTAATTTGATATCCTAAGCAAATCCATTTTCGGATTACCAAGGTTTAGGGAAATACATCATAACTTATATCTCATCATTTCTAAGTACAATATAAGGATCCATGTTTCAATAATGTATCAAAGTATTTCTATCTTTCAAGAAAATGAATCGATCATGAACGATTGCCAATAGCATTGACAACCACCAACTTTGAATTAGTGATTTAATATGGTGAAACATTTCTCATCAAAAGATAATTGTAATATAACCATGTACTTTACTAGACTACATCACATGTCTTGATTAATTATCAAGTAAAACAAAGCTTCTTCATAGATTTTAGATGGTAAAAGAGTTTAGCTCATAATGAGCATGATGATGAACATTAAGATCAATGATGATAACAAATACATGATTAAACTTGGAATAATCTAACCAATTGTAGATGAATCTTCCCTCTTAATGATGGTAATGATGGTTGATGATGATGACCTCCAAGCCTTCAAACTCTTCACTAGATCTTCAATGAGAGTGTTAGTGTGTGTTTTTATAAGTGAAAACCGGATAGAACTCTTTTAAGGCACACTCTTCAAACGACACAAGAGCCTCTATTTATAGGCAATCTGGAGTGTGAGGCACGGCCCCGTGGTTGGTGGGCACTCCCCCGTGTATTTTTATGACATGTGCCATATTTATTTTGTCTTTTCTTAAAGGTGGCCACCCCGTGGTTGATGGGCATGGCCCCGTGGTTTTTAGTTACACATGCTAATTCTTCTTTGTATTTTCTGTGTTCTCGTCCACGGACCCGTGTTTATTAGGCACGGCCCCGTGCTTTTGCTTCCAGATTTTGTCTTTTCTTGTGTTCAGAAGCATGGGGGCGTGTTTCTTGAGGCATGGGGGCGTGTTTCTTTTTTTTCTTGTGTTTTCTTCTATTTTTCTTTGTCTTATCGCTTGTTTCTTTGTTTGGGGCTTGGTTTCTCCTGAGATTATATTTTATTATGATAAGTAGTCTTCTATGCTATGTTATTTGATATAAATTGCAGTTTTTAGAGGTTATTTGATGCTTAAAAGATGTATATTTCTATATACATCAAACATCCCCACACTTGAACATTGCTTGTCCTCAAGCAATCTTTTTATAAATATTCTCTAAAAAAAGCAAGTTTAGATTATAACCATCCCTCAAGTGAGCTCCAAGAAGATGAAACAAAGTAACCAATCTTAATTTGTGTTAGTGATAAATAAGAAGGAACTTTTGTTTTTATGAGCTTCCATTTATGCAAAACGTCACGTTCTCACAATGTTCACTCACACTCGGTTTTATATCTGATTATACCTGTGATGTATGTATGTGAACACTCTTAGTCAAAATGCAACCTGTGATAAATAAACTTGTAACAAGTTCAAATCTCCACCTTTTAAAGGATTGCATAGATCAGAAGGTAAAAGGGTTTGGTTTTGTGTGAGTCGGGGTTTGGTATTTTGTGGTGGTTCAATGGTTTAGGTTAATGAGGGTGGTGAATACAACTTCTACTGATTGTCGGGAGTCTTGAGATGTCTTCATTGGTTAGCTCCCTTTTTAATATATATATATATATATATATATATATATATATATATATATATATATATATATATATATATATATATATACCTAATGACTCTTTTAAGGTTAGATCGTCAAGACCAGTTTTGTCGAGGATGTGGATCAGTTCTTCCTCAATCCTGTTATGAACATAACTCCCAACTCTAATGGATAGTTCGGCTTTGAGCCTAATAGCCCCCACCCTCATTAGTTCGGTATATTCATGATGAGACTGATTTTGACTTTTTCTACATCTTCCTTCGTGGGACCAGTTTCCGCAACCTAAGCATCGTTCATATCTTTTTGCTCTTCTCATCATTGCGTTTTTGGAGATTCCACAGAATGGTGGCCTTTGTTCATCTTGGCGCCACTTTTTCCTCACCTCATTGCTAAAGAGAAAGATTTTCTCCCTAAGTTCTGAAGGCAACCTAGGTTTTGTGAAGTGTATGCAGCAAAGGAAATTGAAATCGAAAGAATGCAGTTCCAGTTCTTTAGGGTCTGCCGATAAAAGACCAGTGTTGTATTTTACCGGTGAGAGGGATAAAATGATAGGGTTTTTGGTTAAGGTTTTTGGGTTTTGGTAATCGGTTTGATGGAATTGTGTTAATATTACCTTCTTCCTTATACAATGCTTCGTGCTGTCTTGAAATGAATAATTGCGACAAGTTCTAAATCACACGAAACATATGACTCACTCAAAGCTTCCGAAAAAAATATTTATATGGCATGAGGTTTATCTCACAGTTACAGAGGAATTGGGTATTAACGCCATATTTTGCATAAATTTATTATCAATATTACAAAACTTCTTTTTACTTTTTCACTTTTTTATAATGATTGGTTATTCGCGAAAAAATTTTCTTGGTTTTCTCTTTTAGGTTTTAAAATAATCTTTGTTTGCTAAAAAGAAATTCTTTTCGATTTAGAGAAATTTTTATAATTAATTGAATAAAAAATTGTTCAAGTAATTCCCCTCCCCACACTTGAATCTCACATTGTCCTCAATGTGATAAGATTCATGAAGATATAAAAAAAATTCTTAATTGAGTATTGTGGGTAAAAATGGAAAGTTACTTCCATATGGGTTAACGAAATTTCGACAGAGCGTCCCCTGTTTATCGTCCGTTTTCCTGTTTTTGTACCTGTTATAATATAAAACTGCAAACAATCCACAAGCAACCAGGCATAAACTGCTGAAAATTGGGTATGGAATCATCCATCCCTTGCCCTATTGGGCTAAATTAGTACCTACCATAATGTCTTGGCACTTACGGCCATAATAGTGTCTAAACCAGCCAATAATCGAACAAACAAGTACGACAGAAAGTAAATTGTTTAACACACACGTCAGAATAATGTCATAAAATACTACCAACCCCATGCCCATGCCCAACCTACCTGTGTCGTCCATCATCAGTTACCCGTGTCTGGGTCGAATGTCCCCCACTGCCTGTCCATGCGATAGCCTAATCGTTCAATTTCTCGCCTCGTCTCTGCGTATTCGGCTTCTCTCAATGCTTCTGAAGCAGCCATCTGCTCTGTAACCCTGTTAAATGAGGCGGTAGTGTTAGCTGAGAATTGATCAATTAGTCCATAAATACCCTCCAATGAGTATCGGCTATCGTGTGACGAACTAGGGTCGGCCCCTGATGAAGATGGGCCTCCTATCTGATGGTAAGTGCGGCAGCGGCTCTGTCTGGGTGGTGATGTCCTTCTCTCGTGTACATCCTGTATCATCATCTCAGCCGGGTCTTCCGGATCCCAAACCTGGTTGTACCTATCACAAAACCTCCACTCATTCGGTCTGATTTGCTGAACCATTTGTATGCTTTCACAGTAATCAAGGTTGAGAGCTATCGGGTCTGGGCTTCGAGTTCCTTCTGTATCTGCACCATAGGCTTCATAAAGGTTGCGGATTCAAGGACCACCGAAGATCGGGGTATTTCCTCTAGCACTTTCATTTGTCACGAATAGTTTGCAAAATAGCATTGTGATGTTGCATGCTATGTCGTTTTTCATGCAGTATAATGCCCAAAGATCCCTCAGGTTGACAACCCCCTCACTATGACCTCGAGCCGTGACGGTGTGACTGAGCAAACGGTGGATATACCTCATGAGTGGGTCACGCAGTTCTGTGCTTTTTGAAACACTTGCCTTATACTCTGTTGTACCATAACTCAACTGTTCCCAAGCCTCTGCCCTTGTGTCACCTGCTTCAGCTTCATCATCATCACCTTCATCTGTAAACGTTGTTTTTGCCTCGAACCAGATGTATGAGTTAGTTTCCTCAGTCCTGTAAATCCCTAAATCAATTCCCAACGGGGTGACAGAAGTTTTTCGCCATGTTCCCCCACATCGGAACTCGATTGCCTCTTCATCCCACGTGTCAAACTTTTTCTTTCTTATATTGAACGAGGCCAAGAATTCCTTTGTTAGTTCTATCACCGCTTCCCCTGTTTGACCAAAAACCTGTCTCCATGGTCCTCTTACAATGTTCTATTAACGGTTCCATTGGTTGACGTGTCTCAGAGTGTATTCACATGCATAGAAGTTAGCTTCTGGATACCTTCGGTTAAGATAAGTTAATCTTGCATTAGCTTGTCTGTCCCTTGTTCTGCGGTTTGGGAAGACTAGAAATGCATGAACATCATCTCCATACTCGGCCATCTGCAAATCAATCCTGAATTAGTCAAAATTCTTGAAAAATTCTAAATTTCCTGGAGTAGAGAGCAGAGCACGGCGGCGTGCTTTCAAAAGCATGGCCCCATGCTGTTGCCACTGTTTCAGTCTCCTTTGATTTTGACTTTTGGTTGACCACCGGTTCGTGATGTTTTGGACACGAATCGTGTTTTTAATACTGACTTATACCCTATTCCGATTCGAACCCTCGTTTCTACCCGGTTGTATCAGTTAGATTTAACAGTGTGTCGGGTATTTACCCAAAACCCGAACCATCCCTTTCAATTAAACCCTAATCACCAAACATTCAACAATTTATTTATCTTATACTGGCAAAATAACCCATATCCTTTTCGAGTTTTGACCCGATTTGGTCGACTTAAGTGATTTTAGTGTTAAACTAAACCTAGAATGACGAATTCGAACAATGCAATCGTTAAATTTAACATACCTTAGGTTTTGAATTGAAGATTTGATGAAGAAATCAGTGAATTATTGGATAGTTGGCAGTTTTCGGTCCAGAAACGTAGTGAATATTAGGGTTGGTGGTTGAAAAAGGTTATTTTGATAAGTTAAAAATCGTAACTATTCTGGGGCCAAAAGCACGGCCCCGTTCTTTTAGAGGCACGGTACCGTGCTGCATGATGCAGATAGTACCCTTTTGATTTTTGTTTATTTTTCGCGCTGGTTCGTTCTTAACTGGCTTTATTTTCTGGTTAGTTTGAGACAGTAATTAAAGATTTTAAACTTCATTAAAACATGAAATATAAAACTAAAGACATAGATAAAATAAAAAGTACAACAACAATTCTCGATCCTAATACATAGTAATAGCGGGAACAACTTCAACACGAAACAAAGTCAGAATTTCAATGGCCACCATTTCCGAACAAGTCCTGGATGTGTGGTGGTGCTCGTATAGCTTCTAAGAGCTCGAAGAGCTTTTTGTCGAGCTTAACGATTTCTCGGTTGAGAAAGTTAAGCTTGGAGGCCACATCTTTGTGGTGGCCATCCACAACATGGAAGTTTTCGAACCTCAGTAGTTTAACTTTGTTGATTAGCTCGATTACGCGAGCTTCGGTTTGAATGTTGCTTTCAACTTGGTCTCTCATGATGCATTGTAGCCTCATGACCTCTTCCTCAAGATTTGAGGAAGATTCATGTTGCTTGCCCTTCCTCACTGGTCTCCATTCAACCTTTTTGCTTTCCATTTCAGTAATGTAGTGTTTGGTGTGAATGGAATACTGAGTTTATGCATGCATTATATAGAGACTGGAAATTTGAACACCGCCCCGTGCTTATAGAAGCACGGCTCCGTGCTGCTAAGGGAATAAATGTTTCTGTTCAGAGAATTGTACGCAGTCAGCGCGTATCATGCTAAAGATTCTGGGGTGACCACGGCCTCGTTCTTAGGGAAGCACGGCCCGTGCCTATTGTCACCGATGTTTTTCTTGTATTATTTAGCAAAATGCGAGAGCTGGAATTCTTAGAATGACGTTTAGAATGATAATTTAGAAGTTTGGTTATCAAAAAACTTACTTTTCATTAAAATTAAAAAGGTCCTAAAACAATTACGGGATAAGCCCGGTTTTCCTAAAAGTAAGAAAATATTCGATTTAAGCCCGAAATCCTAACACATTGTGTATAATGCACTTGTTTATACATAAAAACATAAAATTAAGTTTCCTAGATGTTTCCAAAAGGCTCTCCTCCTCCTAATGGTCCCGGTGGTGGAAAGTACGTGAAACCGAGAACTTGAAACTGGAGTTCGTTGATGTCTCAAAGTTCCATTTTCATATTTTCCACCGATTCGGTGAGTTGAACGAGGCGCATCTCTGCAAGGATGTTCATTTCAGTGAGCTCCCTGACGAGTTCTTGAAGTTTCAAGAGAAGCTCGGTTTTGGAAACATGGTGGGCATCGTTTCTCGGGTGTCGGGAAACGGGGATTGCTTCACTCATCTCAGTCGGCATGGTTGGATTTTCATAGACTATTGGTTTGTTTTTGGATGGTGCAAGGAATGCAATGACACAAGGTGCCTTTTTATAGCCAACCAGTAATCTAAGCACGGCTCCGTGCTTTTGTAAGCACGGCCCGTGTTTGTGTTCTGACAATTCAGTTACAAACCAGTCTGACTGAGATTTTTGTAGCGAAGATGCCTCTCCGCGATTTTTGGCACGGGACCGTGCTTTTGGAAGCACGCCCCGTGGTTTTAAAAATTTATATATTATTATTATTATTTGTCTTAATTATCAAGTAAAAGATGGTTATTTACAAGGCCTAGTTTTGTGAAGGTCTTGGCCAGACCTTGTTTCCTTGATTTCCCAGGGACTTGGAGGGTTAATACCTCCAGAACTTCTTCCAGTGGACCATCGATATATGGTTTTAATCGATGTCCATTTACTTTGAACTTTTGGCCATTTGAGCTTGAAATTTCGATTGTCCCATAGTCAAAAACTGATTCAACTATATATGGACCTGTCCATCGAGAATTCAGTTTTCCTGGGAAAAGACGTAAACGAGCGTTGTATAACAGTACACGATCGCCAATTTGAAATTTTTTGTTACCTTTTAAATGGGCGTCGTGTAGGTGTTTAGTCTTTTCATTATAAGACCAGGAGTTCTCGTAGGCCAATGTCCTCAGTTCCTCAAGCTCACGAATTTGATCTTCCCGATTTATGCCGGCGGATGTTAGATCAAGGTTTACTTCTCTGAGGGCCCAGTAGGCTTTGTGTTTTAATTCTACTGGTAGATGACATGTTTTCCCGTAAACGAGTTTGAAAGGTGTCGATCCTATGGGGGGTTTTGTAAGCCGTCCTGAGGGCCCACAAAGCGTCATCTAATTTTTCTGCCCAATTTTTGCGATTCATTCCTACAGTTCTTTCTAAAATTCTCTTAATTCCTCTATTCGAGACCTCTACTTGCCCACTGGTCTGAGGGTGATATGGTGTTGCCAGTCGGTGGTAAACTCCATATCGTGCTAACACTTTGACCATCAAAGCGTTACAGAACTGGGTGCCTCTGTCGCTGATTAGGGCCTTGGGAGTGCCGAATCGTGAAAATAATCTTTTCATAAATCTTACAGCCACTCGAGCGTCGTTAGTGGGAAGATCTTGTGCTTCTACCCATTTAGATACATAATCGACTGCTACGAGGATGTATTTATTTCCGAATGAGTTAGGAATTGGGCCATGAAATCTATTCCCCATACATCAAAGATCTCACAAATTTGAATGCCTTTTTGAGCCATCTCATTCTTGGATGAGATGTTCCCGGCTCTTTGACAAGCATCTCATGCTTGGATCAAAGTATGTGTATCTTTGTATATGGTGGGCCAGAAAAATCCTACATCAAACACTTTCCTGACCGTAGTGGCAGTACCATGGTGTCCGCCTGTTGGTCCTTCATGGCAGTGTTTGAGAATGTCTAAGGCTTCCTTGCTTGCTACGCACCTATCCTCAACACGTATGGATCTTCCCAGAAGTAAAACTTAAGATCGGAGAAGAATTTCTTCCGTTGTTGATGGGTAAGCCCTTTTCTTAGGATTCTACAAGCTAGGTAATTTGCGAAGTCGGCATACCAAGGACTTTCGTCTTTTTCCTATATGACTTCTTGAATGCGCATGAGAATTTCATGTGGGAAATTATCGTTGATAATTTCTTTGTGAAGTTCTTCAGGGGTTGGACATTCTAAGCGTGAAAGGTGGTCGGCGGCGACATTTTATGCTCCCTTTTTATCCTTGACCTCGATGTCGAATTCTTGAAGTAGTAGGATCCATCGGATGAGTCTGGGTTTGGCATTTTGTTTGTTGAAGAGGTAACGTATTGCGGCATGATCGGTGTAAACTATGGTTTTGGAAAGAACTAGATAGGATCTAAATTTTTCGAAGGCAAATACTACTGCTAGTAACTCTTTTTCTGTTGTGGTGTAATTTTCTTGTGCATCGTTCAGAGTTTTACTTGCATAGTAAATTGGGTGAAAGTGTTTTTCTTTGCGTTGTCTGAGTACGGCTCCAACTACAAAGTCACTTGCATCGCACATGATTTCGAAAGGAAGGGTCCAATCGGGTGTAGTCATGATTGGTGCGTTGATAAGTTTGTTTTTTAATGTGTTGAATGATTTAACACATTCTTCAGAGAAGACGAATGGTGTGTCTTTCTCCAGAAGTTTGGTCATAGGTCTTGAGATTTTTGAAAAGTCTTTTATGAAGCGGCGGTAGAAACCTGCGTGATCTAAAAAGCTTCTAATGGCTTTGACAGAAGTTGGCGGTGGAAGTTTGGATATGGTTTCTATTTTGGCTCTATCAACTTCTAGTCCGTTTTGAGAAATCTTGTGACCGAGAACAATGCCTTCCTTTACCATAAAGTGGCATTTTTCCCAGTTGAGCACTAGATTTACTTCTTCACACCTAGCTAACATTTTGTCTAGGTTTTTCAGACAATGATCGAATGAGTCTCTAAAGACTGAGAAGTCATCCATGAAGACTTCCATAGAGTTTTCGATCATTTCATGAAAGATGGCCACCATGCAACGTTGGAAGGTAGCTGGAGCATTACATAGTCCAAATGGCATTCTTCGGTAGGCGAAGGTTCCGTATGGACATGTAAAAGTGGTTTTCTCCTGATCCTCAGGAGCAATGGGAATTTGGAAATATCTAGAGAATCCGTCAAGAAAACAGTAGAACATCTTTCCAAATAATCGTTCAAGCATTTGATCGATGATAGGAAGTGGAAAATGATCTTTTCTTGTGGCGTCATTAAGCTTCCGGTAATCAATGCAAACTCGCCAGCCTGTGATGGTTCTCATTGGTATTAAATCGTCCTTCTCGTTCATTACGACCGTCATTCCTCCCTTCTTGGATACTACTTGAACGGGACTAATCCAAGGTGAATCCGAAATCGGATAGATTAATCTGGCATCAAGTAGTTTGATTACTTCCTTCTTCACCATATCTTGCATGTTGGGATTGAGACGTCTTTGATGTTGGACCACGGGTTTGTATTCTTCTTCCATGAGAATTTTGTGAGTACAAAAGGAAGGACTGATGCCCTTGATATCCATGATCTTCCATGCGATGGCCTTCTTATGGTTTTTGAGAACCTTAAGAAGTTCGTCTTTCTCTTCTTTAGAAAGGTGTGATGAAATAATTACTGGGAGTTGAGAATATTTTTCTAGAAAGGTATATTCGAGATGTTTTGGTAGTTCTTTTAACTCTAAGGCTGGTGGCTCTTCGATTGATGGTTTTGATTTTTCATTGTTTTCAATGATTTCATATATCATTTCTGATTCTTCGTGATAGTCATTATTGAGATTTTCGTTTTCTAAAATGGGTTTATTGAGTGTTTTGTCTAAGACTTGTGTTTCTAGGGGAGTATTGATGGAGGAATCTCGCATATAGCAACTTACGATGGAATCTATAATGTTAACACGGTATAATGTGTCATCGTGCTGTTGCGGATATTGCATAGATTTTCCTATATCAAAAGTGATTGCCTTGTCAATGACCCTGAGAGTGAGTTTGTCGGTGCAAACATCAATAATTGCCTTTGCGGTGGCTAAAAAGGGTCTTCCTAAAATCAGAGGTACACTTTTGTCTTCCTCCATGTCTAGAATTACAAAATCTACTGGAAAAACAAACTTGTCAATTTTGACAAGCATGTTTTCAACAATGCCCCGAGGATATTTAACAGATCGGTCAGCTAATTGAATGCTCATGCGGGTGGGATTTGGTTCTCCTATCCCTAGTTTTGCAAAAACCGTATAGGGTATTAAATTAATACTAGCTCCTAGGTCAGCCAGGGCATTGCTAACAAACAAATTTCCTATGAGACAAGGGATAGTAAAGCTCCCTGGATCGGTCATATTTGTTGGTAGCTTGCTTTGGAGCACAGCTGAACATTCTTCACTTAGGGTGACATGCGAGAGCTCCTCCAGCTTTCTTTTGTTTGTCAGAACTTCTTTGAGAAACTTGGCATATTATGGCATCTGAGCAATAGCCTCGACATAAGGGATGTTGATATGGAGTTGCTTAAAGAGTTCTAGAAACTTCCCATACTGAGCTTCCAATCGCTCATGCTTCAGTCTTCCGGGGTATGGAATAGGTGGAACATAAGTTCGTACTGGCTCCTTGGGCTGCACGCTTCTGAGTGTAACAGCGTTAGCTGTTGCATTCGGGTTGGTGATTGTGTCGCTTGGGAGAGTGCCAGGTGGTCTTTCGGATAATTGTCGGGCAATTTGTCCGATTTGAGTTTCTAGGTTCTGAAGTGATGCTTGTTGACTTTTGAGATCGGCTTCATGTTTTAATTATACTCCGCTGATATCAACAGATCTTAAGTCGGCTTTCTTTTCTGCTTCATTTGTTTTGGTCATCAGTTGGATTAGCACTTCTTCGATCTTTGAGTAGCTAGGGTTTTGATGGCTACTAGAACTCGGATCTTGAAATTGAGGTTTAGGCTGGAAGGGTTGATTTTTCGGTCTCTTTTCGAATCCTGGTAAAGGTTGAGTGTTACTTCCGTCTTTTCAGCTGAAATTCAGGTGGTTTCTCCATCCTGGATTGTAGTTATTGCTGAAAGCGTTGTTCTGTCGAGCGATGAAATCGACTTCTTCCATGGCCATAATGACTTGTTTACAGTCATTCGTCTTATGATTTCCTCCACAAGTGTCACAGTTGGGTTTGGTTTTTGATAGCTCGGCTTGAAGTTGTTCGAATTTTTTAGAAAGGGCTTCAAGCTGTGTTGTGACAAGAGTGTTGGAATCAACATGGTGTATTCCTTTATGGGAAAGTGTAGATCTTGGTGGGTTGTAAGCGAAACTCTTCTTTGCGGCTTTCTCCAAGACTTCAAATGCTTCGTTAGGTGATTTGGATCCCATGTCTCCACCAACGATCTGGTCGATGGCCTACTTGTTTTGAATGGATTGTGCGTCAAAGAAGGTTTGAACTTGCAACCATACGCTCAGTACATGGTGTGGACATATTCTTAGAAGACTTTTGTATCTTTCCCATGCTGCGTGTAACGATTCATCATCATCGGTCCGAAATCCGGTAATGCTTGCTCGGTATTTGGCAGTTTTATCGGGCGGAAAATATTTGAGGAGAAACTGTTCAACCATCTGGTCCCAAGTGGTGATGGAACCAGAGGAAAGGGATTCTATCCATTCTAGGGCTTGACCCCTTAGAGAGAAAGGAAAGAGTTTGAGCTTAATTTGATCTTCTGAATAGTTTTGAATTTTGAAGGTTTCGCATATTCGTAGGCATCTAGATATGTGAGAAAGAGGGTCTTCGTCAAGGAGACCATGAAATTGAACTGAATTTTCCACCATGTGAATGGTGCTTGATTTGATTTCGAAATGTTCGGTAATATCGGGTGGAGCCACTCCATTGCCATAGCTTCGAGAGATGGCTTGGCATACTGGCTCATGTTTGGCTCATTGATCTGAGCCGCCATCATTTCTTCGGTTTGATTTTCTCCAGATGTGGTGGCGTCTACTGATTC
The DNA here is from genome assembly GCF_021521415.1 of Bidens hawaiensis. Lineage (NCBI taxonomy): Eukaryota > Viridiplantae > Streptophyta > Magnoliopsida > Asterales > Asteraceae > Bidens > Bidens hawaiensis. The sequence continues at coordinate 282,920 of NW_027491521.1, forward strand.
GTCTTAGATTGCTTCGGCGGTTTCTGTAGCCCGTTTACGAGTTCGTCGATGAAAGAGTCGTTCCGGTTCAGAAATTGAAGAAACAAGCTCGGATTCAAAAGTAGAGGTCATACATGGGACTAAATCAAAATTAAACACTAAAGTAAAAGTTAGTTAAAGTTAGTACTAAAGGTTAGTCTAAGTTAAACTACGAGTTAGGCTAAGCTATTTTAAACTAAACTAAACTAAACTAAACTAAAGTATAAATTAATCTAAAGTAAGTAAGGTAAATAAAGGTAAAAAGTAGGCTACCGTAAAATTATATATTTTAGTCTTTAGTAAAAGTAAGGATAAGATAAAATAAAAGTTAAAAATTTGTACAACTATAAACAATGATTAAATTAAAACTTGGATTGTTCTTAGAAACGTACAGTGTCCCCGCCAACGGCACCAAAAACTTGATGCGTGCGTGCAGTGTTGCGGTAAATTATAAAGAGATGGAATGAGTTGCTTTTGCACAAGATCGTGTTTTAAATTTATAAAAGTGATTTCTACAAATACTAAACACACACAAAATAGGCAAGTGCACCTATCGTATATGTAGATATTATTGGTAAGAACCAAGTATCGATCTGTGGACATAAAGGTTTCCAATAATAAATCGTTGTTTTGCTTTAACCAGAGGGTTTAAAAATTTTGGGGTTAACTTTAAACTTTTTATAAAATGTAAATACTTATATATAATATATAGGTGACCAAGTCAAGAGATTCTAAACGAATTGTTCAATTATGCGAAGGTTACCATCTAAGATCAAGAATCCACTCCATTTAACATTGATAATTAATATTTAGACATATGATAAACTTGCCATAGTAATATATGATAGATGGCTCCTTAAACCATAAGTGAGCATCTTTGGCACTAAGGAGATATCATGCGCGTTTTAAAGTCCACCCTTTCCTAATGTCATACCATCTCAATGATGTCAATTTAAGTTGGCAAGTAGTTTCGTAAAGTAGAAAGATTAGGATTGACTTCGATTTCTCAAATACCAATTCTAACAACTTCGGGTGGTTATAGTTCATCACACAACCTCCCATTGGTTGATTTATGTAGGTTATAATTACATATTCCGTTAACATATGATTTCTTTAACTAATTTGATATCCTAAGCAAATCCATTTTCAGATTACCAAGGTTTAGGGAAATACATCATAACTTATATCTCATCATTTCTAAGTACAATATAAGGATCCATGTTTCGATAATGTATCAAATTATTTCTATCTTTCAAGAAAATGAATCGATCATGAACTATTGCCAATAGCATTGACAACCACCAACTTTGAATTAGTGATTTAATATGGTGAAACATTTCTCATCAAAAGATAATTGTAATATAACCATGTACTTTACTAGACTACATCACATGTCTTGATTAATTATCAAGTAAAACAAAGCTTCTTCATAGATTTTAGATGGTAAAAGGAGTTTAGCTCATAATGAGCATGATGATGAACATTAAGATGAATGATGATAACAAATACATGATTAAACTTGGAATAATCTAACCAATTGTAGATGAATCTTCCCTCTTAATGATGGTAATGATGGTTGATGATGATGACCTCCAAGCCTTCAAACTCTTCACTAGATCTTCAATGAGAGTGTTAGTGTGTGTTTTTATAAGTGAAAACCGGATAGAACTCTTTTCAAGGCACACTCTTCAAACGGCACAAGAGCCTCTATTTATAGGCAATCTGGAGTATGAGGCACGGCCCCGTGGTTGGTGGGCACGCCCCCGTGTATTTTTATGACATGTGCCAGATTTATTTTGTCTTTTCTGAAAGGTGGCCACGACCCCGTGGTTGATGGGCACGGCCCCGTGATTTTTAGTGACACATGCTAATTCTTCTTTGTCTTTTCTGTGTTCTCGTCCACGGCTCCGTGCTTTTGCTTCCAGATTTTGTTTTTTCTTGTGTTCAGAAGCATGGGGGCGTGTTTCTTGAGGCATGGGGGCGTGTTTATATGTTTTCTTGTGTTTTCTTCTGTTTTTCTTCGTCTTATCGCTTGTTTCTTCGTTTGGAGCTTGGTTTCTCCTGAAATTATATTTTATTATGATAAGTAGCCTTCTATGCTATGTTATTTGATAGAAATTGTAGTTTTTAGAGTTTATTTGATGCTTAAAAGATGTATATTTCTATGAACATCATTATCTTCTCATGCAAAGTTTAAGTACGTTTTGCTCGTTAATGATTACATGATTGTTCCACTTAGCGTTTCGATTTGTTTTCATGTAGACGGTGATTTGTAAGTCAAGAAAAAGAAGGTCTAGAAGGTTCTAAACGTTACTTGGAGTTCAAGAAAGGGATCTAACATGATTAAATAATAAATAAGAAGCAAAAAACGAAAATTCCTTTTTTAAGGCGACGCCGCGCTCGACCGTGGGGGGCCATTCCCTCCGCGCGGCGCCTAGGCCTTCCTGGTCACTCGTTTTTACAAAGCCCAAGCCCGTTTCTTGTTTTATATAAAGGGGGTTGCATTCCCAGCCGAAAGGAATCACTATTGCAGCCGATTTGGAGAAGGTTTTGAAGGTTTTCAAGTTGTTTTAGAGGCTAGGAAGCAAGGAGGATCATCGAGCTATCATACAAGTGTTCAAGGGTCTATTAAGACAGGTTCTCTCGTTCTTTATCTTTGTTCTTGTTCATTATTTTTTATGATGTTTCTCTTTGTTCTTTGGTTTAGTTATTTATCTTTGATTATGACTATGCTAGGCTAGACTTCATGTCTACCTAGGTTTGATGAACATGTTTTGACTTGATTCTTGCTTTGGACTATTGTTTGATTATGGTTTTGTTAATAGTAAAGACTTGATTTTGTTTTCATGATGCGTATGAGTATTTGCTATCTTGATTGATTATTAACTATTGCTTCCCATAGATCTTTTATCTTTTGATTGTGTTCTTTAGATTTAGGATTTATGTTTAACCAATTACTTGGTGTTTTGATTATTATGGTTGAATGGGCCCATTAGATCATAGAAGCTTGTTAATTGTTGGTTAGGATTTTGAATGTTTTGCTAAATTCCAATAGCTGTAAGGTGAGGAATTGTTCATGTGTCTTGGTAAATTGCATGCTAGGATAGTAGTGACAATATTCTTGCTTATTGTGTTGATCCTTGTTCATGATGTCATGTTAGCTTATCAAGTTATCTAGGGTTTAGTGTTTCATGAGATTGCTTACCTAAGATACTATTAATTACCCCTATTTGATAACCGTAAGGAAGTCAATATAACTGATTGCTTAATAATCTAATATTCATTCTTGGGGATTTCGTTTGATTCAGTCAATGGTTCTTAGGGTTTGATAGATGAATACGTTTAGAAATCAGTTTCCATAATCATGTTATTTGTCCATTGCTTGATGATTGTTGATACATGGAATTCTTACCTAGGTAGATTCCTTCTCTGATTGCTTTCTATATTGTCTTTAATTGCTTGTTTATTTGCTTTCTTAGTTAAATCTTAGTTTAAAAACCCCCTTTAAACATTAATAATAAATAGTCGTTTCGTAAGTCGAGTCTAATTAGTTAATTAACGTAATTTATAGAGTCCTGTAAGTTCGATATTCCGGACTTACTTAGCTTTAGTACAATTGACCGGTTCACTTGCCGGTGTTTTGTGTAGTTGAGTCTTAAGTCTAGTTTTTATTACTTGTTTAGTTTAATTAATATTTAATTGAATGTTTCTAGCACATCAAGTGTATAACACACTATAACTGCATAGTACCTGTCAAAATTGTTTCCACACGCTTTGAAAACGCTCACAAGCTAACTAATTTTGGAAATTAATTACATTTATACCTACTACCTGTCAAAAATCTTGGAAATATATTTATGTAATGATACCTTACATTCAAGTTAATTAAAATAAAAAAAACTAGTATATCACACGCTTTTAAATACCTGTCAAAAATCTTGAAAATATATTTATGTAATGATAGCCTACATTCAAGTTAATTAAAATAAAAAAAACTAGTATATCTTACTAGATAGGCTACAAATGAACTGAACTACAATAAATTACTGTCTTAACTACCAAAAATTAAATTTTAGGTCTATTTTGTTATTCACTCACACTAACATCTATTTTAAAGTTAACTAAAAAAAACTACATCCAATACGCTTCAAATACGCTTTAACAAAAATATAATAATAACATTTACAGTTAATACCAAAATATAATAATTACATTACATTAATATAGAAAAATTAATTACAAAAAACTAAATCCTAGCATCAGATTCCATATCTTAATCTACATCCGTCGGATTCTCAGCTTCTGGAGTCCGAGAGGGCATGATCCTCTCCCACATGTCGTCCGAGGTGTAGGTGGAGTCCTTAAACCTTCGGGGGTGAAGGTTCACATCAGTATGGAATGCCCCATAAAGGGACACAGCCTTGAAGTCCTCCACAGAGTTCAAATCAATGCGCGCCACCTCTATTCCCGGGACTTCCATCACAAAGCTGAAATAATCAGCAGTCGTGTACCCAAGAAACCTAACCATTCGGTTAAATTGTGGGTATGTGAATGTTTGAGGGTGGACATAGTCCACAAACCTCACCATTTAATTCTTCCGGACGAGGCCGGAAGAAAAGTGAAAAACAAGGGTGAAGAAGCTGGGGTCGTAGTAGATGGGGGCATGAGTACCCAGTTCACATACGATCCATGTTGAAGCCATTTTTCGGAAATTAATCGAAAGAAGGTGATTGTAGATTGTGATTGTGATTTGCTGGATTGTGATTGTGATTGTGATTGTGATTCTGATTGTGACTGGTATTTAAACACCATCTGACCCCGGCGGTACATCTCCCTGACAAATTGAAATTGGCGGCACAAGAAACTGGAAAGACAATGATGACGTTAGCCACTCGTCAAATCAACGTGTGGCCATTAATTATGTTTGGACACACTTAAAAATATTTTAGTGTGACCATTTATCACTTAAAGCCACACATAATAAGTGTATCTGTGACAATAAAAAAAACTTAGAAAAAATAAAACTAAGATACTCTTTGGTCACACAACCTATTATAAGTGACCATTAATTACATTTGGACACACTTAAAAATATTTAAGTGTGACCATTTATCACTTATAGCCACACATATATTTAGTGTGACCATTTATCACTTATAGCCGCATATAATAAGTGTATCTGTGACAATAAAAAACTTAGAAAAAATAAAACTAAGATACTCTTTGGTCACACAACCTCTTATAAGTGGCCATTAATTACATTTGGACACACTTAAAAATATTTAAGTGTGACCATTTATCACTTATAGCCACACATAATAAGTGTATCCGTAACAATAAAAAACTTAGGAAAAATAAAAGTAAACTACTCTTTGGTCACACAACCTCGTATAAGTGGCCATATATTTTAAGCGTTTTAGCCACATTACTAATAAATACAATGGTTGTTCGTCATATTTCGCCACATTATTAAAAATATGGCTAAAAAATGTGACATTAGGTCACACAACGTAATATAAGTGGCTATATCATTTACCTTTTAGACACATCTCTTATCAATACAGTAGCCTTTCGTCACATTTGGTCACACTATTAAAACATGTGGCTAGTTAAATGTCACAGTTTGTGGCTAATGCACGTGTTTTTTTGTCACATTTAATAAAGATCAAACAAACTATGACTGTAGGTTAGATTTCGCCACACGTTTTTATAATGTGGCTAGATTTTGTCACAGTTTTTTTCAAACTGTGGCGAAAACTACCTGAGTATGTATAGAATGGTCACCTGAAGAATAACATGTGTGGCCAAAACATTCTGTAAGGTTTTCAAACATGGTCAAAGACCTTTTAGCCACACATTTAAGCCAAGGTGTGGAAAATCGCCCAGACCACATGTGTGGCTAAAAGGCGATATTCACGTAGTGTAAATACGAATCCAAAGATACATACCATCATCTTTCCATACATACTTACATACATACAAACTTTCATTCTTTCCTTCATACTTGCATACACACATACTTTCATTCATACATATACGTTTTAAAGAGCATTCTGCCCTACATTCGCAGATATTATTAGAGTATGTTCCCTACATTCGCATATATTATTAGGGTATGTTCCCTACATTCGCAGATATTATTAGGGTATGTTCCCTACATTCGCAGATATTATTAGGGTTTGTTCCTTACATTCGCAGATATTATTTAAGGTAGGATTTAGGCAAATGTGAGATTAAACTAAGCTTTGGGTTTTGAGATACCTGCCTTAGCTCGATTTTTCATCAGGTGATGATTGGGGGGTTGGTCTATTGTGGGCAAGCTGTGGGGTCACGGACTGTGAGATAGTAGGGATTGAAGAAGGTTTGTGGGTGGTATTGGAATGAGAGGTGGACTTGGTTGTTGTGTTGGGTATCCGATGGGTGGGGTGCATAGGCCATGGAGGCTGATTGGTTGGTGTTAGGTTGAGGTATTAAGGGAAAGTGATAGAGGTTGGTGTTAGGTTGAGGTATTAAGGGAAAGTGATAGAGGTTGGTGTTATGTTGAGGAATTGAGGGAAAGTGATAGAAAACGATGTTGGGTATTTCATCATCAAGAAACTGATATGCAGTAGTGGTTGTGTTTTAAAAACCGGTTCAAACCGGCCAGTTGAACCGGTTAAACCGGATTTCGCAAAGTAGGCCGGTATTTTGAGTCCGGTATTTTTGACCGGTTTGCTAAAACATCGTACCGACGGTTTTTGTCTAAAATAACGGTTTTTACCAGGCAAACCGGTTTTAAGCCCGGGAATTTTTTGATATTTGCGGCCCATATTTTTTCATAATTACTTTTAACCCAACAATTAACATTCAAACCTGTAAACTTTAGGATTATTTTTTTAAAACTGAGTGTTTTTGCATTATTTTTTTAATATAAATTCTTTTGGATTATTTTTTATTATGGGAATCATTTAGTTTTGGGTTATTTTTGGATTGAAGTTACATTTATATGAAATGATAAGGTAAACTATTCAACCGGTTGAACCTCCCGGTATAATCCGGTTCAACCAGTTGTACCATATTTTAGCCTAATCCGGTTCAAGTAAAATACCGGTTTTTAAAACATTGGGTACAGTTTCAATATAGGGGAAACTATTTACGTCAAAGAAAACGTGACGAGACAAATATATTTTCCTGGTTTGAATATCGAGACAATGGTAGCTTCGAAATTGAGAGGGGTATCCAAGGAAGATACACTAGATGGAACGAGGTTGAATTTGTGTGTGGTTGAGAGGCGAATAGGTTCGGATAACATGCATAACCAAAAACTCTAAGATGATTATATGTGGGGTGTCGATGAAATAATGCATAAATCGGTGTTAGAAAATTTAACCATTTTGTTGGAAGGATATTACGTAAATAAGTGGTAGTAAGAAGGGCATCAATTCAAAATGATGGTGGGAGATGAGCGTAAACGAATAAAGCCCGAACGATTTCATTAGTTGTCTGATCATGCGCTAGGCTTTGCCGTTCTGAGATGATGTTTGGGGACACGAGAATAGGAAAATACAAGGCCGTTGGAATTTGCAAAGGTATGAAATTGATAGTTGTCAAATTCGTCCCCTAAGTCACATTGAAATTATTTTATGTTGACACAAAATTGGTATTGAATTAGTTTGTGAAATTTTGGAAAACTGTTGAAGACTTCGAACTTGATTTTAGTGGATATACCCAAACGTATTGTGTAAAATTGTCAATTAAAACCATATAAAATTTGTATTCTATTTTGCTTTAGATTGAGAGGTCCACAAGTCACAATGTATGATATCAAACAGAGCAACAGTATGAGAAACAAAATCAACAAAAGGTAACAATTTACTGTTTGATAATTGACAAGAAGCACAAAATCCGTAGATAATTTTTTTATCATTTATAATAAAATAACGACTAGAAAGCACATTTAAAACTTGGGCTCCAGGATTTCCAAGACGATCGTGCCACTATTTGTTGATGCGAAAAAAAAGGAAAATGTAGGAGAGATGATAAGGTATAAGTCCCCGGTGTTATCGTGTCGAGAAAGGATCCTTCTAGTCTTGAGATCCTTCAAGGAAAAACCATATGGATCAACATAAATAGATACACAATTATCAATAGAAATTTTCCGAACATGTAATAGGGTTTTAATAACATCATGTGCTAATTGGATGTTGTTTAATTAATATGTGTGGGTAGGGGTGGTGTGATAGCTATTACCTGAACCTTTGATAGGCATAAAAGTACCATTCAAAACGAATATACGATTAATAAAGACATAGGTAAATAGGTTTGGATCTTACCTGGGTTGTTTGTGATATGTGATGATGCACCCGAATCCACGTGCCACGGCTGATCCGGGTTATTAAGGGACATTGTGTTGAATACGACACCAAGTTGAGTGAGATACATCGGGTTAACAGCAGGTGGACCTATATACGCCTGCTGACTGGGCTAGCGGTGTGCACCTTCGTCGAATGCCTGACCACCTGAGCCAAAGGCCATATTCGTAGATGGTGGGGTTTGTTTCTGCTGCTGCCAGAAATGGGCTGGGGGTGTGGAAGGATTCATGGTCTACTTACCCAAGGATTTGACCATGCTTGTTGGTTAGGTATGGGCACGGTGGAGGCCTATTCCACCATGGCCATGCAACATTAGGAATTGAGCTAGGGCTATTGTAAGAAGACCGGTTGCCCGAGTTCGATCTACCGTGTCCCCAATTACCATGGTTGATGGATCGCCCGCAACCGCGTCCATGATAGTGGGACCATTGGCTAGATTGGTCCGGGGACTATTGAGAATATCCAGTGGGATTGGAAAAGAGCTGAAGAGTTGGATTGTAGATTTTGATGTTTTTGGGACACCATGTAGGTCGAGTGAGATAGTTACGAGCAACAATCCATTTTTGTTCGATGTCAATGAGGGTGTGGGCATTATCCGATGTGTTGTGACTACTACTTGTGAGATTGATTAATAATGGAAGCATCCACATCATATTCAATAGGAAAGTCGCCAATCAGTTGTAAGACTAGGTCTGCTTCGCCAATGGGATAGTCGACATTAGAGGTACCAATGTGAATGGGTTGGGTTAATTTGGATGATGGTTAGAATGGGTATGGGTCAGGATGGGTATGGGTTAAGATGGATTTTTAAAATAAGAGGGTTAGGATGGGTATTGTTCCTGATGGGTAAAGTTAATTCATCTTGACCCAAGTGAAGGTTAAAATACAAATGGTTTCAAAAACCCCTTAAAATTTTCAAAAACAATAATAAAAAATGATAACTCAGAATATAAATCAAAAAACGTAAAATTTTAAAGAGTAAAGTGTCATTTCCGTCCTTATGGTTTGGCAAATAATGCGAATTTAGTCTAAAAAGTTTATTTTTTGTATATGGACCATCCACGTTTCCAGTTCTGGCCAATTACATCCAAATCACTAACTACGTTAAATTTAATCGTTAAGTCAGTGGTAGACATGTCTTTTCACTATTTCTTTATTGTAATACTTATTTTAGTGAACTGCGGTTTCGTCCTTGTAGTTTTTCCAAATCTGCGGTTTTAGTCCAATAGTTTCAAGTTTGCAATTTTCGTACTTGTAGTTTCGTTTCATTTACAATCAAACCCGAATTTATTAACCTCGTTTATTTTGGTAGTTAATCCATTGGTGTGCCCCTCACGTGACGACTAGTTTTGTCGTTTCTCTCCCTAAATAAACTCCAATCCTAATTCGCAAGCCCCCTCACGTGAGGGGCTGGGGTGTATTTGGGGAAAGAAAACAAGAAACAAAACCGCCCGTCACGTGAAGGCACACTGATGGGTTTAACGACCAGACTTAACGATATTAGGGAATTCGGGTTTAATTTGAAACTATTGGACTAAAACTGCAGATTTGGACAAACTAGAGAGACGAAAACCACAGTTCACTAAAATACGTATTATAATAAAGAAAGAATGAAAAGACATGTCTACCCCTGAGTTAACGATTAAATTTAACGGGGTTAGTAATTTGGATGTAATTGGTAAAAACTGGGAAACATGGAGCGTACATATGCAAAAAATAAACTTTTTGGACTAAATTCGCATTATTCGCCAAACCACAAGGACGAATATGGCACTTTACTCAATTTAAAATAACTAAAATGTTTCCTGTGTCGTCCTCGTTTATTATAAAAACGGTTTTGTATTGGTTCATGTTCGATTTTTCGGGTTTTTTTACAGTTCGGTTTTGTTTTTTTTTCATTTCGGTCGGTTTCGGTATCTGTTCAATTTCAATGATTTCGGTTTCGATTTCTCGGTTTCTATTCGGTTTCGTGGATTTTGTTTGAAATAAAATTGGATCTCCTTTTTTTAGTCCATTCTAACCCATAAACAAACTCATTCTAACCCATAACCAAAAGTCAATAACAATTCTTTACCCATCTTGACCTCCTTGGAAAATTCGTTTGATCCATCATGACCCATTCCAATTATAAAGTTATCCATATTAGCCCAAAACAACCCACTTGGGTTTGATTTGCCACCCCTAGCCGACGTCTTTTAGTTCCTCGGCCTGATCCTTAAGTTGCTAGCAATAATCATCAAGCGAGGCACACACTGTTATGGTCAGGGTGGTGAAATGGTTTAGAAGTGCCGAAGCCCTTGCTTCTTTATTATCAACAAATATGGATTCGATCTTGGTCCATGCTTCGTAAGTGGTTGAATTGGATTCTATGACTTGTCTCAATAAATCGCCAGATAAAGTTCCATGACTCGTAAGTCGGATCAGTCTTCGCTAGAGCGGTGGTTCCATTGATGTGAGTATTCACATCATAACCCTTCGCATGGAGTTTAAAGAGCTTAACCCATTATGAAGGTTGTTTTTACGCCATCAAGAATGCAAATCTTATTCTTTATGTTGGAGACAGAATACACGTGATAAAGAGTTTTGTTGTTGTCTATAGTCGTGGCTGCGTTATTTGAGTTATCTCCCATAGTGATGATATAATCGCCGAAAAAATAGGGGAATAGGGATCGACGGCTAGGGTTTTAAAAACCCGACGTTGATACCATAAAGGTTACTCAATTATATTATTGGGTATGAATTGTACAAAATAATCGACCCCCTATATGCATACAACTGATAGCATATCAGTATCAGTATGTAAGTTATTAACTTTTCTAATTTTTAGATCTACCAAATATTCCTTTGCTAACAGAAATCACAAACCCGAGCTCCACTTTCGGTTTCTCTCTCTTAGAACTAAGAAAATGTTTTGAAAAGAAGGTGATGTAAATGGTGAGTGTTTTAACTTTTGAGGTAATTGTTCATTACCCATATCTATCTTTCAAGCATAGCAAAATTAAATAAATACTTATTAATTTAAACAAAACTCGGGGTGTTAAGGTTCTGGTCGAACCCCTTTAACCGATTTTCTTTTTATTTTATTTTTTAAAACATATTATCTCTATTACATTTAGAATTGGTTGCAAACCAATTTCCTAACCATTTTCCTAAAACATATATTTATTATAAAAATTTAATTACAATTTTTTTTCTTTAATCCCGTAAATCCTTTTATATATAACACAAACCGATGAAAAACAATAACTGTAATTTTACATTGTTACAAATAAAAGTGATATCATTTGTTTTTAATATATGCATGGTTTTTATTAAACCAACCAAAGTTGACTTATATATATATTATATAATTATTAAATCAAACCAAAACGCCTTCTTTCTTCATTTTATAATAAAAAAACCAAAACACTTGCGGAAACATAACTTGCTCAACCGTCGTGTCCTTTGTATTTACTTCTGTAACTTCCTTTTAACCGTAAAAACTTATAACCGCTGGCCCTCCAAACCTATATATACATCCCCATATCCATCCATTCTCATAATCCATTACTATGGTGAAAGGAAGTGATCACAACAAGATGATCGTGCCATCTTCTTCTACACCACCGCGGCACCGCCAACATACTTGCACATCCAATCACCATTACAACAATGAATGATGGCCGTGTATGGCATAGTTCGAGCGATGGGGTTGACAAACCGTTATTACGCTCACCATTGATATTGATCTTCGACAATATTAATAGAGACACAGATAGCGTAAAAGTTAGATAGATAGATATCCTTGAATGATTAAAATTAAACGGTATTAAATAGTAGATTTTTGGCCAATCAAGACAATGTAAATGTAAACACAGAATAATAATGTAATAATAACTTAAAAGCGGTTTGGTTAAATTGTCACATTCTATTGTGAAAAAAAAAGTTGTATTTTTCCATTTTGTAATTAACGTAATTTATTTGTTAGTAACTATATTTTGAAGAATTCGTAAAACAGCATAAGTGTTCACAAACACAAGTAACGGTCCCATAAGGTTCGAGATACGAACACTGTCGCAACACACAAAAACTTCCACAAGTTATGGTACCCTGATACTATTGTAAAAAAACAATTCTACCAATTAAATTTCCGCCACAACGCCGGGTTAATCTTGCTAGTTTTATATAATATAAATTGATGAGTTTTTTTCATATATAAAAAGAAACACAAATTTAATTGTCAAATTCATTAACGCGTGCTTTAGAGACGAAAAGAAAGTTCTACTCTCTGTTTTCCTATTATAAAACTGTGTTCCTGAAGTATTTTAACGAAAGAAAAGAAAGAAAAGGAAAGGAAAACTTTCTTTTCCTTTCCTTTCTCACATCCTATCTCTTTTCCTTCCATATCCATCTAATTATTTCCATTTTGTAAAGAAAACTTTCACCCTCTATATTCCCGAGTTTAATTAACGAGAGAAAGGAAAGGAAAAGAAAGTTTTCCTTTCCTTTCTTTTCCATTTCATCTACATTCTCTTTTTCTTTTCCTTTCTTCTCAATTCTATCCATTTTGGAAAGAAAGTTTTTCACCCATTTTTCTTCTTTATTTCTCCCTCTTTCTTTTGCTTTCTTTCCATTAATGAAACTTGGGAACACATTATTCTTATCTATCTTTTCCTTTCTCTCCTAAAAAAAACTAAGGAACACATCAACTATTTACTTTCTATTCATTTATTTTCCTTTCTCCCCTTTATTAACACTCAGGAACACAGACTTTTCCTTTCATTTCTCCTCTTAAATGGAACTTGGGAACACAAGTTTTGAACTTTCCATTCATTTCTTCCATAAAAAAAAACTTGGGAACACACTCACCTCTATCTTTCCATCCATTTCCTTTCCTTTCTCCCCTTAAATGGAACTCGGGATCACAGCGTAAAAGCGTTATTGAACCAATTCTATAGAGAAGTATCCAGATTTTGAACTAGAAAATTTCAACTATTTTTCATGGAAATATCATATAGCTTGAATAGTATTTACATGTGTGTATAAAGTATTGAGAGCGACAAAAGCATTAATAAAAACTAAGGTGGCTGGTTCAGGTTATTTTCATTTTTTAACAGCGTATGTAACCACCTCCAGTACCCGAGTGAGCATTCCTGAAATATAATGTCAGTCGTCTATATTAATTTTGACGCTCCATGCCTAACTTATCCAAAAACACCATCAAAAAGAAAATTCATCGTTGTAAGAAAACCTCAAGAGTAAGGTTTTAAAAATTTATATTAGTTTGATATGTATTTTACATTTTAAAATTAGTTTTAACGATTTAGCCAGAGACTTGAATTTAGGAATTAGTTATGTTTTTCATATCTTGAATATGCATTTGTTCACACGTATAAAAATCATTAATCATCTTATGATTTTTGAAAATATAAAAACTAATTTAGAATGTGAAAAAAACATATTACCAAATCAAATTGTCAACCTACCAAATCGAACAACTTTTGAACGGCTGTGCGGGCCTATAAGATACAACTTCAGCTTTTCATTTTATAAAATCACACATAGAATTCGTCCTAAATAGTCAATAGAAAAGATCAAGGATGAACCAGATTATGAGAACTCAAGACCATCAGCTTCTTCTACCATGTTCTTTACGATGACGCCTAGGAGATGAGATTCTATTGTGATAAGGTTTGGAGATTGAATCTCATTTGCTCTTAAACACGTGATTTACCTAACTCATATTAGCAGGGAGACCGGACAGTGGGGACCGACGCCCATGTACTCCATTTCTCATATACTAAGAGAAAAAAATATCTTATCTATTGTGTATTTATACTTTAATGATTATATTAATCATATATATATGTAATTGCAAAATATACTTGATAAAGTCGAATTTGGCATCATCTTATTGTGTCGTGGCTTGGTCTTTCCTTCGATGAAGGGTTCTAGTCCGGGTGAAATGATAGATTGGTTGAAAGCAATGAAAACTCAAAATCACAAGAAAGACCTTATCAGGTTAATTATATTTGCCCCTTGGTAACTTCTATAGAGATTCATGAATGACATAATTTATAATAGCATTCTACACAACAAGGTTACGTTATATGAAGACATCTTGTACTTCGTGTACTGTTTCTGTAGTGCAAGGAACCAAAAACGCAAAATTACTAGCATCGAATAAAGTATGAATCCATTATTGTACTTGTAACTTTTTTATTTGCTAGCTTCTCGTTAGAAATGTTTTATTAGTAGTAAACCGTTTTTAAAAAAGCTTGATTAATTACACAGGAAACAATATAAACTAATAATAGTAATTGTTGCTACAACAAAGATAAGACCAGTGATAGTGAATGGACTGGTTAGGCTAACTAGCTTCAAGGGTTCAAGTTAACCTAACACAGGTCGTGGTGTCCCTCTACGTTTGCAAAACGTAGAAGGAGGTTCACTAGTTTGTTGTTAGTTGCTATAGTACCGAAGATCGAGAACCGTGATGTTTGGAATCGGTTCTTGAGTGATGTTCTTGGTGAAGCTATGAAGCTATTGAAGTAAGAAAGAAATAAGCTAAGAGCATATTTCTCAAGGAAGAAGAGAATATGAGGGAGTATGTATTAACCCCAGATCTGATGATCCATGTTTATGGCTTAAGTCTTCATTTTATAGAAGGAGAGACCAAGCTCTTTATCCAGTGTACAAACTAACTGACCTCTAGTTCGCTTAGAAGGTTGACCGTTATGGGCGGGAAGCTTTGGACCGTTGGTCCGTGATTAAAATAATAATACTTTATCTGAGCATGTCCCTTGCTCAGAGGAAACAGTGATGTGAGTCTTGAGTTGACATCGTACTGTAGCACGTGGGTACTTGTTTACATAAGTTTGGACGGAAAATGAAGCCTTTAACCTTTTAACCCTTTTAGTGTTAATGTGTTTCAGCCATTTTATTATTTCCTTGGGCTACCCCCGTCATCAGCCCCCCAAGTCAGAGGTGTTTGAGAGGTAAGCTCAAGGGCTTCTGACTTTTTCACACATTTTGTTTATTGCTTAAAGGCTTCGAGGCTTGTAAGCTTCGTGGCTTTGTTCGGATTTGGTTATTTTTTAAATTATTGATGTGACAGTTGATTTGATGGTAACTGCCATATTATAGTTCCCAATAACTGTCTTTTCATTAATAGTTATCAATGGGATAACTATTCACTTTCTTCCGGATTTCTTTTAAAGTTATTATCATAAACACATTCAAGTTCCTTTCAATCTTCGTATCAGGTTAGTTTCAATATTTCATCTTTCCTTCAAAATTATGGTTGCCAAAAATAATCTTTCGGTCAGTTTTTCTCGGTTGACCCAAGAAGATGTCGAATCGTTTTGTGTTAAGTGGGGAATAGGGTTAAAGTACAAACCGATTGCTCCACCGGTCGATTCTCCGATTGATCATTGTCCGGCAGGCTTCATTGCTATATATTGTCGTCACTTTGAATTTTCTAATCTCCGGCACCCTTTTTCGGTTTTTGTTTTGAATGTTTTGGAGTATTACCGTATATCGTTCGGTCAAATACACCCTTTAGGGCTTGCTAGGGTTTTACATTTTGAGGTTTTGTGTAGAGCCCTAGGTTATGACCCTTCGTTGTTGAGTTTTCGCCGTTTCTTTCGCTTAGCAAAGAACGGTGATTGGTATACTTTTGAACATACCAAGGTCGATATTTCTTTGGTTTCCTCAGCGGTTACAACCCTCGGTACTTGGAATGACCGTTTTTTCTTTGTTTTCGACTCTATCCTTCCATTTAAACCTGTTTGGCGACAACCCGAGGCTGTTTTAAATGAACCGGAGCCAGCCAAGTCAGAGTTGAATGAAGCTTTCTTGAACTCGATTAGGAAATATCCATCGCGTCATCGTCCTTTTCCCGAACACCTTCTTGTGTCATTAGGAATTAGCAAACTTTGGGATAAGCCTAATCGGGATCCCGTGCTTATGAGGGATGATAAGGGTATGCATTTGTTTATCCCGTATTTTCTTTAACTTGTTGATATGTTTGTTAATGGGTTTCTTTTGTATATGTAGTTATGTCGGCATTGGACTTCTTAAAGAGCGATGATACCTCTGATGTTGGTTTTTCTGATGTTGCGGCTGTTGTTGGGAATACTCGATGGATCGGGGTAAGGATGGTCGGTTTGAGGATGCTGAGTATGTTGGGGTTGCAAACGTTAAAGGGTTCACAAAGACCGTTGCTCCAAAGTCTTCTAATCCTCGTTCTATACGACGTTTGTTGAAGTCGGTTAGTCCCTCATCTTTTCACGAACCGGTTGAGGTTAGTGATGACATTCAGGTTACTGAAGATCAAGGTCCAACTGTGGAAAGTGAAAAAGAGCAGGGCTTGGTGGTTTCCAAGAAGGGGAAATCAGCTGGGAAGAAGGCTGTGATATCTGTGGTTCAAGGGTTGGATGGTGATGCTGTTTATGTGCCAGAGTGGAGTGTCAAGGTTGGGGATAGCTTCAAAGATCCCGAAGTTTGTGCTGATGTGTTAGCTAATTTTGCTCCTCCGGGAGTTCGTGATGTTATCTCCGGGATGGAGGGTGATTCTCTGCTATCAAGGTTGATCTTGAACTCTGTTAACGTTTCTGCCCTTTTGGCGGAGGGTGTCACTCGGTTTCGCAAAGGGATGCAGGAGTATGAGGAGTTTACGAAGACGAAGGAAAAGATGAAGGCCTCTATGGCGGCCATGAAGAAGGAGGTTGAAGAGAAGGAAAAAGTGTATGTCAAGAGGATTGACGAGTTGTCTCGTGGCCATGAGATTGAGATGGCAGGTTTGAAGAAGGCTATGGAAGCTGACAAGGTTAAATTGGATGCTGACTGGGAAGCCTTTGAGCTGCAGAGGAGAGCCTTCGAGATGGAGAAGGAAGGCTTGAAGGCTTCGGTTGCACAGACTTCTAGTGACAACAAGTGGTTGATTGAGGACGGGTTTCAACAGGTTGTAACTTACTTGCTTCATTCTAGTGAGTTCAACTCAATGTTGGGTGGTGTGTATACGAAGTTGTTGGCCCATGGTAAGCATTTGGGCTTCGTTGCAGGCTTTAGTCATCATGAGTCTGGCCAGCCTATAGAGAAGTCACCCCTGTTCAACCGTGAAGCTTACAAGCTTTTCATGGATTCAGTTCGTTCAATAGAAAGGCTCACCTACCCCTATGTGGGTGAAGTGTCATCATGCTTTGGTAAGCCCCTTTCTGTGTTGCAGGGTTTGAAACCAGCCGGCCTTGATGAGAAGGTTTCTAAAGAGGTGCTTGAGTCCTTGTCGAAGAAATGCTCCCGTTCCGGTGATAGTGAGGAGACTTTATCTGGTGAAAGCGACGGATCTCATGTGGCAAGCCTTGAAGGCTCGGCTGTTGCTGATGTTGGCCCGCAAGTCAAGAAGTACAAGAAGGGTAAAAGTGTTAAGGCTAGTACTTCCAAGCCTGCTGCTGGTGTTTGAAACATTTTATTCGTAGCTTTCTTAGCATCTTTAAACAATGTTGTGTAATCTTTGAACAATGTAGGTCTGGCATGAAACTCTTAAAGTTTCTGCCTTAGTGGTTGTGTTTGGCCTTTTGGCCCTTTGAACATTTTCTTGGGAATCCTTGTGATTTCCTTGTTTAGCCTTAATTGGCTTGTTATGAATGCTATTAGTTATGTCCTTGCAATGGCCTTTGTTTATGAACTGTGATGTTTATGTATTTATGTTTTGGTTGCTTGTCTTGTTAGTTTGATGCGATTTTAGCTAACTTTCCTTAAGAAGGTTTAGTGTTGCAGTCACTTTAGCTTCAAGGCTTCATTAATTAAAAAGCACATGTTGGCTATCCTTTGTATCACTACTTAGTGTTTGTTTTTGTTTCGTAAACTTTTTCAAAGTTTAAGGAACGAATTGGTGTAGGCTGTTAAGACCTGTCTATGAGACAAGTTTTAGTTGAAAAATTTTCTAAGTCTCATGGAGTTGGATTGATATAGGAACTCACCCCTTATATAGGTCCATTTAACCCTTGAACCTATTGAGCGATGTGGCCTGGGAGCTCATCCCCTTACATGGCCCTTGCCATGGAGTTTCTTGCTAGGTTCTCAACCTAATTATAGGATAGTAAAGACAAGTTATGACAAAAACTTTATCATTCATTCAAGAGGTTGATGTTCACAAGAAGGAGAATTATACATCTCTTGAAATACATTTTAAGACTTTGACTAGGCATGGAACCTTTTAAGGGTTTTGCCGTTCCAGTGTCTTGGAAGCTTTTTGCCTTCTGTGTCGGCCAGCTTGTAGGATCCACCCTTGTGAGCTTCAAGGATTGTGTATGGCCCTTCCCATTTTGGGCCAAGCTTTCCTTGGTTTTCTTTCTTGCTGGCCTCATTGTTTCGGAGTACAAGGTCTCCAGGCTTGAAACGTTCATGTTTCACTCTTGCATTGTAATAAGCTTCCATTTTCTGCTTGTACTTAGCCTCTTGTATTGCGGCTTGATCACGAACTTCTTCAAGGAGTTGAAAATTCAACATGATCTCATTTTTGTTTGATTCGAGATCCATGTTGAGTGTTCTTTGAGTCACAACTCCAACTTTGGCTGGAATTACAGCTTCTGATCCGAACACTAGGATGTAAGGTGTTCGTTTGTGGCTTGTTTTTTCGGTTGTTCTTATTGCCCATAGAACATTTGGGAGTTCATCAAGCCAATTGTTGTTATGCCTTCCCAGCCTTGTTTTGATTCCTTCTACAATGGTTCTGTTTGTTCTTTCAACTTGCCCGTTGGACTGTGGGTAAGCAACCGAGCTGAACACTTGGGTGATTCTGAATTCCTTGCACCATGTGCTAAAAGGCTTCTCGGCAAATTGCTTCCCATTATCCGTGACTAACACTCCTGGCAGCCCATAGCGACAAATAATGGTTTCCCATACGAAGTCGATGATTTGTTTGCCCGTTATTTTTGCAAGTGGTTTGACTTCAGGCCACTTGGTAAAGTAGTCAACAGCTACTAGCAAAAATTTTACCCCACCCTTGGCCGGTGGGAATGGACCAACAATATCTATTCCCCATTTGTGGAATGGCCAAGCCGAGGAAATGGGGACTAGATCATGTTTTGGGCTTTTGGGAACCGGTGCATGAATTTGACAGGCTTCACATTTTTTGAGTTGTTCCTTTGCATCTCGGTGCATGGTGGGCCAGAAGTATCCGAGGTTCATCAATTTTGCAACCACCATTCTTGGCCCAAAATGAGCTCCACATATTCCCTCATGAACCTCTTTGATCAGATATTGGCTTTGTTCAGGGCCCACACATCTTAGTAGCAGTGCAAGGTAAGCCTTTTTATAAAGGGTTTCTTCTTGCAACACATACTGTCGAGACTTGATTCGAACCCTTTCAGCCTCTGTCTGGTCCAAAGGTAACTCACCATTTTTGAGGAACTTTTCTATGGGAGTCATCCAACTTGGACCTTCTTCAGTGATTACATCTTGAACCTCCAATTCTTGGATTGAAGGAGTTTTTAACACTTCCACCAAAACTTTCTTGGTGAGGTGTGCAAATGTGAGGGATGCTAGTTTGCTCAGGGCATCGGCTCTCTTGTTCTGTGATCTTGGAACTTGCTTGATAGTGCACTCTTGAAATGTGGTCATCAACCCTTTTGCCTTTTCACGATACTTCTTCATGTTGGGCTCTTTTGCTCTATAGCTATCATTGACTTGACTTGAAACAAGCAATGAGTCTGTGAAGACTTGTAGCTTTTGAATCTTCATCTCTTTGGCAATCTTCAGACCAGCGATCAATGCTTCGTATTCAGCTTCGTTATTGGTGGTCTGAAATTCAAGTCGAAGAGCATATCTAAATTCTAACCCTTCAGGATTGATTAAAACGAGCCCAGCTCATGACCCTTCGATGCTGGAAGCTCCATCGGTAAAAAGTTTCCAGGCTTCGGGGTTAAAAGGTTCAATGGCAGTTGTGTGTATTTCAGGAGTGACTTGCTTCGGGATTTCCACAATGAAATCCGCCAAGACTTGGCCCTTGATATTTTTTCTTGGTACATAGGTGATGTTATGTTCACCTAGCTCTACAGCCAATTTGGCCAATCGGCCTGAATTTTCTGGTTTTTCAAGCACACTCTTGATGGGTTAGTCAGTGACCACTTGTATTGGGTGTGCTTGAAAGTACCTTTGAAGCCGTCTTGCTGTTTGAATTAAGGCCAGGGCAAGTTTTCCAAAGGAGGATATTTGATCTCTGCCATTTTTAATGTTTTACTAAAGAAATAAACGGGTACCTGAACTTTGGTTCGTTCGATGGTTAGCACCGCGCTTAGTGCTTCTTCAGCTACTGAGAGATAGACAGAAATCGGTTCTCCTGTTTCAGGGGCTGCAATAGCTGGAAGTGAAGCCAGGTGTTGCTTCATTTGGTTGAAGGCTTCTTCTGCTTCTTCCGTCCACCTGAAGTCTTTCTTGTTTGTGCAACCCTTTAACGTTTTGAAAAAGGGTAGGGATTTCTCAGCAAGCTTGGAGGTAAAACGCTTCAAGGCTGCAAGCCTTCCGTTCAGGCTTTCCACTTCTTTTTTGCTTTGTGGAGATTTAGTTTCAAGAACAGCCCTGACTTTGTTGGGATTGGCTTTTATGCTTTGTTTCCCCACAATATGTCCCCAAAACTTGCCTTCTTCGAACCCAAATGAGCATTTTCCAGGGTTGAGCTTCATATTGATCTTCCCCAAGTTTTGGAAGGTTTCTTCTATGTCTTCAAGCATTTGATGTTCGGTTTTGCTTTTGATTACCAAATCGTCGACATAAGCTTCCAGGTTTCTACTAATTTGGCTAGCAAATGCTTTGTCGATCAAACGTTGGTAGGTTGCACCGGCACTTCGTAGGCCAAAAGGCATCTTTTGATAACAGAAAATGCCCTTGTCTGTGTGAAATGCGGTTTTTTCTTCATCTTCCACCTTCATGGAGGATTTGATGTTAACCCTTGTAGGCATCAAGAAAACACTTGAAGGGATGGCCTGTTAAGGAGTCAACCTTGAGGTCCATCTCGGGTAATGGGTAGCAATCCTTTGGGCATGCTTTGTTCAAGTCCTTGAAGTCGATGCACATCCTCCAAGACTTGTCAGGCTTTCGAACCATGACTGGATTAGCCACCCAAGATTGATACTTAACTTCACGTAGGATCCCTGCTAGGACAAGCTTTTCAACCTCTTGGCAGGCTTCCAAGCTTCGTTCAGGAGCCAAGCTCCGTTTCTTTTGGACAACAGGTGGTATTTTTAGCTCATGCTCTGCAATGCTTCGAGGGATGCCGGTCATGTCTTCCGGGCACCAGGAAAAAACATCATGTAGCATATCAACAGCTTCTCAAGGTGTGAGAGTGTTTCTTTAGAAAGGCTCGTGTTTACCCGTACCTTTTGTTCAGGATACTTTGGGTTTATGATCAAGCTTTGTTCTTCGTTTTCACTTTTTGAACTTTCCCCTTCAACCGTGTAAACCTCTTGGATAGGTTGAAGGGTTGCGATTCCCCTGTCGGTTGGGAACTTCACAGCACCTTGACCAACTGAGACAACCATGTTGAACGCACACTGTCCTGGCCTTCCTATGATCACATCATAGTTGGAAGGTATGTTGATAACCACAAAAGTGAGTGGTTTGGTTTTCTCCATCTTGCCTTTGCTAAAACAGACATCAAGGGTTAGTTGGCCTAAAGGCTTCAAGGGTACATCGGCGATACCTTTTATAGAAGACCTGGAGGGTTGAAGCCTTGAACGTTCTTCTTTGCTTAGTTGATTGAAGAACCTTTCATACATGATCTCTGTGGCCGCCCCTGTGTCGATGTAGGCTTTGCTTGTTTTGAGTGTTCCCACGTTCGCTTCTACCACCAAGGGGTTTGAGATTAAGTTACCTTGAGGTGGTGGGAAGCAGACACATTGAAGCTCCCAAGCTTCCAAGCGTTGCCGTTTATGGGAGACACCATCGTCTATATTCACCATATTCACTTCTTTGCTTTTTCTTTCAGCCATCTTGTCTTTGACCCCTTTCACCAAATGAGCCAATTCTCCAGACTTGACAGCTTCCTCAATTATTCTCTTAAGTTGAAAGCAATCGTTCGTGTGGTGACCTTTTTCTTCATGAAACTCACAGAACTGGGTGGAGCTTTCGTTTTTCTTGCTCTTGGGCAAAGGTCGAGGAGGTCGGAAGTTGTGTTTCACCTCTTCGGTGGCAAGGATCTCCTGAGGTGTTTTGGTTAAGGCTGTGAAGTTTACAGTCTTTTCCCTGCTTAGAGGGTTCCGACCTTCAGGCCTTCGTTGATCTGAGCTTCTTGAATATTTGTCATAGGGGTTGTAGTTCCCTTTCTTTCGGTTGGGGCTGTTGCCTCGCCAACTAGGAGCTCTTTTTCTTTGTTCTTTGAAATCGACGGCCTCTTCGCCTCGGATATGAGCTTCAGCTCGTTCAAGAGCTTCTTCAAGGGTTTTAGGTAGGCACTTGTTAAAGTCCCTCGCGAGGTACTTTGAGGTAATGGCGTTCATGAAGCCTGCCACCCTCATTTTTTCGTCAGCCCCCACATATTGTAACCCTTCTTTTTTGTACCTTTCGATAAAGTCTCGAAGGCTTTCATCATATTTTTGTTTTATCTGGAAAATGACTGTGGCATTCTTGACATATCTCCTTTGTTGTGAGAAGTGGGCCAAGAATCCTTTGCTCATATCATCGAAGCTTCGAACGCTTTGAGCAGAAAGGTCATTGAACCATATCCTGGCTGATCCGACTAATGTTTGCATGAACATCAAGCAACATTCAGCGTGGGACCATTTTTCGATTCTGGTTGCCCTAGTGAAGACCTGGAGGTGGTCTTCGGGATCCTCGGTCCCATCATATGTTTTTATATGGGGTGGCATCTTGATCTTTGCTTGGGAGTCATAATCGGCAATTTGTTGGGAGAAACAAGAAAGGTTGTCGGGCTTGTAAGGTTTCGCAAGGTCTTCATCTACCCTTGTATTATAACTCGTTGTTCCTTGGTGAGTACCCAGTGCTTGGTTGATGAGCTGGGTCCAAGGGAAGTGTGCCATCATTTGAGCCATCATTTGAGGTATGGGGTTGAAGCCTTGAAGGCTTTCAGGGGCTGCTGCTGCTTGGCTTGTTCCTATGGGAATGCTCATTGTTGCACTCCGAGCTAGGGGTAAGACTGACATGGCATGTTCCCACGTGGTGGCTGTAGGAGAGGGAACACTTGTAGCTGGTGACTGCCATATTTGGTCGAGAGTGGCCTCGTGCCCAAGGGGTTGTGAAGTATACAAAGGGAAAGCCGTTGGGCTTGGCCTTGCATAGGTATAAGGAGATGGGTTAAAAGGTTGGCAGGTTAGGCAGGTTACACTTGGACCAGCTTCTAAACTAGAAGCAGCAGGTCGTGAGCTGGTTAAAGGGGAAGGCGGACGTCCAAGTGACAGTGAGGGTTCTTCTTCGTCATACTCCAGCCTTAGTCTTATCCCCTTTTCTCTTTCTTGGCTCACGTGTTGGTTAAGAAGATGTCTTAGTTGCAAAAAATGCCGTGATACACCTTCCATCGTCAAGTCGACACGTTTCGGGGTGTTCGTGACTCCTGCATGAGGAGAAGGAAACCCAGATTGTGAAGGAGATTCACTTTCTGACATGATGATTTTAGTAAAAATGGAGCTACACTACTGGTCTTTAAGATAAAGTAAGCGGCGTAGCCCCACGGTGGGCGCCAACTTGTTGCTACAACAATGATAAGACCAATGATAGTGAATGGACTGGTTAGGCTAACAAGCTTCAAGGGTTCAAGTTAACCTAACGCAAGTCGTGGTGTCCCTCTATGTTTGCAAAACGTAGAAGGAGGTTCACTAGTTTGTTGTTAGTTGCTATAGTTCACTGAAGATCGAGAACCATGATGTTTGGAATCCGTTCTTGAGTGATGTTCTTAGTGAAGCTATGAAGCTATTAAAGTAAGAAAGAAATAAGCTAATAGCATATTTCTCAAGGAAGAAGTGAATATCGGGGAGTATGTATTAACCCCAGATCTGATGATCCATGTTTATGGCTTAAGTCCTCCTTTTATAAAAGGAGAGACCAAGCTCTTTATCCAGTGTACAAACTAACTGACCTCCAGTTCGCTTAGAGGGTTGACCGTTATGGGTGGGAAGTTTTGGACCGTTGGTCCGTGATTTAAATAATAATACTTTATCTGAGCATGTCCCTTGCTCGGAGGGAACAGTGATGTGAGTCTTGAGTTGACATCGTACTGTAGCACGTGGGTACTTGTTTACATAAGTTTGGGCGGAAAATGAAGCCTTTAACCTTTTAACCCTTTTAGCGTTAATGTGTTTCAACCATTTTATTATTTCTTTGAGTTACCCCTGTCATCAGTAATAAAATATAGTCAATATACGAAGACTACTAGCTATAAAGATTTTGAACATATATAAAAAATAACTTATAGAAGAAAAGTAGGATTGTGAAACATAGTTTATTTGTCTTTTAGGAAGTTTCCACTCTCATGAAATTGTGGCAAAGTGCATGGTTGGATGATATTAAAAGTATGTCAAATAACGCCATCCCAAATCAACCTATTATATCACTTGTACTTAATTGTTTGATCATGCATTCCACATAGTCCCATAGAAATGTTGATTTATTAATTACCATATTGATTTTTCTATTCTATTATTAAAATAATTAAAAATACTTTGTTTTAAAAAACTTTTTCAAATTATTTAAATGGAATAATGTAATTAATTTTTAGATGGTTTGACAGTCCTAAATAGGGTTGAAAACGAACCGATCGAAAACGAACAAGGCCTTGTTCATGTTTGTTCGTTAAGAAAATATTGTGTTCACGAACGGTTCACGAACACTTACCGAATGAGATTTTATGTTCGTGTTCGTTCATTAAGAAAATTAATGTGTTCACGAACGGTTCACAAACACAAACGAACACAAATAAAATCGGTAGAGACTGAGAATAAGACCGATGTATTCATCAATGTGAATATTGAAAGCCCGTAAATGAATCGGATGAACACGAACAAGGGCATATTCGTGTTCGTTCATTTAACTTTATAATTAATCGAACAAATATTTATGTTCTTATGCGTTTATTTAAAAATGGACATTTGTGTTCGTTTGTTTAAAATCTAAACAAACATAACAAAAAAAGATAAACGAACATAAATAAACATATATAAACCAATGTGAATAAATACAAACAAACATAAACAAACTTAAATCTGAAAACACATAAATGAACACAAATTAACAAATATAAAACATTTAAGCAGATGACATATCCAGATAATATTTAATTATTTTTATTAATACATAAACGAACGTTCATGAACATAAATGAACGAACGGAACATCTGTTCATGTTCGTTCATTTAATTAAACGAACACAAATTTTGTGTTCATGTCCGTTCGTTTATTAAATAAACGAACTTCCCGCCGAACGGTTAATGAACATTTCACCGAACGTTCGGTTCATTTACAGGCCTAGTCCTAACAATACACTGAGGTGGTTGTTTGACAATCTTACATTAAATTATTAAAAGGTAGTCTCTAAATTATTCAACATATATTTGAAACTTAATTATTAAGAGTCTTCATAAGTCATTAAAATGTGTCACTAAACACACTCTATCTATGGCCGATTCAGAGACAGTCTCTTAATAGAATATTGAGAGGCTACCATGCATACAGCCCCATTGTTTTGGTTTATTTCATTTTATAAAGTCGTATTTAGAATTCGACCTAAGTATATACAAATTAAGGATGAATCAGTTATAAGTGTGATGATCTTCTATGCTACCTTTATTACATATATTAATAAAAAGAAAAAGAACTTATCAATCGTGTATGTATACTAACGATTTCATCAATCATATATTTTTCAATGCAACAAATAGTTGATAAATTTTACCACATATAATACTTTCTAGTACATTTGTGCCAAAACAAAGACTGTACAGCCTATAAATATATTGCATATAAATATAACTCATAATAATGAAGAAAAAAAAGTAGGATTATAAAATAATTATGAAGAAAAAAAGGTAGGATTATAAAATATAGAATTATTTTGTCCTTCTTAGAAGTTTCTCATTGTCATGAAATTTTAAGTGCATGAATGGATGATAAAAGTATATCAAATACACCATCCCAAATCAGCCTTGTATATCACTTAGAGCTAATTGTTTGATCTGGCACTCTTCATAGTCCATTGAAATGTTTATTTATTGACTAATCTTTATATTGTTATTAACTATTATTAAATTATTAAAAAAAACACATCCTGTTAGTAACTTATAAAATTTCACATATTGTTATTAACTATTATTAAATTATTAAAAAAAACACATCCTGTTAGTAACTTATAAAATTTCACAATCTAGTAATGGGTGGTTGATTAAATAAAAGTTTCTTCCTAACTTCTATTTAATATATAACTATCATTTAGGACCACGCGCTTCGCGACGGGATCGTTAAATCTGAAAAAAGAAACATAACTAAAAATGTTAAATCATAAACTTGCTGTAAGTCAACGTGAATTCAGTCAGTATCAAGTTACGACATTAAAATCAAACAAAAGAAATAAACAAGTCAACGCCAAAATACAACAAATTGTCATATGTCGAACAAAAAAAAAACGGCACGTTACAGCTGCGAACCATCATAATTTCAGTAAGTATCAGCGGTACCAACACAAATTCGTAAACATATATTAGTAAGCCAATAAAAATACTTTAAAAGCGAGGTATTAAACATTGAAATGCGAATATAAAACCGTGCGACGATGGGATATTTTTAAATCGTGAAAAATGTTTTGGTCATTTTAATGGACTATATAAAATAGAAAGCAAAGTTTAAAAAAATCGTTTAAGCGACAAATAAAACATGTAAAGCCGACACTTACCTAAGTTTTGTGTTTAGAAATATAGTTTGTTAAATATTTTTTGAAAAAACAAAGTAAAATAAAGAAAATAAAACCATTATTTTTATTTATGGAATTATAATTAGTGATGTAGTGATTATAATAATTAATAAAATCGTAAAATATTGAATAGTAAATTTGTGAGTGTGATTAAGTCTCCCATACCCAGGTAAAATACCAAAATCTCAAATCGATTCATGATTCTTTTGTATCTACAGGTTAATATAACAAAACTCCAATTCTTTTAAAACAGAGAAGCAATTCCATTGGTCCACCTGAACCACCAGCTCCATCTACCTTTAATTCTGGTTAAGGTTTAATGTTCAGTTTGCTCAGCCTTCTTTATTGTTTAAGCATTAACTGGTGTGCTGGTAATTCTTCTTTTTTCTTACTATCATAAAAAAGTTGGTGATGGATTATACGAAAGTAAAAAAGAAGCCAGTAAGAGAGAGGAGGTTCTAAGTCAAAGTCAAATTAAGCAGGTGTGTTTACATTAGCTTCTGTATATTAATAATGTTATATTTGTGATTTAATAGTTTGAATTATTACCTTTGCAAAATATGTTATTTGTAGATCGTAGTCAATTGGGTGAAACAAAATACTTGGCTACAAGGGTACACGGATGAGATGGTTGAAGATGCTAATTCTGCTATATTTACTTTGGGTTCATATCGGCTCGAGGTAAGTTTTAGTAAATAATGACGACAAATCTTTAATAATAGTAGATTGTGTCATCTCAAAATTTGGTGGTTGGTTCATGACTACATGGTCCGGGGTTAGGCATCTCAACCAAAATGGTAAAACGAAAAAACAGAAAATGAACCAAAGCAAAGCAGATAACCCAAAAGACTGAAACCAAACGGTCTTTAAAAACTCAAAGACAAAATTTTGTACTTTGGTTCGATTTGATACAATGCTATATGGAATTGAAGGGCAAAGCAGATAACGCACAGATCACAATTGAAGGGCAGGTGGTCCCGCAGGTAACGAAGTTTAAGTATTTAGGATCATTTGTTCAGAGCGATGGGGAATTAGACAGTGATGTGACCCACCGAGTTCAGGTAGGATGGTGTAGATGGAAGGCAGCCACAGGTATATTGTGCGACAAGAGTTTCCCGACTAAACTAAAGGGAAAATTCTATAGGGTGGCAGTTAGACCTGCAATGCTATATGGAACAGATTGTTGGGCCATCAAGAAGGCACAAGTGCGGAAGATGGAGGTAGCAGAAATGAGAATGCTACGTTGGATGTGTGGGCACACAAGGCTAGACCGAATAACAAACGTTGTGTTTCGCGAGAGATTAGGGGTGGCGAACATAGCAGACAAGATAAGAGAGTGGAGATTGAGATGGTTTGGACATGTAAAGAGAAGACAGACGACGAATCCTGTTAGATCCGTAGAAAACATTACTATAGAGGAGAGAAGGGGTAGAGGACGACCTAAATTGACTTGGGATGAGAGGATTAGGCATGATTTGATAGACCTAAACCTCTCCGAGGACATGGTTGAGGATAGGAATTCGTGGAGAAGTAGAATTAAAGTTAAGGATTTTTAGAGAGAATTGAATAACTTAGGGCTTAGACTTAACTTATTTAGGTCACATACCATAATGGTATTTCCCTTACATATATTATTATTATTATTATTATTATTATTAGCTTTTATATTGCTGTTAAACTGTGACCTTATTATTAATATTATTATAATTAGTAGTAGTTTTTATATAACTGTTAAACTTTGATTTCCTTTATTTTGCTTCATACACATGTACTTAGAGCCGAGGGTCTCTCTGGAAGCCACCTCTTTATTCCTTTGGATAGAGGTACGGTGTGCCTACATCCCACCCTCCCCAGACCCTACCTATAGCTTTGCTGTCGGTGGGATTTTACTGGGTATGATTGATTGATTGATATTGTTCGATTTGATACAAAACAGCCTATGCGCATCCATACTGAGAATGAATTTAGGCCCGAAAGGGTACAATGGTCACTTTTTTTTGTTATTATTATTATTTTTTCATATAAATAGTAATGATTTGCAAGTAATCGAGGTACAAGGCAACAACAAATGTACACGATCTTTTTATATTGGTATTAGTACACTAAATAACTAAAAAAGAGAATTAATTAAAAACGAATTATTAGTTTTGTTTAGGGAAAATGGGCCATATTAAAAAAACAACTAACAGGAAAATGGGTCGAATAAGTTCACGATATTCTAAATCGTTTTATTAAAAGATTTTGCTTATTTTTGAAAAATAAAAGATCTTATTCGTTGAACACCATTGATTTTTTGTAAACGTTTACAACAAAAAGCCAAGCGTGGCTAAAAAAGTCTATTTCACCTGTATGGCTGAAAAGTTTTATTTGGCCCGTTTGGCTAAAAAAGTTTTTATCGAGTCGGTTGGCTTAAATGTTTTATTTGGCCCGTTTGACTAGACCAACGAGGAAAATTGATAATTTATGGTCAAGTTAATGGTATTTTGAAACTGAAAAAATTGAAACCGAACTGA
The DNA here is from genome assembly GCF_021521415.1 of Bidens hawaiensis. Taxonomy (NCBI): domain Eukaryota; kingdom Viridiplantae; phylum Streptophyta; class Magnoliopsida; order Asterales; family Asteraceae; genus Bidens; species Bidens hawaiensis. Next base: position 312,694 of record NW_027491521.1, read on the forward strand.
AATGAAACCAAAAACTAAAACTGAAACAAAAAAAAAACAGAAACTGAACCGATATTGAACCATATGTGTGTCAAATAGGTTTAATTAGTTTTGAACTTTTTGTTGATGATTTTTGAATATGATGGTGTTTGTGACTATCATATTAATTTTATATTTCCTCTTTTTACAATTTCAGATGCTTTTTCATGTGCATTTTCTGTTGGTAAATATATATTGAAATTTTTTTAAGAGCTAAAGATGATAATATTTTGTTCATATGTTTATAAATATATGATTAGCCATTAGTAATTTAGCTCCTTAAATATGTTTTTTAGTTTCTAAATGATAATTTGAGCTTTTCTTTTAATTTGGTTCTAACGTTAAACGAGCTTGCTCCGTTTGTGACCGTGTCGATTTTGAGCGAGGTTTTTCAAGCTCTTTTGAAGTAAGTTTTTATAATGATGCAATAAGTAGAAACCTCATGAACCAAACTTACTAGCAAAATATTCTGGGTCAGGTGGGAACCGGATCCGGGTATGGTCTGGTTTAGTCAACAAAGTCAACCGGGTCAGGTAGGAACCGAAACCGGGTATAGTCCGGTGTCTGGCCAATTCTGGTTTTTTGACTGCTAGAGGTGGAATTGTTTTGTACCTACAGCTCGAGTAGGGTCGGGTCCGGTTCAGGTGTGATGGATCGAGTCTGGTACTGGGTTTTTTGCACAAATATACCAATTGGTGAGTTCTCGATTACTATGAGTATGATTATTTGTATGCTTAAAATTTTGATTTATGGTGTTTGATTTTATACATAGTTCATTGGCTGGATAGATAGGGGAACATCCGAGATGCAATTCTCCCAAAAAAGCCACAAGATAATTAAAATAAAAATGCATGCCATCTGTTCGATGAAATGTTGAATAATAATAAAAAGATTATAAACATTAAGTTTTAAAATAAGAATGATTCTTTAAAGTTTGTATAGACTATAGATGCAAACTGTAAATAGTAATTGGGAGTTACCAGGACTTATCCAAACAATCTAAATAGTGAGCCATTTGAAAATGGGGCTTTTTAGTTTTAGTTATTGTACAATATATGATTTTGATAATTTTGGATTCCGTTTTATTTTTGGAACAGTAAGCTTCGGGTTATTTGTTGGTATACAGGTCAAGATGTAAACGGGTTTGGTTCAGTTGATTTTGTTTCGGTCAAACTGTTGTTCATTTAATTAAACGTACAAACATAAAGGCATCATTCATTAAGTTGCGTTCGTGAACATTCGTTTCTTTTCGTTCATTCATGTTTGTTTATGTTCTTTCGTTTGCATTTTTTATATACAATTATTTTTGTTTTCATTAAAATATTTCATTCGAAATTAAATATTAATTTTGAATGTTACTGATGGTGCAAAATATAGAAGTTATTTTGAAGATAGGGAAGTTTAAAGGCATAACATTAGAACTTGGTCTTCCAGTTGATAAATATAAAGAAGTTAACTCTTGAGTTTTGATAATGGATAACAAATTACTCTTCTGCTACTACTGTACTTTATAATATGAAAATAAAATCAAAATATATTCAACATTAGTGACTTCACATGCATGGAGACTAATTGGAGAGGATCATGTGTTCAAGCGAAGATGATGATACGAAATTAATAGTGGCCAGGAGTTCGGATATTCCAGTATCATTTATGTTTGTACAGTTTTTGTTTTTCTATGTTTGAATATATGTTGAAAACATAGAAAAGACATCTGTCAAATTAAAAATTATGTCATATGTGGCCAGATTATATGGACAAAACTTCTTATAACTTGTTTGAGTATTTCATATTTGACTATTTTTATTTGTTAAGTAAACAAAACAGTTATTTGTGAAATAAACAAAACAGTTATATGAACTTGACAAACAAGTGAGAAATTCAGACAAAAAACACACAATTTAATCTTAGAAACCAAAATTTTTAACCTTCAGCCCCTATTTCAATTTTGTCAAAAATACATACTCAGTTTCAGCTGGACAGTCTGATCCAAACCAAAAGAACCATTTCATGAAAACAGACCATTCTGACCTGCTAACACGTCCTGTTTAACATTCTTAAATTGACTGTGAAAAGTTGAGATATTGTCACCCCGCCGCATCGCGCGGGTTTCTAACAAGTATATATATATATGTATATTAAATTGCTAGATCTTAGTAGCATGTTTTACTATGGAAAAAAAGAAATATCTTGTTGAGAGAAAATCTTAATTAAGCAAACAGTACTATACTAGATATTTATACTGTTCTATTTTAAAAATTTATAAACTATAAGTAAAATGATTATTTGTAGTAACCCTTGTGCATGATACTGTTAACATCATTAATTACCTTTGATTAATAAGGTTAAAACATCTTTTATCAACTTATTAAAAAAATTATTATGCTATAGGTAACCAATATTAAAGAAGGTAAACAAAATTATTTTAAGGTATGTAAAACGTTGTTGATGAGTGTTGTCAATTTGTACTCGCGGGAATAAAGTGTAATATTCCCTCCGCCTCATTAAAACTAAGCATCTATATTTTTTTTGAGTAAAGTATCGTTTTCGTTCTTGTGGTTTGGTAAATAATGCGAATTTAGTTCTAAAATTTTATTTTTTTCATATAGATCATCCACGTTTCCCAGTTTTTGTCAGTTACATCCAAATTACTAACCCTGTTAAATTTAATCATTAAGTCAGGGATAAACATGTTTTTTCATTCTTTCTTTATTATAATACTTATTTCAGTGAACTACGGATTTTATCCCTGTGATTTGTCTAAATCTGTTGTTTTAGTCCAGTTGTTTCAAATTGGCGATTTTCTTCCATATGATTTCATTTTACTTGCAATTAAAGCCGAATTTACTAATCTCATTAAATCTGATTGTTAAACTCATCAGTGTGCCCTTCACGTGAGGAACAGTTTTATTTCTTTTTCTCTAAGTACACCCCAGCCTCTCACATGAGGGGGCTTGCGAATTGGACTGAGATTTATTTGAGGAGAAAAGCGACAAAGCTAGTCATCACGTGAGGGGCACGAAGATGGGTTAACAACCATATTTAACGAGGTTAATAAATTCGGGTTTAATTGCAAATGAAATGAAACTAAAAGGACGAAAATTGCAACATTAGAAACTATTGGACTAAAGCCGCAGATTTGGACAAACCACAAAGACGAAACCGTAATTCACTAAAATAAGTATTATAATAAAGAAAAAGTGAAAAGATATTTCTACCCCTGACTTAACGATTAAATTTAATGGGGTTAATGATTTGGATGTAATTGGCAAGAATTGGGAAACGTTGATTATTTGCCAAACCACAAGGACGAAAATTGCACTTTACTCTTTTTTTTATTTGTCTAATTACAAATCTCCACTTTCAAAATTTATTACCCAATTTTCAGTTTACCCTTAAACAAACACAACTAACATTAATAAACAATATTGATGGGCCCAGTTTCCAAGGGTATCATTGTCATTTGGTAATCAAAAAAGTAATAATTCAATCTACCTTGAACTTTGTGTTTCTAAACCATGACACTTATAATGGAACGATGGATGGGAGTATAAGACAAGGTGTGACCACCTTATCAGTATTTCCGATCTCTGTATGATGAAGCTGCCAAAGGATTGAATATCGCGAGCTAAAATAATAAACATGATAATTACTAACTAAATAATGGAAATAACATGTCGGTCTTGAAGTTCATGTATTATTTTTTGTATATATAGTTATATACCTTTACACCTTTTAACGTATAATATTGTTTATATTTAACGGATTTAACGATTTATTATTATAATATTATGCATGAGTTTACTAATAAGTTTGTATGTAATAATGTTTTCGGGGTTTTAGCATTATAGGTATATTTAAGTATAACATTTGACGGTTTAGTTTCTATAAAATTATAACGATATTATATTATATATATATATATATATATATATATATATATATACAAGTTTTAACGACGTTTAAGGTTTGTAAAAGTTTGGTCTTTGATTGCAAAGGATAAAAATAATCTAAAACTATTTTTATTTAACTTAAAATAATTTTGTTTGATTTATAATGATTTATAAACATGTATTTGGTTTATTAAAACTATTAAAATGATTTGTTAAAAAAATAAAAGCTGGATCTACAGTGACCCGGGTTTGAACCCGAGTCTTCACAGCAAGCCCACTTAACCACTAGACCAAACTGATTTTTGTTTAAAAGATGAAAACTGTTGAATATAAACAAATCCTTAACTTCATCTTATTCCTCATTCAAACCCGAGATCTAATATTCTTAATCTGCTCCATGGTTGTTAAATTAAAGTTAGGGGGTTTTGTTTGTCGGGTTAAAATGAATCAAAACAATGTAACATATACCTTAGATGGTGCCGGAATGATGGTGAACGGAGCTTGGACGGAATGGAGGTGGGTGAACAACTTAGTGGTTACCGAGGGTTCGTTTGTATAATATAATGGTTGCAAAACGTTTGAACGAAGTTTAACATTCTATTTATACTTTTAATTGGGTCGTTTGGTGTCTAATACGAGTTATTGCGATTTAATAAAAATTCCGACGGGTGGTGTTAAATTAGAGTTTATTATATCGTTAATGACGAAATAAATGGTTTGTTAATGTTTAATATTAGTGGAGACGACGTTTAAGGCGTTTAACGGATCAAAACGAAGCTTAAACGGTCGTATTTATAAGTCGCCGGAATACCTACGCCGCCGCCGCCGGCTCCGCTGAAAAATCGAAGGGGACGAAAGGGGGGGGGGGGGGGGGGCTGGGGCTGGGGCTGGAGTAAAATATTATTATTTTATATTAAATTTACATTTTTGGCCCCTGCACTTTATAAGTAAATAAAAACTGTCTTTAAAGTTTATTTTCTCTTTAACCCTTGGACTTTGTAAATATACTAAACTTGATTAAAACTTGGTTTGGAGATTGATTTAATATCTTTTGATTGTTTCTATTTTATACCCGATAGTTTGGAGATTGATTATTTTATAGACTTTTATAGCTCGGAGATGAACACTACGAATACGAAATAAACGGAAACAAACATTAATCATTGAAATTGATATTTAATCGATAACGTTCAAATACGAATATATATTGAAACGACTAAACGGGTTGGTTTAACAAATACAAATACAAATACAAATACAAATACAAATACGAAAAATTGACAAATGTCACACATCAGCTTACCAGTATGCCGGCATCTTCATGAAATGACTTTCCAGATAGTTATTACATGACTTTCGTACCAGTTCAACCATCCATAAAGCTCTCAATCGAACTGCGAGGGCGTATTAGCAAAGGAATATTTGGTAGATCATGTAATTAGGAAAGTCAATAACCTACATATTGATATGCTATCAGTTGTATATATATATATGGGATCGATTGTTTTGTACAGTTCATTCACAATAATATAATTGAGTAACCTTTAGTTTCTAGCTCATATTTGAGCATAAGTTGCAAAGGAACGATTTAAGAGAGGATCGTTAGTGAAAATTGTTGGGAACATTCCCAATCATCTTCATTCTTGATCAGAAAGTTGATTTTAGGTTCAAGGCACGCTTTCGAGGTAGAGTCATGTTTTCAATGATAATGATGCATGGAAACTTCATTCACTTTCATTTCGAAGCATGTAGAATCATGAAGTCAGTATTTCAATGTTTTTACAGGATTATACGGACCTGACTGCCATAAGAGATCGATTGATGGTTTTCAGCGAAGATCTAGTAAGTACTCGTACTCCTTTTGTGTGTGTGTGTGTGTACTCTGAGTACACACACGATTATTATATGTAAATGGTTAAGTAGTAGCACTGTAAGTTTGGACATGTATTGTCTCGCATTCGATGTATTCATATACTTTAAGTATATGATCATACTGGAGTAATCGCAAATCATAGTATGCACAAAGTTTTGTGGAAACCTAGAGTGAACTAATAGTATGCACTGATAAATGGAACATGTAAATACTTGAAGTACGTATTATGACACCCTGATTTTAAGCGGAATACACTGGGGCGGTATGTACAGATCACTAATAAGCTCGTAAGACTATCAAAGTGTCAACATAATATTTATTCCATTTCAAGCAAATCGCAAGTACACTAAAGTTTAAAAGCAAATAACATTAAATCGATAATCAACTAAAGTCTAATTTAATAATCATTAGGTCGACTAGTTTCCTTCGTCCTTAGCACATCATCGGTTCAACCTGTACCACGTTTAAAATAATATATTTTTGTCAATACATATATTGGTGAGATTTCATAAGTTGATATACATGCAATATAAAATGTTTGTTAATTCACATGTCACGAATGCAATCTATTCAATAATAAGTAAATGGAATGCAACCATCAATAGCGACCCAACCTAGGAGAAGGATAATGATACCACCGTTATTTACAACTGAAGTTGAAGCATAGGTAGTGCATGTACGTCATGTTTGACCCTCCCTCTTTGAGTTTGAGTTTGCAAGTAATCACCATAAAAATAGTAAACACGTTGCACATATTCACGTATAGTCATCATAAACAATATGAAAGAATTATTTTTAACATGCACGATATTGTTGCGAATTGGTTGGTAACCAAAGAATATAAACAAATGAGATACATGATAACATGCTACACCCCAAAAATGTTGAAAGTATGAAAAATAGGTTATGAAACTCACTTAGTAAAGTTAAGCGTGCATAAGACAAAATTAAGTGTTTAAGCGAGCTGAACAGAATGAATTCAGTTTGACAAGCGGCACTTGAAAATATTTCTAGTTTCAATATAGGATTCAAGAAAATAAACGAAAATGAAAGACTTCGAAGATTTCTGTTCATGGTTTAGTGTTTTAAACCTTTGATGACAAAAATATATATTTACTTTATAATTACATTTTTAGACTTTCTGACATAAAGTTTATAAGTTGGTTAATTTTAATTGTTTTATAAAAAGTTTGGTTACAATAACTCTTAATTAATTTTAAAGACGCACTCCTTTAGAGAAAAAATAAATTTGAAACGACACAAACACGAGTTTAAGCGAGTGGTTCGTTTTCGTTCGGACCCAAACTCAAGTTTTGTGTCGAGTTCATTTCCAACACGGTAAAAATATTATATTTTAGGAAGTTGGATCAAAATAATTAGTTTTTAGATGTTGGATAATAAAACTAAACCAAACTGAATATATGCATAAACGAGTCAAGTTCGTTTTTGATGAACTAACACTGTTGTCAATTTATTTTTAACCCGGCATTACGCCCTAATCAAAATAAATCCGCAGAAAATAATGCGACTAACCCAAGGAGTCAACACAAGACGAAAGAAGAAAACTTGAATCTTTTGACGGTTTGACCTTTTGAAGTCAAACTTAAGCAAGAACACCAAGGATTGCTCGAAAACAAAGATTTTCATAAATAAGAATGTGGTAAGGTGAAATGTAGAGAAATGGAGTCCAGTTTATAGAGGAATTGGGACGAAGGTGTTTCAGTTCGTTTGAATTGGTCTAAACTAGTTAAAGAGGCTTAAAGAACTTTGAAGTTGTTTAATTAATTTAATTAATGAGTTGAAACATAGCGATTATAATCAAACAAGTTTATTATTGTCATAACAACTTGACAAGAAACAGAAATCGTTCAAAATCGTTACAAATTGGAGTAATGATATGATTAAACAAGAAAAATTGGGTCGCGTATCGTGACATGCCAGGGAGGACCCCATTGTGTAGCGCGACCCAAATGCTACTCGACAAATCCCTAGATTTGTCACGATACGCAACGCGTCTAGAGATTCCAAATTTTTGAGTTTTAACGCATTTGGTCCTTGGACTTTGTTCTAAACACAATAAAAGTACAAATTATCTAAAATGGAACTTGAGATCAAAGTCGTAAAAATAACATTACCATAACTTTAATAATAAATGAAGATTCAAAAATGTTGAAATAGGTTAGGTTTCGGGTTTGAAAATTAACAAATGTTACACGCATTCGCAAATGGATTGAGTATCACAGATAGTATAGTTGGTTGTTTCAAATGTGAGCCTTGCACATATTTTGACTTATTAGTTAGGGGTTTTAAAGGACTATTCTACGAGGTTATTGTATACTTAGTTATACAATCAGGTGAGCTCTTGATACTCGATGTTACTTATTTTGGGATGTTGTGCGTATTGGTAATATAATATTTAGTGGGTTGTAGGTTTTCTTAAATGTATGGATGTTATAAAGAATGAAAAGGTATTGAGTATATATATTTATAAGTCAAGTGCATGGTCTACATCTACTTTTTCCTATGTGTTCGGTATGGCGCCTTTCATTGCACTTTGTGGGCGTATGTTTAACTGTGATGAATGACTTGGCAATAACTCTGTGCCATGGCCACAATTGTACAATTGTGTAATGTATTGGGATGACAACGATCATTGGCACGGAGGGGGTCATGACCTTGAATGAAATAAGGGTAGCGACCTTGAATGAAATCAGGGTCGATTTAGATAACTAAACATTTTTTTACTTATAACGTATGCATATGTTATGGTATGGAAAGAAGAAGTGTTTTGTACTTTTGTGTTACGTATGTGTTATTATGATATTATGAAAGTTAGAACTCACTCAGTAACGATGATTTTTAGTATGTACATCAAGTTAGCAGGTTGATACAGTTAGACTCGGGCATGATTGGCAATGGAGCGAGGGCTACTTGGTTGAAGACTTACATGTAAATATTTGAATCATATAAAGTTGACCGTGTTTGGTTCTAAACCTAAGTTATATAAAGATGATAGTGATGTGATTTGTAAATAAGTGATTCATATAAAGTTGATCGTGTTTGGTTCTAAGCATAAGTTATATAAAGATGATAGTGATTTTGTCGCATTATAAGGTTTCTTTCGCACTAAAATGAGGGAAAACAAGTTTTTTCATGAAAACGTGGATTCTCTTTATTTAAATACATATTACAGATTGATGGTTTATGTAAACAGATTGTCAATTATTCGGACATATAGTTGGGTTCAAACCGAATTTATGTTAGATTTAAGTCTTGACTAATGTAAATTTGATAATTATTGAAATTAGATTAGCTAGATACAAGAAATAAAAAGTTTTTGTTTTTTATTTTCTTTTTTCCTAATAAATCAAGTATTGGGCTTGGTGGTTAAAAGATGTTGATATGGTTTTTGGATAGTCTAATTCAGATTGGTTCTTGAGTGACTAAGGGGCTATTTGTTTACATATGAATAGAACAATTCAGATGTAAACATCTGATTTATTCAGACGTCAGACTGTTTGGTTCCAAACAGAAAAACATCTGAATGGTTAAAATTATGTCTGAATCATTCAGACTTATTGTTGTTGCTGAATGGGACAGATGCTCATTCAGATCTGACTCATTTAGATCTAAATGAACCAAACAGCCCCTAAATCTTTATCAAATCCATTACCCAACATTATTTGTGGTTAACTTTGAGAAAAAAGAGGCTAAATTGTATGTTGTACGCCTGTACTTGAGACTCAGGATTTTCCATTACCTTTACTCAACACATACAAACCATTAATTGTAAGACTTGCCTTATCAAATTTATTTGTACGTTGTTGTATTTAATCAAAACGACCTTTATAAATCTGAAACTCCTAACCATTGAGGGAGTCGACTCAAATCCATCTCAAATCCTCTCTATGACAAAACCCGGGATTTTGATCACATAAAACCCATTAGAATCCATCTCAAGTCTCGGCTAATGTACACAACAATTGTAAAAAGTCGGTAACTTCAATCCCCAAAGAATTTAGCAACGCCACAATGTGCGATTGACAAATCCTTTACAAGCCGTTGGAAAAATACTTGCAACCAGTGGCGTGACTAGGGGATTTTTTCCTTCGAGTTTGGGAATTTTCAAGGGAGAGACGACCAATTGTCTATCACTAAGTGTCAGGTTTTTCTGCCTGGTCTGGTTAAACGGTTTGGATCGAGCCACATAATAAAAATAGCAAATATCAAATTAATATGAAAAAAATTAATGTTAGGGGCTTAACAAGTTAGTATTTTTAATTAAAATGTGGGTTAAGGTTCGTTGTTAAGGTTTCTAAAGGGTTTGGTGTAAAGGTTTCTACGAGAAATTTCTACGGGTGCGAGGTCAAAATATGCGAATATAAACACTAATAAAAAATTGTGTGTACAGGTTCTCATTCCCCTTTGCCTGTCTACGCCTCTGCTTGCAATAATTTTGTTTGTCTCAATAATTCAATCCGCCGTATTACTAATAATCAACAACTTGAAATGTATTTAGGTACTTACGGTAACTGTTTAATTATTGACTACTTTTACACGCTGATCATGTAGTAACTAGCAACCCATGATCAATTAGTTTAGTGGTATATATTGTATTTGCCTGTCTAACAAGGAGGTGATGGTTTCAAATCTTCAAAAGTGCATGATTACAAAAGTGCATGATTAGCGAGATTTGAAATGAAAAATATTGCTGTAAAAAATTGTAGTAATTAGTAAGGAAGATTTCACACATCCAATTAAGTTGAAAGGTAAAGCCAAAACGTAATTGTTTTAATGAATTTTAATGAAAAGTGTAGTACGTGGGGAAGGTTCTTGGTTGCATAAATATGAATAATGAGTTACCATAATAAAATTTTTAATGGAAGAGTCAAGATGCGGAAACATCGATCAAGCCGGTGGTGACTCCTGATTCACTAAAAGGCCAACTACACTTTCTGTTTATATGATCTCAGTATCCTAACCCTAACCCTCCGTTTCTCTCAGCCGCCTTTAACTTATTTGTTTATGTTTTCTTCTGTTTTATATAATTTCTTTTGGTTTTACCGACCCTTCGTATAAACCAACCCACGGCAGCCTAATTTAGAGAAAACGACAAATTAAAAGGACCAGATGTAAGGAGCACAGCCGTTGGGTTGGATATATAACGTCCCATGTTTACGACCAGTAGACGACCGTTGGGATCTCCATGCGCCATATTTCAATCTGACCACCCATAAATACTAATAATTACTCCCCACGGGTTTAGGAACCAATGCATGAATTTTTTATGTGTCGAATCCTTTTTACGTATTAATTCGTATCTTAATCTGTTATCATCAAACGTAATATTTGTTTTATAATTCGGTTGGAATATTCTAAACTTATATATTAAAAAAGATTAAGGATGTTTGTGATTGAGTTTGAAAATGCTTATTGGCGATCGCAAATATATTTTTTATTTTCGCTTTTTAACAGGGTTAAAAAGCAGTTTTTCAAAAGCCCCAAATCATGGCTTTTCAAAATAGCTTTTTAAAAAAACCAATAAACTAATAAGAATTTTTCAAACTTAATCATAAACACGCTCTAATATCATGATCCAGTGAAAAGAAAACAAATCTTGTAAACAATAAACACCCAAATATTGGAAGTAAAAAATTTGCATTAAAAGAAAAAACTTAATTTATGTATAAACGAAATCTTTAAAAGCTCTTTGGTTGCTCTCTACCTTTTCTCAAGCCACCAGATTGCTTTATTTGTAAATAGAGGTTTCTCATGCATTTAACCCAAATTTACGAGTATGAGTCTCACCAAACTCAGATAGCCCTTAAACGGGTTATAAAATCTCATTAAATTCAAAATTAATCTCACCAAATATTTGATATAATAATCCTATAAAATAGGGATATACTAAAAAATAATATTTTTTTTAAATTAAGATATTATATATAATTAAGAAGACAGAATTACAAATTTTGTCCTTTAAAAAAAGCCAATTTACGGTTCGTGTCCTTTTTTTAGTTTCTTTGCAGGCGGTATACATTAAACATGTTTTTTCTACACGTTATGTCATTTACGCTAACTGGGTTAGAAAAACAAAGTAAAGTATCGTCACGTGAGTTGCATGTGAGGCCTTTTTGGTCTTTTCGTCTACACCTGCAAAAAGTTTATCACCACTCCCATACCTCCGGTTTCCGGCCACATGAACCGCCACGTCCGTTTCGGCCACCTGAACCATCACCTTAAAAATTCCGGCCACCTGAACCACCACCACCTTTTTCGGCCACGTGAACCACCACCTCCGTTTCCGGCCACCTGAACCATCACCTCCGAAATTCCGGCCACAAGAACCACCACCGCCGTTTCCGGCCACCTGAACCATCACCTTCAAAATTCCGGCCACCTGAACCACCACCTCCTTTTTTGGCCACGTGAACCACCACCTTTGTTTCCGACCACCTGAACCATCCGGCCGTAACCCAACCGTTTAAAACCTCCATCAAAACCCTAGTCGTAACCCAAATCCGTAAGCCTAGTTCGCCGTAACCCAAATCCATAACCCCCTCCAGCCACCCACCACATATCCGTTCCCCAGTTCGCTGAGAAACCACCGATCACCATCTCACTCCGCCGGTCTGTCCAGAATCAACCTTAAGATTTATATCGATTAAATGAAATTTGGGCAAAAGAGGGATGGATTGAGATCGGGTTAAGGGGTTAGTAATTAAATAGGTTTTTTTTGTGGTGGTGTGGTGCTACGTCGGCGGTGCGATGGTAATGGTGTGGTGGTGGTTAAAGAAGAAAGTTGCAAAGAGAAAGAGAGATTGTGAATGTTTTTTTTTTGTTTTAAGTTAAGGATATATTAAAATTAAAATTATGCCCATCACATGTCTGGCACATGTCATACTTAACTGAGTTTTTCTAACCCGGTTAGCGTAAAGTACATAACGTGTAGAAAAAAAAATATTTAAAGTACACCGCCTGCAAAGAAACTAAAAAAAGGACACCAACCGTAAATTGGCTTTTTTAAAGGACAAAATTTGTAATTTTGTCAATTAAGAAACAATTTTATGGAAAAAATAATAAGCGGATCTTGGATCTCACCAAACCCATATAGCTTTTAAACTGAGTTATAACATCTCATTTATTTGTAAAACATTTTATTATCAAACCATAAGTATATTATTAACTTTCATACAATAAATAAAATTAAAATTCAAAAAATGTATAAATATTACAAATGAATAATATAAAACAACCATGTAGTACGGGAGATAAAAACTAGTATGTATATATATATATATTAAACTTTCCCCGTGGTCAGTGGAGAAATCATTTTAGAGTGAGAAATGCGAAAAGTGAATCTTGACATTTGATTAGGTTTGATCCATGGTTAATAATATAGTGGCATTCTTGTAATCATCAGTTTCCTTATTTTAATAAATTTTAATATCAAGAGGGTATTTTAGTTATTATTATTTTTTTTAGTATATAATCAGATTAAGAAACGTTGGTGTAGTAAAGACCTCCACATGTTTCTCCAAGATTATCTATCAATATTAAACTTTCCAAAAGAACTTGATATCAGTAGGTAGAATTTAAAATGCATGAATAAGTTCACATATTTGGTATTTGGTAATAAAATATTTTAATTTTATGATACTAGGTTACTAACCCGTGTAGTACACAGGTGGAAATTAGAAAATTCGTCACGAAATTTGATTATATATTTGAATATTATATTATTTATTTTTTAAACCATTATAAAATGTTTTTTTATAGCTTCATATAAGATATATTTTTTTTGTCTAATTAAATAAAGTTTTACATGTTAATTAACATAAAAATAAATTTAGATTGGAACAAAGATATAATTAATAAACATTTGGAATATTAATAAAATTTTGGTACGATAAGTTTAAAGATATGCCTCAAACACTTCAAATTCAACATTATAAGGTGTCGTCTTATAATGTTCTGTTAACAAATATTGTAAAGGTGCATGTTTTGCAAATGGATTGATTGAAATACTCGCTGATGTGTGTTCGTCGAAAACAATTGATTATATTTATTTTAAATGAACATGACAACAAATGGACAGTTAGAACTCCATCCAAGGAGACAACTTCAACTGGTTTCTCGATGCCCTTGTGTTATACAATCATCATAAAATGAACTGCAAATTGGTATATTTCAGTAATTATGTATTTTATTTTTTTTATTATAATTATTCATTGTAACTAACCATATTTTTTTTCTTTTAATAGGTTGTATCAAAGAAAGGTATTGTAATTAACCATTTTTATAATTTCTCTTGGTTTTGAATTTCTAAAGTATTGATATTTTCTTGTATTTATTTTTGTACTATCACCATAATATGTTTGTTAAATTTGAATTGTTTATGTTAATCTTTCTATTTTGTATACATTTTGAAGTTAAATATCTCGTATTTAAAGTTTTCCAATCTCAAAATCTTTCCAACATTTTTTTAGAATTTCATTAAAGTAACAATTAATTGTTACACGATTCTATTTGAATTTGAATTCCATATCAAGTTTATTATATAATATGTTAATTATTTCAAGATTATTGCTTAAAATAAAACCCTATGGTCCTTAAATTATTCAAAATTATAGATTCATATAATAGTTCTAATATTAAAACATTATAATTATGTCAAGATGAATGCTTAAAATAAAACTATGTATTAAACATTTTCCAATCTTAAAATACTTTCCAATTTAAGGTTAAAATTTCATTATAATACCAATTAATGATTACATAATGTTATTTGAAGTTAAAAATCAGCCTTTAAATATTTTTCAATATTAAAATATTATCAAGACTTTTTTAGAATTCCATTGAAATACCAACTAATAATTACACGATTCCAATTGAATTTGAATTCAATATTATACTATAATAATATGTTAATTATGTCAAAATTATTGTTTAAAATAAAACCCCATGTTCCTTAATTTATGCATAATTATGCATATAATAGTTTTAAGATTAAAACCTTTTAATTATGTAAAATTGAATGCTTAAAATAAAACTCTCATTACAAATTTTTAAATCTCAAAATACTTTCCAGGTTAATGTTATTTGAATAATTTAAGATAATATTAAAATATTTTAATTATGTCAAAAATGTTGCTTAAAATAAAACTACCTAATCATTAATTTATACATAATTATGCATATAATAGTTGTGAAATGAAAATTTGAATATTTTAATTATGGAAAAATTAATTGTAAAAATAAAACCTGTATTAAAACTTTTCCATCCTCAAAATAGTTCCCATCTTTTTATTAAAATTTTATTTAAATACCAATTAATCATTATATAATATTGTTAGAATTTTAATGTAAGATTAAAATAAAGTCTTTTAATTAAGTTAAAATTATGGCTTAAAATAAAACCATTTAGTCCTTAATTTGTGCATATAATAGTGATAAGAAGATTAAGACATTTTAATTATGTCAAAATGAATGTTTAAAATAAACACAAATATTTTAACCGATCCATAATTTATGCATAATCTAACTATATTATTAAAACAAAATGATTTTTCCACATAGCATCACTATAGAGTGTCCACATTGGATTCCACATACGCAATTCCCTTAAATACATTTTCCACCTAATTAACATTTATTAAAATGTATAACAATTCATTAAATGCATAAAATCCTCTATCCATTCCTTTTCTTATAATTATCATTCTAAAGTTATATTAACTTATTCATATAAATTTAGAAAGACTAATTTTGACCTTTTATAACTCTATATAAATGCTTCATTAATTTTATTTTATTTTATAATCGGATCCAAAATTCATATTTTGAAAATTTTGCGAAGAGTTGCTCTTCCCTCAGAAGTTCCAAAATCAACCGTAAGTTTCGTTCATGATCCTCCTTAGTCTTTGAGTATATCAATATATCGTCAATAAACACAATGACAAACTTATCTAGGTATGGTTTACAAACGCGATTCATGAGATCCATGAATACTGCGGGTGCGTTCGTTAACCCAAATGGCATAACCGCAAACTCACAGTGACCATAACGAGTTTACATATATTTCAAATTTGAATCAGCCTCATATATTAAAATCTTTGATTGACTAATTTTGAATTAGTCAATCGGTCAAAATCCGTATTTATAGTAACATTTAAGGATGCTTAATCAAAACCTTAATCAAATGATCAAATGATATATCATAATTTATTAAAATATAGAAATTCCGTAATTAAAGAATTCCTTAATCAAATGGAAAATTTATCCCTAATTTACAGAAATTGATTGCAGAAATTGATATTTCATAAGTATAAATTTAGACACAATTATAGTAAAGTTAAATTCGTAATATCTGTATATTAGGTTATTTTATATTATATCAATTAATTATCTCAAATAAATTAAACCTGGAAGTAAACTTGATGATTAAACTGACCGTAGGTAACGTTGATGGTGAGCACCTTCATCGATGGTGGACCGTGAATTTGACAGATAAATGAATTGAAGGTAGTGATAGGTGGAACAGGATGGAACCGTCAATGAGAATGGAGGCGTGAAAGAGGAAAATTGATTTGGGTTTCTAGGTTAAGTTATTTTAGTTAGATACATAATAATAAAAATAACTTAAATAATAAAATCGTAATTAATTAATAAATAAATTGGTTAATCATTATTAAATAAAATATTAAATTAAAGTTAAAGAGAATCATTAAAGAGAATTGATTGTATCTTATTTTAATTTAATTTTGATTTATTTTATTCAAATGAAAATTAGAGATGTGGTAGATATAGATGGAAAGTTTAGGAAACAACCAATAGAAAGATGGGAAGTTGAGTTAAAGCCTATTGATTTAATAGTGTATATAGATTAATTTCGATAATGTAGAAATAATAATATACAGAGTGTAGGATTAGATTACATTGTGTTGGAAAAACTTAAAAGGAAAAAAAATGCTTACGTTTGCTTAAATATTATTTATTGTTATATGGTGTTTTAGTATACATTACAATATTTTTGTGGTTTTATATAGTTAGATTATTTAGTAAACAACTAGATATTACAATATATAAGAAATATAGGGATATCAATATTACGGTGTAGGGTTAATTATATACTAAAATTATCTAAACTAAAAACAATTATGCTTGCTTGTATTAATTATTTTTGTGTTTTGTATTTAAGTGTGTGACTAGCTTTAATACAATGTAATAATAACTTTTTTTTTTCAAAGTTATAGTAGTTACAAGGTTATAGTACTTAGTTGAAAGAATGCCACTTTTGTTTAGGTTTGAATATTAAGTTCAATGTTAGTACCTTTTGTGGTTGTATATAGTTACAACATTTAGGTAACAACTTATCTGCGTAGGGAGGATTTCAATGTTTATGTAGGTTTAAACTTAACCTGTGTAGGAAGAATTCCAATGTGTATGTAGGTAATAACTTAACATGTGTAGAGAAGATTCTACCTTGTAATTCAAATACTTAACGCGTGGATGTGCATTATACATAACATAAGATCACAATGGTGTTAGGGATGTCACTTTTACACGAAATTTTAGGTTATGGAGGTTAGCTTAGGCTAACGTTATGCCATTATTTTAAACACAGGAATTACTAGTTGTATTTATAACTAAATCATTTAGTATTTTAGGAGTGTATGGTTTTTGTTGTGGTTTGTGTATAATCGTATGCAGTTGAGGTTAGTGTAGGATAATTTTTCGCGACTTTTGTTTGTGGGTTGTGGGTGTTAGTGTATGGTAATGTTGACTCTTTTTTTGTAGGTTGTGAAGGTTAGTGTAGGGTAGTGTTATGCGAATATTTTTGAATTAATATACATTTAAATTGAGGTGACAATGTGAATGAGTTGGGTTGATTTGGGTGATGGGTTAGAATGGGTATGAGTCAGGATGGGTATGGGTCATAATGGATTTTTAAAATAAGAGGGTTAAGATGGGTATGGTTCCCGATGGGTAAGTTAATTAATCTTGACCCAAGTGAAGGTTAAAATATAAATTGTTTCAAAAAAATTAATAAAAAATGATAACTCAGAATATAAATCAAAAAACGTAAATTTTAAAATAACTAAACTGTTTCTCATGTCGTCCTCGTTCATTATAAAAACGGTTTTGTATTGGTTCAGGTTCATTTTTTTGGGTTTTTTTTACAGTTCGATTTTGCTTCTTTTTTTTTCATTTCGGTCGGTTTCGGTATATGTTCAGTTTCAATGATTTCGGTTTCGATTTCTCGGTTTCTATTAAATTTCGTGGATTTTGTTTGAAATGAAATTGGATGGAGCCTTTTTAGTCCATTTCAACCCATAAACAAACTCATTCTAACCCATAACCAAAAGTCACGAACATTTCTTTACCCATCTTGACCTCCTTGGAAAATTCTTTTGATCCATCATGACCCATTCCAATTATAAAGTTATTCATATTGACCCAAAACAACCCATTTGGGTTTGATTTGCCATCCCTAGCCGACATCTTTTAGTTCCTCGGCCTGATTCTCAAGTTGCTAGCAATAATCATCAAGCGAGGCACACACTGTTATGGTCAGGGTGGTGAAATGGTTTAGAAGTGTAGAAGCCCTTGCTTCTTTATTATCATCAAATATGGATTCGATCTTGTTCCATGCTTCGTAAGCGGTTGAATTGGATTCTATGACTTTTCTCAATAAATCGCCAGATAAAGTTCCATGACTCGTAAGTCGGATCAATCTTCGCTGGAGCGGTGGTTCCATTGATGTGAGTATTCACATCATAACCCTTCGCATGGAGTTTAAAGAGCTTAACCCGTTATGAAGGTTGTTTTTACGCCATCAAGAATGCAAATCTTATTCTATATGTTGGAGACAGAATAAACGTGATAAAGAGTTTTGTTGTTGTCTATAGTCGTGGCTGCGTTATTTGAGTTATCTCCCATAGTGATGATATAATCGCCGACAAAATAGGGGAATAGGGATCGACGGCTCGGGTTTTTAAAACCCGACGTTGATACCATAAAGGTTACTCAATTATATTATTGGGTATGAATTGTACAAAACAATCGATCCCCTATATGCATACAACTGATAGCATATCAGTATCAGTATGTAAGTTATTGACTTTCCTAATTTTTAGATCTACCAAATATTCCTTTGCTAACAGAAATCACAAACCCGAGCTCCACTTTCGGTTTCTCTCTCTTAGGCCATGTGTAGTGGAGAGGCTACAATTGGGGGCGAATTGTGACACGTGGCGCCCAGTCAGCATGGAGTGGAAATTTGTTTCTAGGGCGTAATGGTGTAGGGGATACAAGTTGGGCTCACAGTGTCTTTTTTTATTATTTTCTTTTTATAATTAAACTAATAAATAAAAACCAATTTATTTAAATAATTAAATAAAAATGTATTAAAATTACAAATTAAATACAAAAAAATACATAAAACTAAAAAAAACACACAAATAATAAAAATAAATTATAATAAAAAAGCACACCACAACAAAATACATATAAAAATACAAAATAAAAAAACTAATCTATTCGTCTTCATCTTCGTCTTAGTCCCCGTCCTCGTCTTCGTCCTCCTCTCCGTCCTCATCTTCGTCCTCAACCGGACGATTATCCCACACGTGTTGAACCAAATCCGCCTTCAGTTGGTTATGTATATCACTTGATGTGAGCTGGTGAATGTTATACGTTCGTTGGTCTTGGGTTGGTTCAGGGAACTGTTCTGGAACGCTTCCTGGTATATAGTGTTGACATATTGCTTTTCCCTCGTCTTCTAAAATCATATTATGCAATATGATACACGTATACATGGCATCGCTCATTTTTGCCAACGTCCATACACGACAAGGGTTTTTCACATAATGCCAACGGTTTTTTAGAACCCCGAAACACCTCTCGATGTCCTTTCTCGCGGACTCTTGCTTCTTCTTAAAATAATCTCTTTTTTCTTCGATAGGGTCTTGAAACGTCTTGACGATGATCGAGTACTCTGGATATATCCCATCTCCCAAATAGTATCCGTGACGATAGAAGGTATCGTTGACATAAAACGGTAAGACCGGTATGCTACGGCTGATGTAATACTCTAACACGGGTGACGCGTTGAGAACGTTTATGTCGTTGTTGGACCCGACTGAGCCGAAGTAGGCTGACCAAATCCAGAGGTCGTGTGAACAAATGGCTTGAAGACTAACCGTTGGCACTTCATGGTCACCACGAGTGTATTGACCTTGCCATGCGGTTGGACAGTTGGCCCACTCCCAATGCATGCAATCTATACTCCTGATCATGCCTGGAAAAGAATGTTTGCTTTCGTGTACATCATATATGCGAGTCAGGTCGTTTGTAGTAGGAATTCTCAGATAACGACGAGAGTATAGTTGTATTATCCCTATACAAATAAATTGTTAAACAATATTTATATTAAAAACAATAGTTAATACAAACAAGTTAAATATTACCGATGCAAAATTTCTCCAACGCATCTCTCGTTGTTTTCTCAGCCATCTTTAAATACTCGTCATTGATATCGGTCGTGTTGCCGTATGCGAGGATGCGTAGAGCCGAAGTACACTTTTGGATAGCGGAGAATCCTAAATATCCTCTTGCATCGGGTTTCTGTTGAAAATACTCATACTCCCGCTCCATATCTCCAACGATGCGCAAAAATAAACCATTGGACATCCGAAAACGACGTCGAAACATAGCGTCGTTAAATGTAGGTGTGTCGTCGAAGTAGTCCTTCATCAAACGAGTGTTCGCTTGCGTACGATCCCGAACGATATATGACCGTCTACGTGGTGCCGTAGATGGAGCAGAGCCGGACACCATGTTATTGGCGACGGCCCGAACCGCGTTCGTGACCTCTAAATGCTCTTCCGCCACTTGTCGATGAATCTGATGAATTCTTCGACTCTCGTTGATTAATTGATCCCAAATCTCGGCAGCGTTCGTGGAATCCGGGGAACTCATTGAGTTTGAAGAAGTATGAAAATAATAAAAATGATTGGTATTTTATGTTTGGGTTTGTGTATGATATGGTGAAAATGGTTTAATTGGTTTGATATTTATATTAAGTTTTTAAATTAATTTTTTTATATATAGTTGTTACCCCAACGGTAACATTATTATTATTATATTATTATTATTATTCAAACAAGCCGGCGACAAACTAACCCCGCCCCCGCCCCAAATCGCCCAAATATCGCCCAGGGGGCGGTGTTTGCGCCCTTTATCGCCCAAATTCGCCCTTAACCAGCGCCCACTACATATAGCCTTAGAACTAAGAAAATGTTTTGAAAAGAAGGTGACGTAAATGGTGGGTGTTTTAACTTTTGAGGTAATTGTTCATTACCCATATCTATCTTTCAAGCATAGCAAATTTAAATAAATACTTTTATTAATTTAATCAAAACTCGGGGTGTTAAAGTTCTTGTTGAACCCCTTTAACCGATTTTCTTTTTTTTAATTTTTTTTTTTTTAAAACATATTTTATAGAATATAAATTGATTAGTTTTTTTCATATATAAATAGAAACACAAATTTAATTGTCAAATTCATTAACGCGTGCTTTAGAGACGAAAAGAAAGTTCTACTCTCTTTTTTCCTATTATAATGTACATAAATGACAATGATACTTTAGTGTTATTGAACCAATTCTATAGAGAAGTATCCAGATTTTGAACTAGAAAATTTCAACTATTTTTCATGGTAATATCATATAGCTTGAATAGTATTTACATGTGTGTATAAAGTATTGAGGGCGACAAAAGCATTAATAAAAACTAAGGTGGCTGGTTCAGGTTATTTTCATTTTTTAACAGCGTATGTAACCATCTCCAGTACCCGAGTGAGCATTTCTGAAATATAATATACGTCTATATTGATTTTGACGCTTCATGCCTAACTTATCTAAGAACACCATCAAAAAGAAAATTCACTGTTGTAAGAAAACCTCTTGAGTCAGGTCTTAAAATTTATATTAGTTTGATATGTATTTTACATTTTAAAATTAGTTTTAACGATTTAGCCAAAGACTTGAATTTAGGAATTAGTTATGTTTTTCATATCTTGAATATGCATTTGTTCACACGTATAAAAATCATTAATCATCTTATGATTTTTTGAAAATATAAAAACTAATTTAGAATGTGAAAAAAAACATATTACCAAATCAAATTGTCAACCTACCAAATCGAACAACTTTTGAACGGCTGTGCAGGCCTATAAGATACAACTTCAGCTTTTCATTTTATAAAATCACACATAGAATTCGTCCTAAATAGTCAATAGAAAAGATCAAGGATGAACCAGATTATGAAAACTCAAGACCATCAGCTTCTACCATGTTCTTTACGATGACGCCTGGCTAGGATATGAGATTCTATTGTGATAAAGGTTTGGAGATTAAATCTCATTTGCTCTTAAACACGTGATTTATCTAAATCATATTAGTAGTGACTAGTGAGATCGGACAGTGGGACCAACGCCCATGTACTCCATTTTTCATATACTAATAGAAAAAAAATATCTTATCTATTGTGTATTTATGCTTTAATGATTATATTAATCATATATATGTAATTGCAAAAAATACTTGATAAAGTCGAATTTGTCATCATCTTATTGTGTCGTGGCTTGGTCTTCCTTTGGTGAAAGGTTCTAGTCCGCATGAAATGATAGATTGGTTGAAAGCAATGAAAACTCAAAATCACAAGAAAGACTTGATCAGGTTAATTATATTTGCCCCTTGGTAAAATCTACAGAGATTCATGAATGATATAATTTATAATAGCATTCTACACAACAAGGTTACGTTATATGAAGATATCTTGTACTTCGTGTACCGTTTCTGTAGTGCAAGGTACCAAAAACGCAAAATTACTAGCATCGAGTAAAGTATGAATCTATTATTGTACTTGTAACTTTTTTATTTGCTAGCTTCTCGTTAGAAATGTTTTATTAGCAGTAAACCGTTTTTAAAAAAGCTTGATTAATTACATAGGAAATAATATAAAGTAATAATAGTAATAAAATGTAGTCAATATACGAAGACTACTAGCTATAAATATTTTGAACATATATACAAATAACTTATAGAAGAAAAGTAGGATTGTGAAACATAGTTTTATTTGTCTTTTAGGAAGTTTCCACTCTCATGAAATTGTGGTAAAGTGCATGGTTGGATGATATTAAAAGTATATCAAGCAACGCCTATCCCAAATCAACCTATTATATCACTTGGACTTGATTGTTTGATCATGCATTCCACATAGTTCCATAGAAATGTTAGTTTATTAATTACCATATTGATTTTAGTATTCTATTATTAAAATAACTAAAAGTACTTTGTTTTAAACAACTTTTTCAAATTATTAAAATGGAATAATGTAATTAATTTTGAGATGGTTTGACCGTCCTAAACAATACACTAAGATGGCTGTTTGACAATCTTACGTTAAATTATTAAAAGATGGTCTCTAAATTATTCAACATATTTTTGAAACTTAATTATTAAGAGTCTTTATGAATTTTAAAAGGTGTCACCAAAAATACTCTATCTGTGACCGATTCAGAGACAGTCTCTTAATGAAATATTGAGAGGCTACCATGCATACAACCCCATTGTTTTGGTTTAATTCATTTTATAAATTTTAATGAAATATTGAGAGGCTACCATGCATACAACCCCATTGTTTTGGTTTAATTCATTTTATAAATTCGTATTTAGAATTCGACCTTAGCGGTCTATAGACTCTACAAATTAAGGATGAATCAGTTATATGTGTGATGATCTTCTATACTACCTTTATTACATATATTAATAAAAAGAACTTACCAATCGTGTATGTATACTTTAACGATTACATCAATCATATATTTTTCAATGCTTGATAAATTTCACCACATATAATACTTTCTAGTACATTTGTGCCAAAACAAAGACTGTACAGCCTATAAATATATTGCATATAAATATAACTCATAATATAGAAGGAAAAAAAAAGTAGGATTATAAAATAATTATGAAGAAAAAAAGGAGGATTATAAAATATAGTTTTATTTTGTCCTTCTTAGAAGTTTCTCATTGTCATGAACTTTTAAGTGCATGAATGGATGATAAAAGTATATCAAATACACCGTCCCAAATCAGCCTTGTATATCACTTAGAGCTAATTGTTTGATCCTGCGTTCTTCATAGTCCATTGAAATGCTTATTTATTGACTAATCTTTATATTGTTATTAACTATTATTAAATTATTAAAAAAATACTTTATGTTAGCAACTTATAAAAATTCACAATCTAGTAATAGGTGGATGTTTAAATAAAAGTTCTTCCTAACTTCTATTTAATATATAACTAGCATTTAGGACCCCGCACTTCACGACGGGACCGTTAAATCAAACAGAAAAACATAACTAAAAATGTTAAACGATAAACTCGCTGTAAGTCAACACGAATTCAGTCTGTATCAAGTTACGACATTAAAATTAAACAAAAGAAATAAACCAGTCAACACCAAAATACAACAAATGGTCATATGTAGAACCAAAAAAAATCGGCACGTTACAGCTGCGAGTCATCACAATTTCGGTTAGTATTAGCGGTACCAACACAAATTCGTAAACATATATTAGTAAACCAATAAAAATATTTTAAAGGCGAGATTTTAAACATTGAAACGCGAATATAAAATCGTGCGACGATGGGATATTTTTAATCGTGAAAAATGTTTCGGTCATTGTAACAAACTATATAAAATAGAAAGCAAAGATTAAAAAAATCGTTTAAGCGACAAATAAAACATGTAAAGCCGACACTTGCCCAAGTTTTGTGTTTAGAAATATAGTTTGTTAAATATTTTTTGGAAAAACAAAGTAAAATAAAGAAAATAAAAACCATTATTTTTATTTATGGAATTATTTAGTGATTTAGTGGTTATAATCTACATCTACATCTACATATTCTAATAAAGTAAAATAATTATAGACACGTGTCAGTTTGTGGTTAATTCTCACAATTTGTTTCCCTCCAAAACTAATATATGACATAGATCAATAATTATTCACTTTCCTTTTACACTTCATTTATATTATATTAATTACATGATTAATTTATTCACTTTTCTTTTAACCTTAATTATATTATATCTATACATTTTTGTAAAAATAACTATTTACAAATTATACAATACATTTTTAGAATATATTTCACAACATACTTGGTGAAAACCAAAAGTCAAGAACGAAATGTGTTTGTTAAATATTGAAAAAATAATAATTTTAATGTTATCATTAACATATTATGCTATGTATATTGTTGAAAATTGTAAATAAAATAACAAAAAAAACTATAATATGCTTTCAATTTATGAGTAATTTTTTAATCATTAAATTATAAATATATGCTTAAAAGTAATAAATCCATTTATTTATTGGTTTGATTGTACATTGTCATATAAATCTATAAATTATAAATATATGATTTAAATCTATCTATTTAAGTTTATTCGGTTAATTTAGTAAACTATACATATATGTGTTAAATTGTAAGGATAGTATATACCAATAACTTTCAAATATAATAAATTTTATCATATTTAGTGTTTTGGGTTTTTTATCAAAGATTGTTTCGGGTTTTTTGTGGAACTTAAATTTGATTGTTACTGGTTAAAAGTTCGTAAATAAATCGTTTGGTACAAATTAACTACATTTAACACCAAATTTGTTACGGGTAAAAAAATGTAATCTAAATATTTTAAAAAATTTGATAATGCAAATATATTTATCGTCTTACGGGTTCAAAGTTTTGACTTAAAAATGTAAAACAAATGAAAGTTAGAATTTTAAATGTGATTGAATTTCGAATTTATTTTTAAGGACATTTTTGGAAATAGTCAAAAGATTCAGGATTTTGCACATTGAGTATTTTTTTCATGACTATTAAAATTTAAGAAATATGACAAACACTTCCGACATGCCACCTCCAGGTCTATCAATGCTTCTAACTATTATCAAATTGGAGACATTTGTGTCAGCATTGACTTTTCCTTGAATAGTGATCTGAATTTTCTATGTGAAACATGTCAAACAAAATTTTGCTCAAGTGAAGTAAAACATTCACAAAATCGAACGGATTAACATGTTATTTTTTTTTTTTGTCAATTGGCAAAGTCGAGAAGCCCCTCAAACTTATCAAAATATTTTTAATGGTGTAGCTCAAAACTATTATTATATGAGAAGTATTCTCCGAAATTAGTTCATAATCAAATTTCTTTTAATTATACATATATAATACTGAGAATATATTTTTAATAGATTGAGTGTTCTTGGGTATGTTTTTGCACGTGCATTATTTTTTTTTATTAAGTTCATTTTTTTCGGAAAAAATCATTTTATTATATAAATAAAATCAATTTATGTATAATGATACAAGCATAGGTGTGTTACATCTACTACTCTAATAAGAGAATACTACTTTGTGTCACTTGTCATGCTCTCAACCATCCTTACATTTTCTAAACCCATTTTGTTAAGTGGATCCCGTATGGGTCAACCCAACTCAAAATAACCTTATTCTTATGTATATATAAAACAAGTGTGTTAATGCTTATTTATTTCTTCTTTTTTTCTTTTTATATTTTAACATCATGTTTATCTTTAAGTAATAAAATGAAATAATTTAGCTATAGAAAAAAAGCATGCTAAATGGGATTGAAGTGGTCGGAATATTGCTTTATTATTATTTTTTAGTATTTTCAGGTATATAAAATAAAAGTCAATTAAAATATTTTCTTCTTTAAAATTTTCAGTATATACATTGACTACATTCTCATAAATTTTTTTATCGACATACTAACCATTTAAATTTATTATTTTGGTTTATTTTGGAAAGTTAGAATCATGAAGTCTTTTCTTAGCTATCATATATATATATATATATATATATATATATATATATATATATATATATATATATATATATATAGCTTTATTCCCTGTAATACTGGGTTGTTTTATATTATTTGTTTCTAATATTAATATATTTTTTTGGATTTTAATTTTATTTATTGTAAGGAAGTTATTAATATACTTAAGATTTGATGATGAAATGGTTTCACAAATATATGAGATGTTATAACATGGTTTAGAGGCTATATGGGTAAAAGATAGAATAATGACATTTCAATGTATCATCTATATGCATTTTAATTTGTTATGAAACTTATGAATCAGTAATAGATACTCGTTTTCTATACTTTCATACATTAAATAGACATTCCTAGATGAAAGCAACACATATAAAGTGAAGACTTCTATAGCAACAATATCTATAACCCATGCGTTCTAAGCCCTGGTCATAAAAACTACAACGACAACATGTTGTGGGAGTGGCAACGCCCTACAATAATAACATGTCGCAAAACCCTAAACATGAAGACCGTACACAAGTTAAACCAACTCATATTGTATTGGTTCATGATAGTACTTGTTGAGCCACAAATAATTAAGTTCTGAGGATGCGTTATTCTTAACGACGAGGTTGGATCAATTATCCTTCTGAAGAATTCTTTAGCTGAGACTGGATCCAGGATCCTGAGTGATTATTACTATTGATGGATGATTGTCGTATGAAAGCTGATGTTTAATAACTGCAACGGCTCTAAGACTTGGTCCACCACTTATTTCGCTATTGAGCTTCTATAGCACGTGGTCAAAAGGCACGAAGGAAGAGAGTGGAGAAATGACGGATTAATAGGAGCTAGTTGTTATTTTCTTTTCTTATTTATATTGAGTTAAGATCAATGTTAGGTCACATAAGAACACTCGCATACTCTAGCTGATAGTTCTTTGCAAACACACACACATAGTATCATTGTATTCATTGATCAATAACTCCACCCATTGTAACCTTTTTGATATTAATAAACCGGTGATAGACGATTTGTCATCACCCGGGGTTTTTTTTTTCCTTTGATCTAAACAAGATCAAGGGGTTTTTCCTAGAAACAAATCGCGGTGTTCATCCATAATTCGTTCATATATTCACTTTTGTTACCTTAGTACTAAACCTCACATAACAGTTTTGGTTACTGGATCCTTATCAGATTTTTAACCAAAACAATTTGGTGCCCACCGTGGGGCAATTGGTGCTATAATCCAGAAAATACCCTATCAATTTTCGACCTTGTCATACCCATATCACCATCAATGGCCTCTCAATCAACCTATGCTTCATCAACCATGCCATCTTCGGTTCCTCTGTCATCAAGAACCTTGCCACTAATGCCTCCTCCAATCACGGGAACAACAAGGGCTGTTGCTGCTGCTGGAAACAAGACGCAACTACCGGTCTTCCAGAACTCAAAAACTACCGCTGCCACTTCGGTAGTTAATACTAACAATGATGTTTCTAATATGTTTTCGCATGTCAAAGCATACATGGAGCAACAAAACAAGACTAACCAGAGGATCATTCGGGAGATAGAAGACCTCAAGAGGACTAAGAGGCAGGTAGAGGATCAAACTCCTCTGATGCCCAGGATGTTGGATTTTAACACTCCAATATCCTTGGCTCAACCTACTCAAGGATCATCCATCCTTCAACCGGGAGCCATGAAACTACAGACTCACAGACCCTCAATTTTCCAACAAGGATCATCTATCCTTAACCCGGGGTTCATGTGTCAACAGGTTCAAGGATCCTTAACTTTTCAGCAAGGATCATCTATCCTTCACTAGGGATTCATGGGTCAACCAGCTCAAGGATCCTCAACCCTTCAGCAAGGACCATTGATCCTTCAACCAGGATCCTCCGGATCGTATATTTAAGGATCCTTCAACTCTCAACCACTAGGATCCTTCATCCACAATCAAGGATCCTTCTTCCAGGATCAAGGATCCTCAGGGGTTCAACATCCACGATCCTCTGAGGTCCATGAAGGAGATATAATCCTCATGGAGACCATAGCTTCCGGTGGACCAACACCTGTAGCAGATGCTTCTTATCACAGCCACTCTTCTGGAATGTCGACCTTTACATAACAAAGAGCTAACACGCATGATCCTATATCCTTAAATGCTAACTGTGGTTCCATGCAAGATGCAGGTATCAACCAAGCCATGGCTAAGGAACTGCAGAAACTTAAGGATATGATATCCAGCGTATCGGGGGTGATCCGTCCAATCCATGAGATACCGGAAGGAAGCCACAAACTGTCCAGATTTTCTCCACCAATCTGTGACGTAGAGATCCCAAAACGCTTTCAAACCCCCAACATGAAAGTGTATGACGGGACCAGTGATCCTGAAGATCATGTAGCCCAATACAGGGAAAGGATGGAAATTAACCCAATTCCCGAGAGGCTCAAGGAGGGTTGTCTATGCAAGAGTTTTGGTGCCACACTGTCAGGATCTACTTTAAAATGGCTGCTAAGTCTTCCTCCCTTTTCTGTTACTTCATTTTCACACTTAGTTAACTTGTTCAACAGTCAATTTTCCTGTAGTAGGAAATTTGAGAAGTTAACTAGTGATCTATACTGAGTTATCCAACCTAGTGATGAATCCCTTAGGGACTTTGTTACAAGGTTTGGCAGGGAAGCCCTGGAAATCCCCAATCTTGATATGGATACTGATGTTGAAGCGTTCAAGATGGGACTTCAGAGGGGCTCCCTCTTTTATGATGATCTTGTGATGACTCCTTGTAGATCTTTGGATGAAGTAAGGAACATAGCACTAAGGTTCATACGGCTGGAAGATGAAAAAAGGATCCAGGAACGGTTAGGGACTCAAACGAAGAAAAAATCCCCTTACAAGAATAAAGGATCCTCATACAGAAACAACAATTCGAAGCCGTACTCCAAATTCAACAATCAAAACGTTCGAGCTGTTGAAGAATGAGATGATGATGAAGATTACCCAGCATCTCAAAATAATGCTTCGCCGTAGATACCCATGGCTTGATTTGTGCCATGAAGGATCTAGGGGAGAAGGCAAGGTGGCCCGAAAGAACGAGAAGTCAACCACCTTCAAAGACAAGTCCAAATGGTGTGCTTTCCATGAGGATTTTTGCCACATGACGGACGATTGCATCGGTTTGAGGAGGGAAATTGGATACCTCCTGAGTAAGGGCCATTTTAAAGAACTGTTGGGAAGAAAAAAGTCCAGGATCCAAGATCCTTAAGAGGTTCCTCAAAAAGCAACTCCGCCCCCACCAGATGCTCAAGTGATCAACTTCATTTCCGGTGGCTCTGACATATGTGGGACTTCCTTCTCAGCAGCTAAGAGGCTCGCCAAGGAGACCAAGTTGGATAACGGGGAACGACCAGTTATATCCACCACTTTGATGAATGACAAAAGGATCTTCTTTGATGAAGAAGATAAACCAAGCATCCAGGATCCCCATCATGACGGTTTGATTATTACTTTATTTATTGCTAACCATTATATACGCAGGATCCTTGTCGATGGTGGAAGCTCAATCAACATCATCCAGCACGATGTGCTTCAAAAGATGAATATACCGGACTCAGAGATCATCCCAAGGACATCGGTGCTAGTCGGTTTCAGTGGCGAGACCAAGAAAACATTGGGGGACATCAAACTCCCAATATACATCGAAAGGTTAAATTCTTACCAAAAATTCCGTGTTATAGATAACATTTCTTGTTGCAATGTTATTTTAGGCAGGCCTTGGCTACATGGGATGAAGGCAGTGGCCTCTACTTACCATCAATGCATCAAACTACCAAATCCTTGGGGAGTAGTAAGGATAAATGGAGACCAAGTCGAAGACAAGAACTACTATTCTTCATCAATGAAGCCAGCAGCTAAACAGACGATAGCATAGCAACCACGGCAAGATCCTAGGGACGTGCTGAAAGCTCGGGAAAAAGACATAAAGGAGGTGTCCTTGGATCACGAGGATCCAGGTGCGAAGGTGTTCCTAGGATCCAGTATCCCTAGTGAGATCGAGGAGGATATAACATCCTTCCTAAAGCGAAGAAAGTCAACGTTTGCCTTCAAACATTCAGACATGACAGGTATTTCTAAAGAGGTAATTACTCATAAGTTAGGCCTTGATTTATCTGTTAAACCCGTCCATCAGAAGCGAAGGAAATTCGCTCCTGAGAGGAACACGATCATACAAGAAGAAGTTGAAAAACTTCTTAAGGCCGGTATGATCAGAGAGGTAAAGTATCCTAGATGGTTAGCTAATGTGGTTGTTTTTTCTAAAAAGAATGGAAAATGGAGGGTGTGTGTCGATTTTACTGATTTAAACAACGCATGCCCCAAGGATCCTTTCCCGTTACCACATATAGATTCGATGGTGGATGCAACGGCATGACATGAGATGCTCACCTTTTTGGATGCTTCCTCTGGATTTCAACAAATTCAGATGGAACCATCTGATCAAGAGGATACAACATTCATGACTCCTACCGGCATATACTGTTATATTGCTATGTCGTTCGAACTAAGAAATGCAGGGGCAACATATCAAAGATTGGTCAACATGATGTCCAAGGACCAGTTAGGCAAAACCATGGAAGTATACATAGATGACATGGTGGTAAAGTCAAAGAAAGCTGAGGATCACCTCAAAGATCTTAAAGAAGCTTTCAACATCATGGATCAGTACAACATGAAGCCGAATCCTTCAAAGTGCAATTTTGGTGTCAAAGCTGGGAAGTTCTTAGGATACATGGTGACCAAAAGAGGAATAGAGGCAAGCCCCAAGCAGATAGAAGCCATTATTAACTTGAAGTCTCCTGTGAACGCTAAAGATGTCCAAAGATTGACGGGGAGAATAGCGGCTCTCAACAGTTCATTTCCAGATCCTTGGAGAAGTGCAAACACTTCTATGACATCCTTAGAAAAAACAAGAAGTTCGAATGGACAGATAAGCATGAAGTCGCCCTAAAATCCTTAAAGGATTACTTTTCCTCAGCTCTAGCTCTGATGAAGCCTGTGGATGGAGAATCCTTATATATATACCTAGCGGTTTCAGGTAATGCAGTAAGTGCCGTCCTAGTTAAGGATCATGAAGGTGAACAACACCCGGTATATTATATAAGTAAAAGCCTCTTAGATGCAGAGGCCATGTATTCTCACCTTGAAAAATTAATCCTTGCTTTGATTATGGTTTCCAGTAAATTGAGATATTACTTTGAAACACATACTATTATTTTGAGAACTAATTATCATGTTAAGAATGTGCTTAGAAAATCGGAATTATTAGGAAGGATGGCCAAGTGGGTTGTGAAGCTGAGTGCATATGACATTCAGTATGAGCCTAGAACAACTATCAAATCGCAAGCACTAGCAGACTTTGTGGCTGATTTCAGCAGTGACATGCAAAAGGAAGCTGATTTAGAAGTCCATCAACTAGAAGAAACCAAGGATCCTTGGATCCTCTTCACAGATGGAGAATTCAATGTAAGAGGAACTGGATTGGGCATACTAATGAAATTGCCACAGGGGGGCATAATACCCAGTCCATTGCATGTGCATTTCAAGCGACCAACAATGAGGCAGAATACGAAGCACTTATTGCAGGTTTACTTTTAGCTAAACAGATGAGGATCAGGTATCTTTAAGTTTATATGCATTCTTTACTTATAACTAGCCACTTTAACGGTTCTTATACCGTGAAAGGTGAAAACATGATCAAATATTTAGAAATTGTGAAGGAATTAGCAAAATCCTTCGAGTTGTTTAGTATCATACAGGTACCAAGAGAAGAGAATGCCGGGCAGATGCCTAAGAAAACTTAGCATCATCATTGAAGATCCCAGATGATGTAAAGATACCTATTATTCATATATTGTCTCCAGCAATTGGAATACAGGAAGCTGTGGAGGAAACAGTGGATTGCACAGAAGAACGTAAGGAACCTTCATCCTCTCAAAAAGTAGAATCTTGGATCCTTCAAATTAAGAAGTTCCTTCAAGACGGAGTAATCCCTACAGGGGAGAATCCTAAAGATTTCAGATTGAAGGTATCACAATTCTTTATTTTACAAGATATTGTATATAGAAAATCTCTTGCAGGTTCCTATTTGAGATGCATTGAGGATCCTGAAATACAAGAGGTACTCCAAGACTTCCACGAGGGCGATTGTGGCAACCACATAGGGGGGAGAGCATTATTCTCCAGGATACTTAGGACTGGGTACTTCTGGACGACGATGAAGAAGGATGCAATGGAGTACTCAAAGAAGTGTGATGCTTGTCAACGGCATGCGAACATCCTTCATCAGCCAGCAGAACCAATGTATCCTATATCCTCTTCATGGCCTTTCATGAAATGGGGAATGAATATCATTGGCAAGCTACCAAAGGCACCAGGTGGAAAGGTCTTTATGCTTGCTATGACAGGCTACTTATCTAAATGGATTGAAGCAGAAGCATTCGTACAAGTCCGAGAAAGGGAAGTCATATCCTTCATAAAAAGAAATATTATAACTAGATGTGGTATCCCATCTGAAATTATTTGTGATAATGGTTTCCAGTCTATCGGGAAAAGAACCACTAACTTTTGTGACAGCTGGGGCATTAAGATGATTACCTCCACTCCAATACATCCTCAAGCTAATGGCCAAGCGGAGTCTAGCAACAAGATAATAATCAACAACTTAACGAAGAAGCTAGGATCCAAGAAAGGAAAGTGGGCCGAAGAGCTACCTTATGTTCTTTGGGCTGATAGGACAACACCCAAGAACACAACAGGCCAAACACCCTTCTCACTGGTGTTTGGATCAGAAGCAGTAATCCCTACAGAAATGGTGGTTCCGATAGCCAGAACAAGCATCCGTGATCCTGAGGTCAATGAAGAAATCCTTCTTGAAGACTTGGATACTTTTGAAGAACTCAGAGACCTAGCCAATATCAGAATGGCAGCATATCAACAAAGGGTAGCTGGGGCATACAACAAAAGTATTAGAATCAGAAGATTTCAAGAAGGAGATCTAGTTTTGAGGAAAGCCTTCCAAAAGACAACCAATCCGGCAGATGGGAAGTTAGCACCTAAGTGGGAATGCCCTTATTTGATAGAGTTGGAAGCAGGGAGGGGGCATATCATTTGCTCACTATGGAAGGCAACAGGTTACCAAGAGCATGGAATGCTATCCACCTCAAGAAGTACTTTTTCTGATCAGGATCAAGTATCCTCTAAGGATCGATTATCCTTAAAAGATCAAGGATCCTAAAATTGGTAATATATATCTGATCACCTATTCTTTTCCAAAATTCTTATTATTAACTCAAGGATAATATATTCTTAACGTTTTATTTTCTCCAAGTTTTAAGTAACAATGCAGGGTTCTAGTAATATGTTCGATGATCAAGAGGTTGGCCACCTCTACTTTACATTTAAGGTACTTTACTATTTCCCTTGGCCTAGCCCACGATTGGGTATGAACCCCGATGGTCATATCCCCTAAGGTTTAAAGGTTTTCGCCTTTCTTATAAATTAGATTTTCTACACTCTCGCCTGGAGCGCACGCTATCCAGCGTATAGTCCGGGGCAGCGGGACCACTACACGCTTAGTGGATGAAAATTTCGTTGTCTTCGGCTATATGGAGGATCCTACGACTTATGGTAGACGTACCATTCCACCGGTTTATAACGTTTTCACGTTATCTCAAGAGAAAGGTTTATAACATTTTCATGTTAGCTAAGGTTTTGGCGTTTTCAAGTCACTCACGTTTTGGCTAAATCCCGGTTTGGGTGAGTCCCCAGTTGACATCCGTATCCTTGGGCCAGTCCCCAGTGTTTGGGCTTGTCCCTAGTTTAACACCAGTTTGGGCTTGTCCCCAGTTCACGGGCTTGTCCCCAGTTACACGGGCTTGTACCCATTTTATTTGGGCTTTTCCCCAGTTACACGGGCTTGTCCCCTGTTTATTTGGGCTTGTCCCCAGTTAATTTATGGGCTTGTCCCCAGCTTAATGGGTCTAACCCCAAATAATCTTATAAGTTATTTGTAACAGTTGTTCAGAGATTCTTCTAAGTTAGGACTTGCGGATTCAAAATCCTTAACTTGCTCCTACAAGGATCATGGAAGAATCACTATTTATGGTAACCTAGGTCTAGTCAGACATTGTGGTATGATTTTCTCCTATTGATTTACATTTATTTGATTGGAATCATTATAATCCTTTTTTCTTAAGGATTTGAAATCTTTAAACTATTTTTTGCAAGGATATTCTATCCTAAAACTTTTTACTCAAGATTATTTCCTAAAAACTTTCAATAAAGCTAAAGTTACATATTAAACAAACTTTCAGAATAACAGACAATCTACAGATAGTCAAAAGATATTGTTTATTAAACTTACTTAATGTTACCAAAAACCAACCCAAACTTCACCATTAAAAAGATGGACCATCCATCCGAGTTGAAGCAAGTTGTTACTAACGATTCAAACTAGTGCAGGAAATTAAAGACAGGGGCATCAAAGGCTCATCCCCACAAACAGATGATCCCTCCACCTTTGCTACCCCTATTAACTGTCTTAAGGATCCTAGATCCTTTATCCTAAGTTACTACTGTCTTAAAGTACACAACCAAATTGTTCATAAAAACATCAATAAAAGAAAAAAAACCAGAACGGGCTCAGGCCTTGTCTTTATCATCCTTCATTGCCCGTATCCACAACATCACCTTCAGTGGCCGCCTCTTTTACTTCACCATTGTTGTTGAGAGCAGATTTTAATCCTCGGGATTGATCATGACTTAAGGATTTCAACCTATCATGCCGGTGCAAATATTCTGAGGATTATATGTGACTAATTCAATTGTCCTTTATTATTTTTGTTTGTTTTGCAGATAAGACCACGTGTTTAATGTGATTATAAGGACATGGGCTTGTAACACCTTCGTCAACTCGAACGTGGGAAGCAACGAATAATATAGGACTTAGTCTAGGGTTTATTCCGGATTTCTCGGAATTTCAGCTGTATACTTTTGATTATTTGAACGAGCTGATATGATCGATTAGAACACACACTTCACTCAATTAGCTATCAAAACACATTGTAACACTTAGCATACGATCATTCATCAGCTTCACCAATTGTAACCACCTTTTTGTTATTAATAAAAGAGACGGTGATAGTTTTCACCGTCCCGGGGTTTTTTGTGTCGGAGATCCTCACGATTTCCCTCGAAATCAAATCATTGTGTTCATTCCATTCTTGATCAAGCACTCAACCTCACATACGAATTTGATCACTAAATTACCTTGTTAATTTTTGACCGAAACAATTTGGTGCCCACCGTGGGGCAATCGGTGCTTTGATCATTATTAACCATCAAGTTAAACCCTACTTTCAACGTCTACAACATGTCTTCCCAACCAAAGAATGTTTCTTCTTCTGCCGCAACTTCATATTCCTCCATGAGGCCTTCTATGCCTCCTCCTCCTGCTGGTGTTATTCCAAAGAAACCTGACAACACTCAGTAGAAAGCTGCTACTCCCGTGTTCTCAGGAGCGAGAGCGTCTCCCCAGGATCCCATTATGGTGTCCAACAACGACCTTCTGTCTATGTATAGACGGCTACAGGAACAGATGGATCACAAGAACAAGACCAACCAGATGCTTGTGAAAGAACTGGAAGATATCATGAAGGCCAAAAAGCCGGTGGAAGAATTTACACCACTAATCCCAAGATCTCTGGATTTCACTCCTTCAGTATCTTTAGGATTGGTGCGTCCGGAGTCGGCCATGGCGTACAACCCTGGATCCTCATCTTTCCAACAGTCTGGATCCTCAGGATTGTTCCATCAGACATGATCCTCAGGTCCTTATCAGCAGGCGTTATCCTCAGGATTGTCGCAGCAGAGAGGACCCGCAGGATCGTTCCAACAGTCCGGATCCTCAAGATTGTCCCACCAGACAGGATCCTCAGGTCTTTATCAGCAGGCGTTATCCTCAGGTTTCAGCAACATGCAGGGTTTTCGAGAATCCCTCCTTCAGGGTCCCTCAATCCTCAGCAGCCATTTTCTCGGACTCAGCAGTTTGCAGGATCCTCTGAGGTGCACGAGGGAGACTTCATCCCGATGCAGGCTAACGCTTCAGCTACTCCATTTGTCACTCCAGGAAATACTATGTTCGGGAATGCAAGCTACAACACCCAGACTATTCCCTAGAATATTAATTAGGGTAACACTTTCAATACAATTCCCTTTAATACTAATCAAGGATTTTTGCAGGATGCAGGCATATGTTCTAGTTTAGCCCGGGAATTGCAGAAGCTTAAGGACATGATCTCAAATGTTCCTGGCGTAATCCGTCCTATAGCTGAAAATCCCACTGATAGTCACAGAATATCTCGATTTGTGCCATCAATTGGTGACGTACAGATCCCAAAACGGTTTCAAACCCCAAATATGAAACTGTATGATGGTTCCACGGATCTTGAGGAACACGTTGCACAGTATAGAGAGCGCATGGAGATCAACCCAATCCCTATGGAAATCAAGGAAGCATGTCTTTGCAAGGGATTTGGGTCTACCTTGACTGGAGCAGCCATGAAATGGCTACTTAGTATTCTTCCTAACACCATCACCTCCTTTTCTCATTTAGTTAACTTGTTTAATAACCAGTTTTCTTGCAGTAGAACGTTTGAGAAGATGACAGGTGATCTTTATAGGGTTACCCAGAATCCTGGGGAATCCTTGAGAGATTTTATTACCAGGTTTAGCAAGGAGTCGCTGGAGATTCCAAATCTAAATCCGGCTTCGGCAGTAGAAGCTCTTAAGTTGGGGTTAGAGAAAGACTCTTCTTTCTACGATGATCTTGTTATGACTCCATGCAGGTCGTTAGATGAAGCAAGAAGCAGAGCTCTGAGGATTATCAGGCTAGAAGATGATAAGAAAAACCTTAAAAAGATCGATATTCCAAAATATGATCAGACGAACAGGAAAGCTGAATACCCAGGAAAATCATATCGCTCAAAGCCTTACTATAAGCCTAATAACCCCAGGATTAATGCAGTAGATGATGAAGATGATGAAGAATATCCTAAGATCTCTGAATATTGTTTTTCTGTTGATATTGGTGGATTAATGTGTGCCATGCAGGACTTAAGTGAAAAAGCCATGTGGCCAAAGAAGACGGAGAAACAGGGAGTGTGGAAAGACAAGTCAAAATGGTGTGCCTTCCACGAGGATTTTGGGCACTTGACTGAGGATTGCATTGCACTCAAAAGGGAGATTAGCTATCTTTTCAGCAAGGGCCACTTGAAAGAGCTACTTGGCCGGAAGAAGAGAAAAGAACAAAATCATGAAAAAGTTCCTGAGAATGCAACTCCTCCACCAACAGATGCAAAAATAATCCTGTTCATATCCGGGGGATCTGACATCTGTGGAACCTCCTATTCTGCTGCGAAAAAAAATGCCGATCAAAGAAAGCTAGAAGTGGTTGACAGACCATCAAATACATCCGTTCTCACTCAAGTAAAGACCATATCCTTTGATGAAAGCGATAGACTTAATATTCAGGATCCTCATCATGATAGTTTGGTAATAACATTATATGTGGCTAACCATTATGTGCGCATGATCCTCATTGATGGTGGAAGCTCTGTCAACATTATTCAACTAGATGTGCTGAGAAAGATGAATATTCCTGTAGATGAGATTATCCACAGTTCCTCAGT
The DNA here is from genome assembly GCF_021521415.1 of Bidens hawaiensis. NCBI lineage: Eukaryota > Viridiplantae > Streptophyta > Magnoliopsida > Asterales > Asteraceae > Bidens > Bidens hawaiensis. The sequence goes on from NW_027491521.1 coordinate 351,151, forward strand.
ATTAGTTTGATTCAGTGGAGAGACTAAGAACACTATTGGGGATATCAAGCTCCCAGTATATGTTGAAGGGGTAAACAAAATGCAAAAATTTTGTGTTATTGACTGTTTGTCTTGTTGCAATATTATATTAGGCAGGCCCTGGATACACGACATGGAAGCAGTCCCATCCACTTATCACCAATGTGTGAAACTCCCAAGTCCGTGGGGGAGTTATCAAGATCATCAGCGATCAACAAGATGCAAAGAATTGCTACACCTCTTCTATGAAATGTACTGCCAAATCCCAGCAGGCGTAGCAATTACAGAAGTCGGCACGAGACGTAATGGAGGCCAGGGAACAAGAAATTAAAGAAGTACTTCCTTATCCCGAGGATCCTGAAGTCAAAGTGTTGATAGGAACGAGTATTCAGTCAAAGCTGCTCAATTCCCTCAAATCAAGATTGTCAACATTTGCATGGAAACATGAAGATATGACAGGTATTTCCAAAGATATTATAACACATAAACTTGGAATTGATAATTCTTTCAGGCCAATCCATCAAAAGAGAAGAAAGTTTGCACCTGAGAGAAACATAATCATCCAAGAAGAAGTTGAAAGACTCTCGAAAGAAAATATGATTAGTGAAGTTCAATATCCCCGATGGTTAGTAAATGTGGTGGTTGTACAGAAAAAGAATGGCAAATAAAGAGTTTGTGTAGATTTCATAGACTTGAATAAGGCCTGCCCTAAGGATCCATTCCCTCTACCACACATAGATTCAATGGTAGACGCTATAGCTGGCCACGAAATGCTGACATTTATGGATGCATCCTCAGGATTTCAGCAAATCCAAATGGAGCCTTCAGATCAAGAAGATACAGCCTTCATGACTCCCACAGGTATTTATTGTTATATTGTTATGCCCTTTGGACTTAGAAATGTAGGTGCAACCTATCAGAGGTTAGTTAACATGATGTTCAAAGAGCAACTGGGGGACACGATGGAAGTTTATATTGATGATATGGTGGTGAAGTCCAAGAAAGCTGAGGATCACCTCCAGGATCTCAAGACCGCATTTGATATCCTCGACAAATACAACATGAAGCTGAATCCTTCAAAGTGCCATTTCGGAGTAAAGGCTGGAAAATCCTTTGGATACATGGTCACCAAAAGGGGAATAGAGGCGAGTCCAGAGCAGATACAACTTATCCTGAATCTGAAATCCCCAGCATCAGTCAAGGATGTTCAAAGGCTAACTGGCAGGATAGCAGAGCTCAACAGATTCATATCCAGATCCTCAGAAAAGTGTAAAGAATTTTATGATATTCTGAGGAAAAACAAGAAGTTCAAGTGGACCAGTAAGCATGAGGAGGCTTTAATATCCTTAAAAGCTTATCTTTCTTCTGCTCCTCTTCTGGTAAAACCCGAAGAAGGTAAACCTCTATCTCTATATCTAGCTGTATCAAATAATGTTGTAAGTGCGGTTTTAGCCAAGGATCTCGAAGGTCAACAACATCCCATATATTATGTAAGCAAAAGTATCTTTGATGCTGAAACCAGGTAATCTTATCTTGAGAAATTAATTTTAGCACTTATTATGGCATCTACTAAAATTAGGCACTATTTTGAAACTCACCCTATTTGTGTTAAAACTAATTACCCTATTAAGTCTGTTTTGAGAAAACCAGAAATGTCAGGTAGGATGGCAAAATGGGATGTGAAGCTAAGCGCATATGATATAGCATATGAACCTAGGACTGCCATCAAATCCCAGGCATTAGCAGACTTTGTGGCAGATTTCACTAGGGAACTTAAAGAAGAGGCAGACTTGGAAGTCCAACAACTTGAAGAAACCAAAGATAAGTGGACTCTATACACTGAACGTGCTTCCAACGTTAGAGGAACAGGTCTCGGGATCCTGCTGAAATCGCCACAGGGGGACATTATACCTCAATCCATATCCTGCGGATTTCAAGCCACAAATAATGAGGAAGAATATGAAGCTTTGATAGCAGGGTTACAATTAGCAATCGACATGAAAATCAGGTTTATTCAAGTACATGTTGATTCATTATTATTAACTAATCTTTTTAATGGTTCATATACTGTTAGAGGAGAAAAACTAATGAAATATTTAGAGCTAGTCAAAAAACTAGCAAAGTGTTTTGAAATGTTTGATATTTCACAGGTACCTAGAGAAGAGAATGTTGAAGCAGATGCTCTAGCATATTTAGCTTCATCTTTCAGGATACCGGAAGATGTCAAGATTCCTGTCATACATATCCTAAACCCAGCAATAGGAGAGCAAGGTGTCAATGAAATATCAGACGATGATGAAGATATGGGAGTCAAGAATCCTGAGGATTAAAATTCTTGGATTATCCCGATTAGGAAATATATTCAGGATGGAGTTATCCCCAAGGATGAAAACCCAAGAGCTTTTCGCACAAAGGTAATCCCATATACTATAATGAATGATATATTATAAAGAAAATCTCTCGCATGACCATATCTTAGGTGCTTAGAAAAGGCAGAAGTTCTTCAGGATATCCATGAAGGAGATTGTGGGAATCACACTAGGGGGCAGAGCACTATTCTCCAAAATCCTGAGGACAGGATACTTTGGCCAACGATGAAGAGGGATGCTATGAATTATTCTCAGAAATGTGATGCATGCCAAAGGCATAGCAACATTTTGCACCAGCCAGCAGAACTATTGTATCCTGTTATATCCCATTGGCCTTTCATGAAGTGGGGAATGTATATTGTGGGAAAACTACCAAGAGCTCCAGGAGGAAAAGTCTTTATGCTGGCTTTGACAGATTATTTCTCGAAGTGGATTGAAGCGGAAGCTTTTGTTCTAGTCAGAGAGAAAGAAGTTATCTCATTCATCAAGCCCAATATCCTGACAAGATTTGGAATCCCAGCAGATATGGTGTGTGACAATGGCTCACAATTCATCGGCAAGAGAACAACTAACTTCTGTGCCAGTTGGGGAATCAATATGATCACTTCAACACCTGTACATCCTCAGGCTAATGGTCAGGCCGAATCAAGCAACAAAATCATTATCAATAACCTGAAGAAAAAGTTGGGAGCTAAGAAAGGAAAGTGGGCCGAGGAACTACCTTTTGTTCTTTGGACAGATAGGAACACTTCAAAGAATGCTACCGGTCAGACTCATTTCTCATTGGTATTTGGAGCTGAAGCAGTCATCCCTACAGAGATGGTTATCCCTACAGCTAGAGTCAGTTATCAGAATCCCGAAGATAATACTCAAAGTCTACTTGAAGATCTGGATGCATTAGAAGAACTCAGGGATTTAGCAAAGATCATAATGGCCTCTTATCAGCAAAAGATAGCAAAGTCCTACAACAATAATATCAGGGTTCGTAGATTTCAAGAAGGGGATTTTGTTCTCTGAAAAGCTTTTCAGAATACTACAAATCCTATGGATGGGAAGCTTGCACCAAAGTGGGAAGGTCCTTATTTGATTGAGTCAGAAGCAGGAAAGGGGGCATACAGATTGTCTACTTTGGATGGTGACTTGTTACCAAGGGCTTGGAACGCTATCCACCTCAAAAAATATTATATGCAAGACTTCTATCCCGAGGATAATTGCTATCCTGAGAAATTTAACAATGATATTAAACAACTAAGGTATGTATTCGAATTTATATGTTTACTCATTTTTAATATTATTATTCTTTTATCATGATACTGACTTAAGCATCGGAGGGGTGTTAGAAAAGCTAACACCCACTGCTCACCTAGATTTGACTCTTTTGTAGCCTGAAGATATGTGGTATTCCCACATGGAATGAAATTAATAAGGGCCTTGTCGCCAGTTTATTCCTAAGGTTTAAGAGGTTTTCATCTCTTCTATGGGCTTTGTCGCCAGTTTCTTCGGGCCTTGCCGTCAGTTGAGGTATTATTCGATGCCTTCTAAGGTTTAAGGGGTTTTCACCTCTTCTTAAGATCGCATGTAGCGCACGTTTATTCAGCCATAGTTCGTGAGGCGGGGCCAGCACATGAAATATATTGACTTGTTACCTCGTTATCCTCAGCTATTGGTTTGAATCTCAAGTTTATGGTAGACGTACCATTTCCTAAGGGTTAAGGGGTTTTTACCTCTTCTAAGGGCCTTATCGCCAGTTTATTCCTAAGGTTTAAGGAGTTTTTACCTCTTCAAAGGGCCTTATCGCTAGTTTATTCTCAAGGTTTAAGGGGTTTTCACCTCTTCTAAGGGCCTTGTCGCCAGTTTATTCCTAAGGTTTAAGGGGTTTTCGCCTCTTCTTAGGGCCTTGTAGCCAGTTTGTTTAGGCCTTGTCGCCAATTTATTTAGGCCTTGTCGCCAGAATTTCTGAAGTTATTTTCAGGATAATGTTAATATTGCAGATCTATCAATATATCCCCAGAATCGAAGGAACATCATGAAAAATGATCTTATTACAAGGATAAAATGGTCTAGACATTGTCAGAGATAGTTGCTATATGATGCTGAGTTTGATCCTCGTATCTGCTGCGTGTTGGAGATCTGCAATCTTGCTTTCAGCTTCTCTCAGAGCCACTTCAGTACCTTGGAGCCTTTGTTGGTAATTTTCAAATCACTGTTATTCTCAGGTTAACATAAATTTTCTGCAGATTATTATACTCAGGATAAATAAGGATACTTACTGTTCCAAGAAGACTGGCTAGAGCTTGTAATTTCTCTCCGGCTTCAGTATCGCTCATATCAGCAAAAGATTCGGTCTCGGCTGAGATAGTAGCCTTCCTTTTCTTCTGGGTAGCACTCTTTTGGCGAGTGGTTGGAATCCTCGGCTTTGGGATGAGAATTTTGGAGTGTTCCCGTTTCACCACAGCTTTATCCTCGATGAGGTCATCCAAGTCTATCAAGTTGAAGGAAGATTTCAAGTTACTTACCGGAAGACATGGTTTCAAAAGACTTCGCTGCATTTGCTCTGGTGTCACCTGTTTCTCCTTCAAGTTGGAATCCTCTTTCGCGTGCCTGTCCTTTCCACCACAAAGATATTTTCAAATTTAAGATTCAAAATTTTTACAGCTGTCTAGCAATAACTGTAAAAATTGGGGGCAATTGTTGGAATCAGATTTTTATCCTCGGGATTGATCATGACTTAAGGATTTCAACCTATCCTGCCGGTGCAAATATTCTGAGGATAATATTTGACTAATTCAATTGTCCTTTATTATTTTTGTTTGTTTTACAGATAAGACCACGTGTTTAATGTGATTATAAGAACGTGGTCTTGTAACAGCTTCGTCAACTCGAACGTGGGAAGCAACGAATAATATAGGACTTAGTCTAGGGTTTATTCCGGATTTCTCGGAATTTCAGTTGTACACTTTTGATTATTTAAACGAGCTGATATGATCGATTAGAACACACACTTCACTCACTTAGCTATCAAAACACATTGTAACACTTAGCATATGATCATTCATCAGCTCCACCAATTGTAACCACCTTTTTGTTATTAATAAAAGAGACGGTGATAGTTTTCACCGTCCGGGGTTTTTTTTGTGCCGGAGATCCTCACGATCAAGGGCTTTTTCCCTCGAAATCAAATCATTGTGTTTATTCCATTCTTGATCAAGCACTCAACCTCACATACGAATTTGATCACTAAATTACCTTGTTAATTTTTGACCGAAACAATCGTCACCAGCATCCTTCGCACCACTGGTCCCAGCCTCACCTTCCTCTGCAGCCTTCTCCTCTTCACCAGCATCTTCCTCTTCCTCTACTCCGCCCAACCTTGCCAAAGATTTCTTCAATTCATCTACCTTCCAGTTGGCCCTGTCAAAGGAAGGATCGTTCGCCTCAGTCACAAACTGGATCCTTGCCTGCAGTATAAGCTTAGCTGCTGACATCTTTGCCTCATCAGTCGCCGCCTTGATTCCTTCTTTCATCTTCATTTCCATGGCATGGACTTGGGAATAGGCTTGTTTCTTCTCATTTGTCAACTTGGCAATATGCTTATCCTTGGCAGAAGCAAGAGTCCTCATTCCCGTCAGAGTCTCCTCGAGATCCTTGATGATAGACTTGTAATAGGAATGGAAACCTTGGGCACCCTACAAGTCAGAAGCTCGAGATCAACAACAAATATTTAGCAAAAATGACAAACAAAATTGAGGATCCTTACCTCAGTAACTGCTTGAGTGACCGCCTCTTGAAGATGCTTCTCAACATTTTGGACTTCAGCATGAGATTCCGGTTGCTTCCTCTTCTTCCCGGACTGAGCTTTAGCCCTAGTGGTCACAATGTGAGGGCTAGGAGCTGGAACAGCAAACTTAGATGGTTCCCTTTTAACCATCTTTGGAGAGATCAAATGGTCAATGTTATCCAGCGAAAACTTAGTAGCAGACTTAGACATGCCTTCAAACGCAATAGAACAGATAAGTTTTTCTTTTTATTGATAAAATTAAATACTTATCTTTACAACTTATACTTACTTGACATATTGCTTTGAGGAGAAGTATCTGACCGTTCGACTTCTGAATCTGAGTCGGAGATCCTGATCTTAAAGGACTGAATGGTTGGGCTCAACTTGGGGAATGCAGCTACCCTTTCCTTGGTTCCTCGAAGCTTAGCAAGATGCGCAAAATTCTCCACTGCACCAAAGAAAAAGCAAATCAATATTCCAACCTAAATCAATGAGCAACATTAGAAAGCAGAAATCCTACCCCGCCTAATTCATTTAGTCGGAATGGTATTTTCGTTTGGGATAGAGTCACGCCTAACAAAGAAAAACTGATTCTTCCAATAAGAATCGTTTTGGGTGACTTTATCGAGTGGGATCGGTTGGTGAGGTTTGGATTTAAGCAGATAGTGAGTGGAACCATGGGTATACATAGAGTAAATAAAGGAAAGTTCGGAGAGTCCATACTCAAGATCGTGGTCGGCTATTATCTCTTCAAGGGTCCACAAAGCTCGCCATATCATCGGCATAGCTTGTATATAGCTAATGCCGGTAAGGGTGAAGAACCTCTGGATGAATTCCGGGAATGGATACGAGTAACCGAGTAAGAAAGGGCAAGCCGGAAAACAACCCACACCTTTGAGGATACGTCGCTTGGGGTCGAAGAATCATAAGGTCTAAATACGGTGTTAGGAGGAAAAGAGGGTGCTATTTGGTCGATCTCAGGGTCCGTAAATTTGCAAACTTCTGATGAAGGGTTTTGGATTAAACCTTGGCTTTTCATATCTTCGGCCATTTGGTTAGACGAATGTGAAAAGTGACTATCGATAGATATTAGAATACGAAAGAGAGAAAGGAAGATAAAGGATTATCTGGATTAGGATGAAGGAAGTGTGAGAAACTTCTGGAATGAAGCGAATAAGAATGGAGTAAATTTTTACATTTAGTCCCTACATTGTTTAATTATTTTTATCTAATCCCTAATTATGTCTTTTCGTATTATCAATTTGACAGCTTTTTTTAAATTTTGAATGCCACTTGACAACAGTAAAATTATCAACAACCGCCAAATTGGGGGCAATTGTTGAGCCACAAAATAATTAACTACTGAGGATACGTTATTCTTGACGACGAGCTTAGATCAATTATCCTTCTGAAGAATTCTTTAGCTGATACTATATCCAGGATCCTGAGTGATTATTACTATTGATGGATGATTGTCGTATGAAAGCTGATGTTTAATAACTACAACGGCTCCAAGACTTGGTCCACCACTTATTTCGCTATTGAGCTTCTATAGCACGTAGTCAAAGGGCACGAAGGAAGAGAGTGGAGAAATGGCGGATTAATAGGAGCTAATTGTTATTTTCTTTTCTTATTTATATTGAGTTAAGATCAATGCTAGGTCACATAAGAACACTCGCATACTCTAGCTGATAGTTCTCTGCAAACACACACACATAATATCGTTGTATTCATTGATCAATAACTCCACCCATTGTAACCTTTTTTGATATTAATAAACCGGTGATAGACAATTTGTCATCACCCGGAGTTTTTTTCCTTTGATCTAAACAAGATCAAGGGGTTTTTACTCACAACAAATCGCGGTGTTCATCCATAATTCGTTCATATATTCACTTTTGTTATCTTAGCACTAAACCTCACATAACAGATTTGGTTACTGGATCCTTAACAGATTTTTAACCAAAACAGTACTTTCATTTGCTAATCAAACGCGTAGCAGAGTCACATAACTAGAACATGCTTTCACGCAAAATTTTTTTTACATAACTGTTTTTCACATTCCTTTCAATTAGTTGAGGTTAAAAGATTATTATAAAGTTGTAATGTACCAATAACATTAAATGAATATATTAATGAACCTAAACGAATGAACTTAATCAAACATAAATGAATGTAAATAAATGAACATGCATGAATGAATCTAAACATAAACGAATAAGCGAGACATAGTTTGTTTGTTAAAATAACAAACATAAAAACGTATCAAACATTTTACAAATCGTTCGGTTAACATTCGGTTTGTTTACAGCCTAGGTACCATATTTGAAAATATTGCTCCTATACTTTCTGATTTTATGTACGCAGCCCCTTGGTTGTTACCTCCTTTTTCTCCCAAGAGCTGCTAACTCCCTACTCTCAATGTTCACACGTCTACTTTCTATTTCTACATATTCTAATAATATGTGGATGGTTAAATAGATGGCCCTTGTTACGTCAGTATCTATTAATTATAAATAAACAATTCGCGGCAGATCCTATATATATACATGTGATGTGTTGTGTTGTTTAAGGCAAACAGAAAGAATTGTGTCTCAGTTCTCTCAGCACATACGTCGGATATAAACCAACTTCAGGTTTTCCATAAAATAATATCCAATGGCGACCACCGTCGAAAACCGCCCCCAGTTCCACCATGAACCTGGTCTATCCGCCACCGCTGTTGTTCGTTCCTACAGTCCTAACCACCAGCGTTCCGATTCACCAATCCGCGGCTTCAATTATCTTTCTCCTAGGAGAGATATTAACACACGTAAAAAGGTTGTCGTGGACACGAGTGAAGACGAGGAAGAAGACGACGACGAGGTTGACTACAGTGACGCCATTAAAAAGTTAAAGTTCAAGTTGGAAACCTCGGTTTTTGACACCCGAGATGCGGGTACGGCTGACCAATGGATCGAGCGTAACCCGTCCATGGTTCGGCTAACGGGTAAACACCCGTTCAACTCCGAACCACCGTTGATTAAACTCATGCAACATGGGTTTATAACCCCAGCCCCACTACACTACGTCCGTAACCACGGTCCAGTCCCCAATACCAGTTGGGATGACTGGGCCGTGGAAATATGCGGTCTGGTGAAACGACCTGAGCGTTTCACCATGGCTCAGCTGGTCAGAGACTTTCCGAGCCGAGAGTTCCCAGCGACATTGGTTTGCGCTGGGAACCGTCGGAAGGAACAGAATCTGACCAAACAGACCATAGGGTTTAACTGGGGCGCAGCCGGGATATCTACATCCGTTTGGAGAGGGGTGCCATTGGTTCATGTTTTGAAAAGTTGTGGGATTTATAGCCGGAAGAAAGGGGCGATGAATGTGTGTTTTGAGGGTGCGGAGGATCTCCCGGGAGGCGGTGGTTCGAAATACGGGACGAGTATAAGTATCGAAATGGCGATGGATCCGGCGAGGGATATTATATTGGCGTACATGCAGAACGGGGAGAAGCTGTTGCCGGATCATGGGTTTCCGGTGAGGATGATAATTCCGGGGTTTATTGGTGGTAGGATGGTTAAGTGGTTGAAGCGGATTATAGTGACTACGCCGGAGTCGGAGAATTATTACCATTTCAAAGATAACCGGGTGTTTCCGTCGCATGTGGATGCGGAGCTAGCCAATTCCGAAGGTACGTACAATATTATAATTATTATTATGTTATCATGTTATTTTTAAAGGTTATTTGTTTTAGAGAACAAATATCGAGTAATTTATTTGTTTTAATAATAGAAAGAATTCATTTACGAGACATTAACCTATAATAACTTTTGCGGCTAAGGTGACCGACTACTCAACATAACTTATTAATAAATATTTAATGGTTAGTTGTGGGATTATAGTGACTACTCAACATAATATTTTTGTTTATAATAACTTTATCGAGTAATTTATTTGTTTTATTTGTATAGGTTGGTGGTATAAGCCTGAGTATATAATTAACGAGCTCAACATAAACTCTGTGATTACAACACCCTGCCATGAGGAGATATTGCCGATTAATTCTTGGACAACTCAGAGGCCTTACACCTTGAAGGGCTATGCTTATTCAGGTAATTTGTGCTTCAATTCCTCCTTACTTTTCTCGAATAATATTTCTTTACTATTATTATATATTTCTTAAAAGTTAAATCATTTGTCCAAGTCATTAATAGATACTTCAAAATGAGTTTAATTTATTTGGTATATTTAATATAAATCTTTTAATAACGGAAATTAGTTTAATTTACTTGACTTAATTAATAAATATTTCAAAATACTTGTTTGAATAATAATTTTAATATCTGAGTTGCAAATTGCTCTAGGATCAAAGAGGTAAAAGAGAAAATAGCGTTCGATCACTGTCTTTGGAGTCAGACGTCATTTATGAAAAGAATACTTTGTGTTTAAAAAGAATACTTTATGTTTAAAAGGAATACTTAGACTTAATTGATTATATATTCACCGAGGGTAGTGATGGATGGATAATTAATAATCGTCCATCATTAGATATTTAAAAGGCTGGTAAAAATATTAGATATTTAAAATTAGATATGGTTCCTTTTAGGTGGGGTTCGTGGGGGTATGGGTTTTTTAACTAAGATTTGACGCATGACCTATAACCATCGCTTTTGACCGTTTCTTAACCCTTTTGAGACGTGAATATAGAAATCAACTTCGATAATTTCAAAACAAAAATACGCTTGATTATATGGCGAAACTCGCTACTTGATTGCGTAAGTAGTTGATACCGCAATGAGGACTAATGATTAATCGAAAATATTAACAGAGATTAATTGATATTACTCGGATTGAAATTTATATTTAATTTTCCAAATACGGATGTATATACCAAAGTGTATGTATAATTTTTTTCCATTTTGACGGATTTTGATCAAATAGCGATTAACTGATAAGTAGTCGGTGGGATACCGGCTAATCAGGGATTAATCAACTGTCAAGTGGGAGTTTTGCCATCACGGATATATAAGATGTGTCAGTTTATATTGATTTTAATAATAAAGGATCTAAAGAGAGATACGTAAACAACTAAATTATTATCTAATCATCTATTATATTGATCTCGCGGGTTGAGGGTCAATGCTAAAATTGAGATCAATAAGAAAATAAAAAAATATGCAATGCTAAATATTAAATGACGCAGGGGGTGGGAAGAAAGTTACACGTGCGGAGGTAACATTGGATGGAGGAGACACGTGGAGGATATGTAGCCTGGACCACAAGGAGAAACCAAACAAGTATGGGAAATACTGGTGCTGGTGCTTTTGGTCATTGGAGGTTGAGGTTCTGGACCTTCTTAGTGCCAAAGATATTGCGGTTCGAGCCTGGGATGAGACCTTCAACACCCAACCCGAGAAGCTCATTTGGAATCTCATGGTAATTAACAAACCGTTTCATTTTTATTTTTCTATTTGTGATTCATAACTGTGTGACACTAAATATATGATCGTATGATTTGTAATAACAGGGTATGATGAACAATTGTTGGTTCCGAGTGAAAACCAACATGTGCAAACCTCACAAAGGAGAGATCGGGATCGTGTTCGAGCACCCGACTCAACCCGGAAACCAATCTGGTGGATGGATTTCTCGTGAGAAGCACCTAGAAATGTCATCAGAGTTAGCAAACCCAACCCTCAAGAAGAGTGTTTCATCTCCTTTTATGAACACTAGTGTCGTAACCTATTCAATGTCCGAAGTAAAGAAACACAACTCAGCTGACTCGGCTTGGATCGTGGTCCACGGCCACATCTACGACTGCACCAAGTTCCTCAAATCCCACCCCGGTGGTACCGACAGCATACTCATAAATGCTGGAACCGACTGCACCGAAGAGTTCGATGCAATCCATTCCGACAAGGCCAAAAAGCTCTTGGAAGAGTACCGAGTTGGTGAACTCGTAACCACGGGTTATAGCTCTGATAACTCGGGTGCGCCATCGCCAAACAACACAGTCCATGATGCCACTAATTACACCACCTCACACTTAGCCACTATTAAAGAAGTTGCTCCTACACCTACAAGAAACATAGCCTTAATCCCACGTGAAAAGATCCCATGCAAACTCATCTCAAAAACATCAGTCTCACGCGATGTGAGGCTATTCCGCTTCGCCCTCCCATCACCGGAACAAGTTCTCGGGTTACCAGTAGGTAAACATATATTCTTATGTGCTTCCATTGATGACAGGCTGTGCATGAGAGCCTATACACCAACTAGCACCATTGATAAAGTCGGATACTTTGAGTTGCTAGTCAAGATTTACTTCAAAGGGGTCGAACCAAAGTTCCCGAATGGCGGGCTAATGTCGCAGTATCTCGAGTCATTACCCCTCGGTTCATCAATCGGTATTAAAGGACCGTTAGGTCACATCGAGTACACGGGTAAAGGGACGTTTTTGGTGCACGGTAAACCAAAGTTTGCGAAGAAACTAGCCATGTTCGCTGGTGGGACGGGGATTACACCGATATATCAAGTGATGCAGGCGATCTTGAAGGACCCGGAAGATGATACAAAGATGTATTTGGTGTATGCAAATCGTACGGAAGACGATATATTGTTGAGGGATGAGCTTGATGCATGGGCTCAAAAGTATGAAGATAGGGTGAAAGTGTGGTATGTTGTTGGGAAATCGGTTAGAGAAGGATGGAAATACAGTGTAGGATTTGTGAATGAGGATATTATGAGAGAACATGCTCCAGAGGGTGGTGAAGACACATTGGCTTTGGCTTGTGGACCGCCACCCATGATTCAGTTTGCCATAAACCCTAATTTGGAGAAGATGGGTTATGATATTAAGGATTCTGTGCTGGTGTTTTAGGTCGTTTTGTTGTAATGGAAGCGGGTTAAGGTTTTACCTTAAAATAAAAGTCAATGTGTATATAATGCTTACTAATATTGTACCAGTCAACAAATTACTTCAGAGCTTACTAATAAAAGAAAATTAGTATAATAATTTTAGCTTGTTTTCAATCGAATGGTTTCTGATAAAAATTCCTTAATTTCATTTATGTGGTTTGAAGCCGGTATATATATTATTTTTACTTTTTCATATATAATTTCCATTTTCTGTATTTTTAAATTTATTTTAACATACAATGTCGCTCACACCCAATAAATTTATTAACATTTAGACATGGACGGACCTAAGTAATTCTAACATAGTCGCTCACACCCAATAAATTTTATTATAACTTTTAGTATGCATACCGATTGATAATTTTCATCGTCTCCTATTATTGTCTTTTGTCACTAGAAAGAGCAAAACCTTCAGCGGATTTTCACATTTCTTAAACAAAACACGGTTATTAATTTAATTAACTCAAAAATGAAACAAGCATGCTTAATTTTTCATTAAAATCGGATAAATTACATGATTTCTACATAAATCTTGCATAATATTACAAGAGGTGGTGTAGTTTGATAATGGTGGTTAGTGGTGGCTAAAGTTATAGCAGCGACATGGTGGTAGATTTTGGCTGAGTTGCAGGTACCCAGAGCTTGAAACCAGTGAAACAGAGGCAGATGGAGCTTGGATCTTGACAATGGTGGGTGACGGTCTTGACGGTGGCGGTTGCAAGCAGTGCGGCGGCTGAAGTTTGATGCACGATGGAGACAGCTAAAGTTGCATATGGCTGATGGTGGAGTAGGCGGGGAAGATGGTGAAGGGAGATGTTGATGAGGTTTGTAAATATAATTAAGGTTCAGTTAATGAAGTTTTATGAGAAAATCCTAACCCTTGATCAATTTCATATCAACCGTTTAGTTTAAGCCATGAACTAAGAGCATCCATAACAACAAACTTTCACAAACCGTCACATCAGATTTCAAACTTTTTCCAAAAATCATCAATTTACTCTACAACAATAAACCTCTAAAAACCGCCACATCATCACATAACTCTATAATTAACTTATATTTAATTAAATTACCTTTTTATATATTAATACCTTTTGTATTAATATGTTATATCCAAGACTGCAAATTAATAAATTTTCATAAATGAAACTAACCTTTTTCTCTGCCTTGGTTTTATGAAGCGGTGGTGTTGGTTTCCATAAACAATTTATTCCTATTTACATTCCAACCATATTTTTTGAATATGTTTGAAGACTTTGGTGTTTTGATTCGTTGCGAGGATATCAAGTGAGTGTTTCAACTTTTTTCTTCATATTGATAACAAATTTCTGGGTTGATTACAAATTTGATTTTGGGTTAAAACACATATCTTGCTGAATCGATTATCAGGGTTTCGATTTCAAAGGGATGAAAATTGGGGAAACGAAGATGTCTCTGATGGTATTTCGATTTCACGTTTGATGAATTTGGATGGAATGAAGATGACTATGGCCCACCTCCAAGTCCGCTGCATGTTTGCAGTGACGGACCTGCAAAACTTTTTAACGCTCCACAACGGTGGAGTCAGATCCCTCCACGTCCGCCAGCTGCCAACTGGAATCGGACCTCAGGGAAAGTAACCCGATGTAGATGCTCTAAGCATACGGATCGCGGGCTTTAGAGTGACAGTTTGTGTAACATCCTGAAAACTTTCATACAAATTATGACAATTTAGGAAGTTAAGGGACCAGTTAGTCATTTAGCTAAAATAAAAATATAAAGAGCTCACGAAGCGACATGTGATTGATGACTAATCGATATAGACTAACACATGTCACCACGTAAAGTATAAAGGTCTCACGAAGCAACATTTAGCTGATGACTAATCAATATAGAATGACACTTGTTACCAAAGAATAACACGAGTTATTACAAGAACGACAAGTGTAACACCCAGACCAAAGGCGAATGAACATGATGAGGCGTAACGTATTGATTGGACAGTAGCTCAAAAAACACTATTTAAAGCGACACTAATTTTCTAATTTTATTAGCGTTAAAAAAGTACACAAATTCAATAATAAGAACAATTACATCATACTTTTGTATTTTGAAAAAATATTTTAAGGTAAAAACTAATATAATCGGTCTTGAACAATATCAATTACTTTTTGTCATGTCCATCAACTTTAGTTTCACATATTTACATTTTGACCCTTCAACTTGATTATGAAATTTATACCCTATTAACTTACATATTTATTTTTTACCCTTAAACTTAGGTTATGAAACTTTTGTCACAATACTTTTACCATAACAACTAATCCAACCAATGACAACCGATTTTCAGTCACGTAACAACCATAACACATGATAGTTTTCAAATATGTAATGCATTTAACTCGCTCTATCGCAAACACGTAGAAATACTTTTTGCAAATTAATATAACTTTTTATTGAGCTTTTAATGAAGGGAATGAAATATTTTAATTTACAACCCATTTTAAGTTTCTTGGCTTTGGTAAGAAATATTTTGTAAAAACGTAGTTTGAGTATTTGTAATTCTGAGTTGCAAAGATAAAAGAGGTAAGAGTATTCTCAATCTATTCACATTCTTATTTTTATAATTACATTAAAAAATACTAAATTTTTTCTTTGTTGTTTAATTAAATAATATTTCTTATATTTTTATCATTATAGTTACTCACAACCAATTTAACAAATATTAAAAAATAAATTGGAGCAAAATTTGTTTTCCCAAATTTTCAAAAGATCACGATATTTTCTCTCCACACACTATAACCTACACTCACAACCACTTAAAACTCCACCCTATAATTTGCAAACTTCTCTCATATAATTTTGAAGGATTAGATGAGAATGCTCTAGAAAGAGAATAGCATTCGAGAAGCGATTATAGACCAATACATTTTATGATTTCATAATCTTTCATGCCATTCATATATGAGAAAAAACAATTGAATCTATTACTAATTCCAATAAAAGAGGAATAAATACTAAACAAGATATACTAATTATACATAAATAGGATATATATATATATATATATATATATAAAAATAAATCAAGAATATTTTCTAATAGCTTTTATCTTTTGTATTACAGAGGTTTGTTTTACATTTTTCGTTTCCAATATTTAAACATTTTTTGGATTTTAATTTTGTTTATTGTAAGAAAACTAATAATATAACGGGGTTTGATGATGAAAGGAGTGCACAAATAAATGCGATTTTATAAACCGTTTAAAAGCTATATGGGTTGGTGAGATCAATGACCCGCTTATTTTTTTACTTTAAATTTCTTCTTAATTATATATAGTATCTTTTTTATTTAAACAAAATCAGATATTAATTTTTATTATATCCCTTTTTTATAAGATTTTCATATCAAATATTTGGTAAGACTAATTTTAATTTAACGAAGTGTTATAACCAGTTTAAGTGTTACATGGGTTTGGCGAGACCCAAATCTGTGAATTCGGATCAAATGTATAAGAAACCTTTATTTACAAATAAAGCAATCTGATGGCTTAAGAAAATGTGAAAGATTACTAATCAAAGAGCTTTTAAAAGTCGTTTATATATATTTAAGATATTCTATCATTGTCTTAATTTGGAGTCAACTCTCATGATAAACATAGTATTAAGAAGTTCTTTTGGTTTTGGAATCTTATGGTTAGTAACCCATCTTTCTAAGGAAAACGAACCTGAGCCAAATAAGAAAACGTGATGCATGAAATACTCGGGACATTTGTTCGGAAACGTGATGCATGAAACATTTGTCGAAACACGAAATGAAATCTGACCTGATCCATGACGATGTTTCCACGGATTTTGAGATGAACGAACCACGTCTTGATCTTCTTCTTCAGCTGCTTGAGACCTGCAATGGTTTTTCGGGGGTGTGGAGGTGACTGCTAAGAAATCCTGAGGATCTCTTGTTTACAGACACAAAAAGTGGTGGTGGCTCTTATTGAGCATCCCCTTTAATAAGGAGGTGGAGACCTCCTTATATAGAGAGTCTCATAGCCACCATCATGGTACCCTAATGGACCTAGCCCAGTTAGGGTTACCTCCACAAAACCCCCTCAGCCCAATAACATTGTATTAGTCCATATAATAAAATAAGCCAAACATAATAAATTTAGGGTCGTAAAACCGGGTTTAGTACCATACCCCTACAAGCCCCCCCAAGTCCAGCGTTGCTCCTGGGCGCGCAAGCGTCTAGGTGGAGCGCTGGACTTTATGAGGTGTGTTAGGTCATAGGGCGGTTTTTTCCCTTTTCTTTGGCCTTGTCTTTATTGTCTTTGAGTTTTGGGTGGTTTTCCTCATGATGGTGACATGTTGCGGTCCTTATGATAATGATGGAGACCTGTCATAAATAAGATATAGCACGCATCATAGTGGCGCGAGGCCTGATAAAAGATGGAGCGCGCATCTCGATAATAATGTAACATAACTTGCGCGCGAGGCAGCTTACGAGTTATGAGAATAATAAAGCCTACGCGTGAGGCGACTTACGAGCTATAAGAATAATGAAGCCTGCGCGCATGGCGGCTTACGAGCTATAATAATAATAAAGCTGGCGCGCGAGGCGACTTATGAGCTATAATAATAGTGGAGCCTGCGCGAGTTGCGGCTTACGAGCTATAATAATAATGAGCTTGCGCGTGAGGCGACTTACGAGCTATAAGAATAATGAAGCCTGCGCGCATGGCGGCTTACGAGCTATAATAATAATAAAGCTGGCGCGCGAGGCGACTTATGAGCTATAATAATAGTGGAGCCTGCGCGAGTTGCGACTTACGAGCTATAAGAATAATAACAGCTTGCGCGCGAGGCGTCTTATGGGCTGTATGAATAATAATAACAGCTTGCGCGCGAGGCGTCTTATGAGCTGTGAGAATAATAACAGCTTGCGCGCGAGGCGTCTTATGAGCTGTATGAATAATAACAGCTTGCGCGCGAGGCGTCTTATGAGCTGTGAGAATAATAACAGCTTGCGCGCGAGGCGTCTTATGAGCTGCATGAATAATAAAAGCCTGCGCGCGAGGCGACTTACGAGCTATAATAATAATGAAGCTTGCGCGTGAGGCGACTTACGAGCTATAATAATAATGGAGCTTGCGCGTGAGGCGACTTACGAGCTATAAGAATAATAACAGCTTGCGCGCGAGGCGTCTTATGGGCTGTATGAATAATAACAGCTTGCGCGCGAGGCGTCTTATGAGCTGTGAGAATAATAACAGCTTGCGCGCGAGGCGTCTTATGAGCTGTATGAATAATAACAGCTTGCGCGTGAGGCGGCTTACGAGCTACATTATGTCCCGCGCCACGCGCAGATGTTGCATGCGCGTGCGCGTAGACTTTGGTTTTGTGTTATGCGCCACGCGCAGATGTTGCATGCGCGTGCGTGTAGGCTTTATGTCCCGCGCCACGCGCAGATGTTGTCTGCGCGTGCGCGTAGACTGTGATATGTGTGAGCATGTGATGCGTAAGCATGTGCAATATGCGTGAGCATATGTGATGCGTGAGCATATGTGGTGCATGAGCATGTGGTATGAGGATTCCCAACTTTTAAGTATGGCGCGTGTCCATATGGGATATTATGAGGATTCTCAACCCTTGAGTTTGGCGCGTAGCCATATGGGATATTATGAGGATTCCCAACCTTGAAGTTTGGCGCGTAGCCATATGGGATATTATGAGGATTCCCAACCTTGAAGTTTGGCGCGTAGCCATATGGGATATTATGAGGATTCCCAACCTTGAAGTTTGGCGCGTAGCCATAAGGGATATTATGAGGATTCCCAACCTTGAAGTTTGGCGAGTAGCCATATGGGATATTATGAGGATTCCCAACCTTGAAGTTTGGCGCGTAGCCATATGGGATATTATGAGGATTCCCAACCTTGAAGTTTGGCGCGTAGCCATAAGGGATATTATGAGGATTCCCAACCTTGACGTTTGGCGCGTAGCCATATGGGATATTATGAGGATTCCCAACCTTGAAGTTTGGCGCGTGGCCATATGGGATATTATGAGGATTCCCAACCTTTAAGTTTGGCGCGTAGCCATATGGGATATTATGAGGATTCCCAACCTTGACGTTTGGCGCGTAGCCATATGGGATATTATGAGGATTCCCAACCTTGACGTTTGGCGCGTAGCCATATGGGATATTATGAGGATTCCCAACCTTGAAGTTTGGCGCATGGCCATATGGGATATTATGAGGATTCCCAACCTTTAAGTTTGGCGCGAAGCCTGATGCGCGCGTGCACGGCGATGGAGTGGTGACTCGTGAATGCGCGTGCATGGCGGAGGTCTCTTGCGCAAAACCCAGATGGTGGTTTCCGCGGCGGCACATGCACGGCTGCGGAGTGAGAATCCGCGGGCGCGCGTACATGGCGGCGGAAGTCTGGTAATTTCTGGATCTGCAATTTTAGTGTCAGACCTGCAACTTTAGACCTAAAATCCAGGTCTGTAATCTAGATCTAGATCTGTAAATCAGGTCTAGGTAGATCTGAAGCTCGGAGCAGATTTAAAACCATCACAGATCCGGAGACCTGATCATTCGAATCAGACTGTTTCTTTTTACATAGATCTGGAAGCCTCTTTTAGATCTATGGATCTTTTTGAGCTTTAATAGAACAAGCCTTGAAGCCTTTTTCTGTAAACTTCCAGATCTGGGTTTTTCCTGGGAGAGATCTGACAGCCGAGATGAAGATCGAAGGGTAGTTCGTTGCCGTCCCACGGATGGCGCCAATGTCGAAACACGAAATGAAATCTGACCTGATCCATGACGATGTTTCCACGGATTTTGAGATGAACGAACCACGTCTTGATCTTCTTCTTCAGCTGCTTGAGACCTGCAATGGTTTTTCGGGGGTGTGGAGGTGACTGCTAAGAAATCCTGAGGATCTCTTGTTTACAGACACAAAAAGTGGTGGTGGCTCTTATTGAGCATCACCATTTAATAAAGAGGTGGAGACCTCCTTATATAGAGAGTCTCATGGCCACCATCATGGTACCCTAATGGACCTAGCCCAGTTAGGGTTACCTTCACAAAACTCCCTCAGCCCAATAACATTGTATTAGTCCATATAATAAAATAAGCCAAACATAATAAATTTAGGGTCGTAAAACCGGGTTTAGTACCATACCCCTACAACTCGGGACATTTGTTCGGAAACGTGATGCATGAAATATTTGAGGCATTTGTTCGAATATGAGAGCAGCTAAAAAGAAACCCGTTTACCTGAAAATATTCTTTTCATATTTAATTCTGTTTGTGTATGTTGCCTTTAATATTCCCTAAAATATTCTTCTTCTATGTGTTTAACTAGGTGATTTATATACAAAACATCAAGTAATATTTCCAGTAGTGTTTTACCTAATGAAGTATGAAATAGAAGCATAAACTTACGAGCATACAAAGTTACATTGCGGTCGCTTTGGTACCGTAATTAAACAATACAAAAACAACTCTAACTGAGACTAAAAAAAGACCGGAGCCAGTACTGATACTAAAAAGAAAACCTTTAATTCAAATGCAACCCCGTCTTTGATAAAATTTATGTCGGAATATTGAGAAAAAAAATAACCACAGCCCCGCATTCGGTTCTTTTTTTTTAATTAATGAGAAAAAGTAGATAAGTTAAAGAAGTTTTTATTTATAATATAAGAGGTTAACTTGAAACTTAAAACACATATGGGTAAGTTTTATTTATAATACTAGGTTATGTACCGGTGTTTTACACGGCTAAACAACTTAGATTTTGTAAGTGATAACTTTTGATAAATAAAGTTAAGTAATACACTAAGTAAGTCCGAAATTTAATTATAACTACTATTCACAAACTTAAAAATAAATCATATATCTCTAAATACTTCTTTCGATATAACATTAGATAATACACTAAAAAATATGGTAGCAACCAAAGTAAAATAGTATTATGAGAACATAAATGGTACAATCGAAACAATACGAACCAATCATCAATAGAAGAAAATGTTCTATTAGTTGAAGAATGTACAGTAAAGGAGAATTAATAAGGTTTTGATCGACAAAATATGGATAGAAAGAAAGATATTACGGTTACAGGTGAAAAGAAGGCGGGCCAGGTTTAATTAAAGATCCATGTGTTTTTAACAATGAACTCGTTGAATAATGAAAATGTTCAGTTTATAAAAATGTTTTATAAATAAATCTAACGTTTTAAAAAAAATATAAAATATGTTTTGTAAAAGCAATTGGAAAAATCATTAAACAAAAAATATATAAAAATAACTTTTAAAAGTATGTATAATTAATAGGAGAGAGATGCGGGAAGAAAGAATAATAATCATAAGAGAATGACATGTGGCATTAGAAAACTTTTATTTATTATATAGTATAGATTAAGAGGTTAAGTTGAAACTTAAAACAAATATGGGTAAGTAGACTTAAAGAAAAAAAAAACAGTAAATAGATACATACAATCTCGAGATATAAAATGGAGCTGTGTGATATACTGTTAAAATTAGGGGTGATGAGCAGAATATCGAATTAATCGAAAAAACTGAATTTTCGGTTTTGTTTTCCTTTTTAAAAAACCGAAAAAACTGAACCGAATCGATATGTGTTTTTACTTAAATATTAATACAATTATATGTTTGTTTTTAGATGTTATGACCGGTAACAAAACACCAAAAGGATCTACCGTTGATGGTGATGAATATGAAGATGATGCGGATTGGGAGTAAACTTTAAATATGAATAAGATAAATAATGAAGATTGGAATTAAACTTTTAGTGTTTTAATTTCAGGCATTTGTTGAATTTTAAACTTTAGTACTCTTGCAAGTTTGTACTTGTTTGGTTTCCTGTAACAAATGTCTATTTTTGTGTTTTAAATCTAATATGCATTTTATTTTTTTTGGAATTTTTTTGCAATGTCCACACACAAAAAAAAAAACCGACTATAACCGACCGAAACAAAAAATAACCAAAAACTAAAGAACCAAAAAACCTAGTAAAACCGAACCGAACCAAACCAAACCGTACTCAGCCCTAGTTAAAACATTCACATCTTAGTCTTCATCTCTATCTATATATTTTAAGTAAAATATCATTTTTTTAATATATTATCTATATTATAAAAACATTCACATCCGATCTTTGTTTCTATATTTTACTCACAACATTTATTTTTAATTTTCCTACACATTCACATAATTATATAGAATACTCTATAAACAGAGACGTACTATTACTCTCTTGTATATATTTTAGAGTATAAAGAATGTGATGTGGAAGTTAAATTTCATTTATATTTTAGAGACAAAGGATATTACAGAGTGTGAAATGTGAATACTCTTATAGAGTTGAAATTTGTAATGTATATAAATAGTGGTGAATTTGTGCACTGCGGTGGGGACGAGATAATTCGGTGGGAAACATTAGAAATTAAAAAAGAGCACGAAAAAATAAATCTAAAAAACCTGAGGAAAAAATAACAAAAAGAAATGAATAAAATTTTGTTTAAGAGAAAGTGTCAAGTGAACCCGTTTCGACAACTTGTACACTGGTATTTAAAAAAAGTTGAAGTGATGTTAAAAATAAGCAAGGCACGCGGTTAACTACGTATACGTAAGCATATCTAAACTTAAAACTTAGCTTCAATTATAAAAAGTTAAATAAAAAAAGAATTATAAAAAAGTAAAGAAACATATTTGTTGAAAAAAGAAAAAGAATAGCTTTATTAAACTTATGGCCTGGATGATAACACCATCAAATTTTAAGGTTAAAGAAGTAAATTGATGGAAGAAAACGAAAAATTAAAGTTCAAGGGCAGAGAACTAATTAAGACGTCCGTACGAGATAAATTGGTTGTGGCTTGAGAAGTAGAGGTTTCAAACCTCACTACCACTAATTTATATGGGAGATATGAGGGATGACCCTGGCTTGTCAGGGTTCGAGTCCTGATCTCACCCGGTTTTACCGGCTCCTCGCTGTCGTGCCATTTGGCGGGCGTGGGGGTCGGGTTTTATCCGGTGAATCCCTCAATAGGTGTACCGCTAGGGGCTCCGTCCGTCCGGACTAGTGGCCGGCTCGGGCTACCTTTAGCCAATGGAAGGCACGTACAAGGTACCCGACGTTACTTAGTTGCCCATTCAAAAAAAAAGACGTCAGTACAAGTGTAAAAACATATTGAAATTAAAAAAAACAAAAAAAAGAAAAACAAAAAAAAAGAAAAAAAAAACAGACAAATAGGATTTAGCACGATAGATGTCATTCCTTCTGAATTTTATATAGTTAAAGTTGTGTATGTTGCTTTTAAAAATTTCTACAAATAGTTTTCTTTTATTATTTTTTTCTATTAATATATGTTGTTTCTAATAAAAATATATTTTTCTTTTACTTTTATTTTCTTGTTGGAACAATTAACTTCACTATTGATTTTCTTAAATGTTTTTTTGTTCCTTAATTCAAACATAATTTGTTGTGAGTTCTCAAACTTTGCCATTATATAAAAGGGCTTGTTTAATTTTTTGAAACATTTTATTTGTAGCAGGCCCATTCACTGACATGCTCAATGGCCTATATCTCTTGGATCTAAATAAACTTTTCTCTTTCTTTTGATTCATTGCAATTTTGTTGTTTCTATAAAACAAAGTATGATAAGACTTGGGCATTAGCCAATGTATCAACTCAAGCAATTGAATGCTCTTTCTAACAAACATGACTTATCTTTTGATATCTGTAAGTCCCGAATCTGGATCACTACAATTATGATATCAATATAACAAGTATAGGTGCGGAATACCTATACTCGGTGATTCAAAAACACAAATAGATAAAGTAAATTAACACGATGTTGCTTCAAAACACACGTATATTGATGAATACGTTGGGTGCTTAAGCACTTACAATACTTGAACAAAGACTTGGAATGAACAACACTCTCTAGTTCTGCTCTCTTTCTAGATGGTGGCTTTATATGTGTTCAACCTCTTTAATGTGAAATGCCAACCTAAACCCTATACGATAAGATCTATTTATAGAGTAGCTAACTATCAAGCCCAAAGCCCACCGAGATCCCTTAGTGATCTCGGTTTACACACGTAGTCCAACACGAAACCCAACCAACATAGAACTCAGTACAAACCACCAAATATGGACCCAACAATCTCCCCCTTGGTTTGTAGCTTCGTTCTTGTTTATTTCACTTCAGACTAGCCTAACCGAAATCCATAGGGATTTCGGTATTACACCAATGCAATTCTTCAACTCGTCTTTGTTTATGTAAATTTAGTCTTGATCATGTAATGGCCTTTTGATATGCATCAGTCTAACCAAATTATGACCCAACAATGTTGCCCTTAGACTGATGCTTTCAAGATCTTCAGAATCTTTACTAGAGCATAATCAGCAACTTCAGTGATCAGCAACTTCAGCATCTGCATCCAATAATCTATCATCTCCCCATTTTTGATAACATCATCCAATTTGAATCTCAGATACTTCATATGCTTCCGTTGCAAGAAATCAGTCTTGAAAGAACAATCAACTTTGATAGAAAGATCAACCAAAATATTTTGGAAACAATTAAATAAAACAAAATAAGACAAACATATTTTTTATTTTTTTTATTTTTCTAATTTTTTATGATTTTCTTGAAAAGACTTGAAATGAGATCATACCAGTTGAACCAACTATAACACAATAACCGAAATCATATATCATTAGTAGAAGATAAATTTTATAAACGATTTCTTAACACATTTGTTTCGACAAGAGTAATCAAGAAGTAAAAATAAAATAAATGAAATAAAATAAGACCAAAAACAACAAATAAAACAAATTTAATCACCCGATCTTCTTGTAACTTAGCAAAATTAGGGATCAAATTTTAGTTTTGATAAAAACGCCGCCTTTTATGAAAAGATCCAAACATGGAATCATATCGTTTAAGAGGCTGTCACAAGGATTCATGTTCAGCGTTATTATGACATAAAGAGACAGATTGATAGCAGATATAACATACTTAGCATGATTTTCATTGCATCAGTGATATGAATTAGGTTCAGTTCGGCATAAAGCTTAGATGGACATCACTCATGGACCTGTGGTGCCTCCTATCTCTTCTCAAAGCGTATTTGGCTTTCCCAGATCACCCCAATTTGACTCCAACCCCCTAGTGCTTGATCAAAATATTTTATATAAAAGCAAATTTAAGCTTATGGTTGAACGTTGGACTTAGTGCCAGTAAACTGACAAGCCTTTCATTCGAGACATGACAGGACTTACTTGTGTGCCCCCATCTCTGTAGTTCTAGTTTGACCCTTTAAGCTTTTGAAATACGAATTTTTTATTTTTGCTTCACACTAATCCTTTTTTTTATTATATATTTTTCTCTCTCCTTTTTTTTCTCATCTTTTTCTTTCTTTCTTTCTTTTTTTTTTGGAATAAATAAACATAATAGCACAATATTTTTGGTGATCAAGACACTAACGGGCTCGTGTATGACTGGGTAATTGCTTTTCTGCCTATCATTCGGAGAGATGTATCTGGAGACATGCACTTGTCTTCAAAATGACTCTCCACATAAAGTTTAGCAAATTTAGTTTATATCACTTCAACTTTTACACATCATGGAAAGCTACCATACAATATCAATGACTGTTCTAGAGCCTTTTAAGCTTAATTACTTCACCCATTAGGCACACAAAAACGATTTATCTATCATTTTCCAAAGGTTGGATCAATTTTCATTTGAAAATATTTTGATGCTTCTGAAAAGCTGTTAACTGAATAAATATATCACTTCCCATAAAATTACAGAAGACACACATGTTAAGAACTCAGTCACCCCGGTCACTCTTCAGTTTTCAGGTAAATGGCTATCCCGTATGACCACTAGTGGTTAACAGGACCAAACACATATGGGATACGTGACCCTCCAACTTGGAATTACCGACATAATTTTAAGTGAAAGAAATTCAAAACACGAAAACACATCACAATCGCCCCAGATGCTTTCAGTCTTTAGATAAATGGCTATCCTGTGGATCTACAAGTAGATCACCGGACCAAACATATACAAGTAAATGTTCTTCAAACTTGAGCAGCCGACATAATTTTTAGCGAGAATGAAGTTTGAAAGACATAGATGAAATTTTTAATATTAAAACGCACACACACTCTTTTTGAATTTTTTAATTTTCTCCCCCTAAATTTGTGCAAAAACTTTGACCGAAAGGAAAACTTTTATGTACAAATTTAACCTCAAAAAGACTCAATCATCGAAACGAAGTATGTGATAAAAAAATTAAGTGTGATAGTCAGTCAACTGATGTACTATCATTTCTCATGTACGATTAAGTCATTTTCACATTTTGAAATAAAACAAAGTAAAAAACTATACTTGAAAAACTATACGTGAACATATTTTTTATATATTTTTTAAAAAACTTAAAATTTTAAAATTTTTTTGGCTGATCAATCTTTGATACCAAATTGATACGGTTACCTTTTATCTTCAAGACATCATTTTCCCATTTGTGAGAATCTCCCTCTAGGAATAAGCTTGTTTTGACATTCTGCATTCTTGCGAGTTGAATGTCTGGAACAAGCCTTTTAATATGCAATGTATTCCCTGATTTGTTCCTACACACTTAGAGAGCAAATTAAACACGTTCCATCACCCTAAAATCCCGTCCAAGAAACAAATAATCCATTTAAGTTTAAAGATTTAAAAACAACGGATATTTGCCCTGTCATGTGCCTGGAACAACCCATATAATAAACAAAGAGTTCGTGGTTGTTCCTACACGCATAGTGGGATTAATTGGACATAGGAACCCAAGTCATAAATGTCTTGGGGTTTCCTTGAGCATCAACATATGTGACCTCTTGCCAACTCATATCATTCCCATCTTTAACAGAATCATTTGTTAAAACAGATTCTGTTTGCTGAGTTTTAAGTTTCCAAGTCTGTCTTGGTTTAGTGAAATTTGAAAGAACCGACTTTGGAGTGTAGCAATCCGAATTTGAGTTCGAATTCTTAGAACTCTCAACACTCTTTGATTTCTTAAAATTTATTTTTCTTTTAACAGTTTCTAAATTATTTGAGTGCAAACCTTTCATATTAACTTTGAATCCTTGAGTATCTGTGACCCGTTGTACAGATACTCGTGATTTTCTAAAATAAGCATTTTGTTTAACCACTGGATTCGGTTGAAACTTGTTACCTTTCACCTGAGGGGCTTGTCTATTAACAACACGGTAGTGACACTCCTTTGCCAAATGCCCGACGTTCCCGTAGACGAAACACGCTTTCATCCTTCTTCTAATGTCAACGTAAGCACTAGCCTCATGTTGGAATTCCTTCTTATGAAAGGTTTTTCCATTCTTCTTGCCCTTGGCACAGCCTTCTGATTTTGCTTGTAGTATGGAACATATAGACGATGAACACAATTTCTGGCTATATGCCCTGGTGTGCCACAGTGGTAACATGTTTGCCTCTTAACATAAATGGCACCCATTGATTTATCAACACATGGAGATCCGGTGGATCTATGAGGACGAGAGTGTCCTTGTTATGCTGATTTCTTATGTTCCTTCCCTTTGTTGCCACGACTCTGTGTATTATTATTAGTACAATTTTGAGTTGTGGTGTCATCTGAGTATGATGACACGTTAGAATGAGAGTCATTTTCACTAGCTTGAACCCCTTTACTATCAGAAGCAACATCATTTACTATATCTGCACATGAAGTAGAAGCATCAAAATTGTTCACACATTTAAAAACAAGCTTGATTTCCTCTAAGGATCCTGATCCAACAGTTTCATATTGACCCTGTTTACCATACTTCATGTCTTTTATCTTTTCCTCCTGTTCTTTGGTAACAGGGGTAGGGACATAATTGTGAAGGTGGGGGAACTTGATTGTATCATATTCCCTCACCTTCATTTTCCTTCCACCACAATTGGTTTTCAATCATTGAGTTAACTACTTTACTGGAACCCTCGAATTTTTTAAAATCAAGTTCAGCATTTTCAAACTTACTAGTTAGATTTAAGATTTCTAACTTGGAAGCTTCCAGTTTAGCAGTTAACTCAGCAATTTCTTGTTTGGCATCACGATGGTGACAACTCTTTATGCTAAAATCAGACTTAAATTTCTTAATGTCCTTGTTAAGAGATTCAATTTTGTCTAAAAATCCCTTTTCATTTTTCTTAAGTTTGAAACTCCCTGATTTTATTCTTTCCATATCTCTACTTAGACTGTCATTATGAAGCTTATACATTTCTAATTTCTCACCACAATTTAAGGAACATGGTTTAAAAACGAGTTGTGAAAAATCCATTGAGTAATTAATCAGATTAAACTGATTTTCCCACCAAAATTGCTCGAAAAAATATGATCGCCAAAATTCTCAAGAAGAATATCCCAGTCAAGAGAAGTGTCTAGGAAAAATTTCGTTTAAGACAAATTTTTCCGAATTTCCCGCCAAAATTTCACCGAAAATCACTCGAAAAAAAATGTTTTCGCCAAAATTTTCAAGGATGAATTTTTACTAATAAGGAGTATTCTGAAAAAATTTCGTTCAAGAAAATTTTTCCCGCCAAAATACTCTTTTTTTTTTTAAGAATACTCCTTGATCGAGAACTTCAAAAATCAACCGAGAACTCCTGATTTTGCTTGACTTTGACCAAAAACAATCTGACCGAGAACCAGTATAGTTGACCGAAAACAAACGTTGACCGAGAACAATGAACAGTTGACCCAAAACTCCAATCGTTGACCGAGAACTAAGTATGGTTGTCCGAGAACCAAAAGAGGTTGACCGAAAACCTTAAATCTGGCCGAGAACCCTCAAAAGTGGCCGAAAACAATACAAACTCCAACTGAATTGTAAAAAATTTCCAAATAAAGGGGATTTGATTTAATTTCCAAATCAAATCCAATATTTATCCAAAAATAGCCCAATCATCTTCTCCGAACACTGCCTCGCCGGAAAACATTATGACCACCGTAAAATCTATTCTTGAAATCAGTGATATCACAATAACGAGCCTGAAAAGGTCTAAGGCTCTGATACCAATTGTAAGTCCCGAATCTGGATCACTACAATTATGATATCAATATAACAAGTATAGGTGCGGAATACCTATACTCGATGATTCAATAACACAAATAGATAAAGTAAATTAACACGATGTTGCTTCAAAACACACGTATATTGATGAATACGTCGGGTGCTTAAGCACTTACAATACTTGAACAAAGACTTGGAATGAACAACACTCTCTAGTTCTGCTCTCTCTCTAGATGGTGGCTCTCAATGTGTTCAACCTCTCTTAATGTGAACTGCCAACCCAAACCCTATACGATAAGATCTATTTATAGAGTAGCTAACTATCAAGCCCAAAGCCCACCGAGATCCCTTAGTGATCTCGGTTTACACACATAGCCCAACACGAAACCCAACCAACATAGAAATAAGTACAAACCACCAAATATGGACCCAACAATATCATCGCACTATTTGTCCTCAAGATCAACAATATAAACTACTATCTCCCACTAGTCATAGAGGTAGTTCCCAACTGTTTGATCTTGTTCATGTTGACACATTGGGTCCTTAAGCAGACACTTATGATGGTTACAAAAACTTTCTTACAATATCTATAACAGAACAACTTGTACACACATTTTTGACTACTAAAGAGAACGGCTTTTTAATACCTCAAAGGTTTATTGAAAGGATAGAATCTCAATTCAAAATTGAGGTCGCCATATACAGGCTAAGGGGCTGTTTGGCAAACCACTTAATATAGGTCATTCATACAAATACATCTGATTCGCTCAGATATAAGGGTTATTCAGACTGTTTGGCTTGTTTAAAAAATACATCCGAATGAAATCCTAAACCTCTGACTGGGTAAATGATAAAATGAAGCTGAATTGAGATCTGAATGAAATAAGGACCAACATACCCTAACGTTCCTTCTGCTTCTACCATCAACCAAAAACGCCTCCCTCTTTCTAATCCCAAATCACGTATCTGCTACTTTGCTACCCTGGAAATCAGCCTTGTTCAGCCCTTCAAACACATCTTCTACCAAGGTAATTTTTTTATGCAATAGTAATTTGTGATTTCCAAAATTGATGAACCATTTGGTTCGTTCTTTGTTCTCCCATCTGCTATGCTTGTATATTGTTTGTGTGTTTTTAGTTTATAGCATTGATTAATCAGATTATATGATTATGTTAGAAATTAGGGCTTCAATTCTATCTTTCATCAGAATGAAATAAAGGGGATTGGCCATGTATATTGTGTTTGTGTTTATATTAAGGGGTCGGTTTGGTTCGGCGATTGGTTTTTATAGATGTTTTTGGTCGGTCGGTTTCAAAGTTTTCGAACTGTGACGAATGATTTGATTTACGGTTTATACCAAAAGGTTATCGTAGTGGCATTCTTTGTATTTAATAAACCCTTTTAATGAAAAATAAATCATAAAAAATTAAATTTTCACATATCTAAAGTATAAACACTAATCTGTTGTTTATTTTGAGTTTGCTGTTTTGATTCTTATCTAAAATTGAAATTTGCAACTTAGTTGTTCCAAATGGTTATTGCTAAGTCATAAACTCATAACGCATGGGGCTTTGACTCAGACAAAATTAGCTTTAGGATTAATATCTATATTAAGTGCATACATGAACCAGTGAACGGGTTTATGAGAAGCTGATTATTATGCTTGAATTGATCAAGATTATAGGATATAGTTGAGCTCAGAGCCTCAGATCATTTAGGGGGGCTTGTTGGTTAATAAAGTTGACATACTATTGTTTTTCTTTTGTTGGTGTAGATGGTTTAGTAAAAAGGAACTCTTCTACAATAATATATCATACTGAAACTCATTAAATTGGTTATTGTTGACTTTGCAGATTCTTAGCGTTGGGATTGTTCTGAGAGATTTATGAATGTAGGGTAATTTCCTTCTTTTTTACTTTCATCTCTTTATTTTATTGACTTATATTTTTATTATCTTTTGTAATATGTGTTGCATACATGTGTAGTCATTAGTTGAGATTGTTCAAATTTGATCCTGAAGTGAACAAATAGATCATGCATATATTACTGTTGAATAAGTATTTGTTATGTGATTCAGGTTTGTTGTTCTTGTCATCTTTCTTTGTTATTTGAAGTTGGTCGGATATTTGCTATATGTTTGACTAAAAGGACGGCAGCAACAACAAACAACATTGCTTACCATGAAGGCCTAGCTGATATATAGCTACAATTTTGTATTCATTACTTGTGTATTGTTAAGTTTAGTGACTTGGTGAACTATTTTTAAAATGTATTTTGGTTGATTATAATGAAAGTTTGTTTTGAGATGTATTTTGGTTGCTTATTCAGTACAGTTATTAGGAGCTATGACTAAACAAATATGTATGATTCACCATGAAATAGTTTAGAGGGTATAATAGTCATTCTGATAATCATTCAGAGGTTCAAACAAACAACACTTTACTGTTCAGCACTTACTGGTTCAGATTCTCTTAATCTTTCAGACCTCTTATTGATTCAACACTTAATGGCTCAACACTTGCCAAACAGCCCCTAACAAGGCATATGAACTTGGTTTTGGGATTCATTCAACTTGGTATTGACAAAAGGGGATTATTTATCAAAACACCTGACCTAGGGTCTCTAAGCAAAATGGTATGGTTGAACGAAAACACAAGCATCTTCTTAAAACTGCTAGGGTATTATGTTTCAATCCAAGATGCATATTATTTTTTGGGATGATTGTGTCCTCATTGCCATTCAAACAAAGATACTTCGGGACAAGACTACTTATTTGGAAAATCTC
This sequence comes from Bidens hawaiensis, assembly GCF_021521415.1. Taxonomy (NCBI): domain Eukaryota; kingdom Viridiplantae; phylum Streptophyta; class Magnoliopsida; order Asterales; family Asteraceae; genus Bidens; species Bidens hawaiensis. Next base: position 383,099 of record NW_027491521.1, read on the forward strand.
CTTACGATCGATCCTAATGGACTTTTGGTAGTTTGTGCTATGCTACCACTTCTAAACGACGCCGTTACAAATTTTTAACCACATGCAGATGTTTTTATGCTTGCTGGTTATCCTTTTGGAAAGAAAGGATACAAGCTCTACAATCTTACTACATGTGAAGTCATTCTTTCTTGTGATGCTTTCCATGACACATTTCCCATCTTTATGTTCTTCTAATCCTTTGTTCATTTTTTTTTCTCTTAATGAGGCATATCAAATATTTGATTCTTAGGATCCAGTTTCGAATCCTTTGCCCGATCCTCCTCTTCTTCTTCCACTCCTCACTTTAAATCCTCTTCTCAAATTTCTTCTTATTCTTTATCATCTTATTCATTTTCCCTTCCTGTTGAGGTCAAAAGGTCTACCTGAACTTCTATTCCTCCTTATTTGCAAGATTATGTTTGTAATCACACATCCACTTCTCTTTTGGTTCACTTTGTTCTCATGGTCTCACCAAAATGTGTGCTGATACTACATTTTTTAATCTTGCTTATTCTTAGCAACTTATTCTTAATAGTGACAATACCAAATGACATTCTACTTATAAAGAGGATGTTGAAAATCATGCTTGGAAATAAGTCATGTCCAAAGAATTTGCAGCAATAAAAAGTAATCAAACTTGGGAGGTTATGTATTTACCTAAAGATAAGAAAGTTATCAAATGTAAATGAGAATATAAATTCATATCCAAAGTTGATGGAACCGTTAAGCACTGTAAAGCAAAATTGGTGATCTGAGGAGATACTCAAAAGTAAATGAGTATATAAATTCAATGAGACTTTCTCTTCTACTGTTAAAATGACCACCATTAGAGGTCTCATTCTTCTTGCTACAAAGCGCTGATGGGGTTTGTATTATGCTTTCTTACATGATTATGTTGATGAGGATAAATAATGCTCCTCGTTCTCAAAGAAAAGGGGTGAATTTGTTGCACTACACTTGATCAAGGTTGTGTAGTAAGTTTGGTGAGTAGATTTCTTTGTATTCTAGGCAAACAAGAGGATTTGAAACAAAATATGAGATACCTAAATGGTACAATTAAATGTTGGTATGCTGTTTGGTAGGAATCTAAATCCTTAAGCTATTGTGCATGGCTATGTGATGCTGATTTTGCAAAGGACTTGGATAAGGGTAGATCTGTCTCATGCATGGTTGTAAAATCCCAACAGGACGCCCTCCAATTAATCACTAATCAGTAATCTCTATATGGTCAAAACCAGTCAAAATTAAAAATTTTATATATAAACTTTGGCATATGTATATTTGAAAAATTACATATAATTTCAATCCGATTAATCTCTAGTCCCTACCAGTCTACCACGCCGCCCAACTAGCTCTAGCGATTTCTACAACACTGGACTACAAGGTATGCTTTTCAAGTGTAAGGTGACGTAGTGAGTTGGAAATAAACTCTACAACATATAATTGCTCCGACAACTATTGAACCTGAATACATCGGACTAACAGAAGCAGTCAAGGAAAGGATTTGGTTGAAGAGGTTCGTGTTGATCAGTTCTTCATGTAAGTAATAGAAAACATGATAAATATTAAACCTATGAACCTGTTACAACAGAGAGAGTAGTAATCGCAGCGGTTTATGATGTAGTCGACATGTTTGTCATCTTGATCGAGTTCCCCTTTAGGATGTATAGTTAAGGATGGTGTTAGGGTTCTTGAGAGGAACCCGGTTTAGGAGAGAGGAGACACACAAAGTTGTTATGTGTGTGTGATTAGGTTATGATGTTATTATTCTCTCTCTATATATATAACCAAGGGGAAACCCTTTATTAGTTAATTATAGGTAATATGGTCCATCAAAAATTACCAAACTAATATATAATAAGATATATTTAATATTTTGATCTATTATAACATAAATGATTATAATGGCCATATATAAATATATATTATTATATACTATTCTTACATTCTCCCACTTGACCGAGTAATCATTTATTATGAGTATTAGATAAGCCTGATCAGGAGTTAACACTCATTTTAGCTTTAAACTTAAACCGGAACAGAGAAATACAGTCATTGAATAGAACATCATATCAAGACCCCCATTAATCATACTGCAGTCCTTATTTAAAACATAAGTAGCTATGATCAAAATTTTCAAGTAAGCCCTTCAGAACGTTTGATTTGTATATTAACTCGTCTATATGCCATTATGCATGCTAAACATATTAAGAGACGTACAAAATAAAAACTGATGAGGAATTTTAATAGTTAATCATTCATACTACGATATGCAGTTGTACGTGGTCATCAATAAACCCCTCATGATTATAAGCGCTTTCATAATTTTTATGGGTAATAGACCTTTAGTTATAGGATCCTTAAGCATATCATGAATGTATTCGATATGAAAATTTAGATTTCTTAATTCGTTCATAAACGAATAATTAATTTCATATCAAAATTTAATGAAGCACCTCTCAAACTGTTACTGCTTGAGAAAACATGGTAGCTGACTTTATCACAATAATTCTTTAATATATAATTTATATGAAATTTAATAAAACTTATGAGTCCACTAATAAATGTTCAACAACATTTATTGACAACATCGTTGTAATTAATCAACATATTATGTCGTTATGAATTAGGTCGTTGTTATCAGTTCAATATGACTCCTCCATGAGATATATTTGTCTACCGATATAAGAATATATCCCGAAAATTACATTTTTTTATCTCTGAATATGACAAAGTTTAGAGTAATCTACCGGTTTGAATTCTCACTTCTTTTAAATTAAGTCTTTCGTTTCTTTTAAATATATCTTAGTACTCTTTTAGATGCTTCACATTAATCTAGACATGTCTAGTGTGTTGCAATTTTGAGTAATATCTAAACGAGTATAGACTTGAACTTTTATAAGGCTTCTACTTAATGAAGCATAAGGAAATAATCTCTGTGTTCCTATTATCCTCTAAAGTAGAGCAATATTATTTGTTACATGTGTAAGGTATATCTCTAAGATCTATAATATCAAAGTGTGTGAACAATACTTTGACTTATGTAACATATACTCATCTATATAAGGTCAAATTTGTTTTTAGTTGCTCACACTCATCTTGAGGTAGGTACATTAATCCACTTGGTTTTTGATGAAAATAATTGCATAAATATTTTATCACATTTTGATGTTTGCATTAACCAATATATGGATTTTATTGACTTATAGACTAAATGCTCTTTGACCTTCAGTTAAAACTTTTAGATTGTTTTATGAACATATAAATATGTAAGCCAATTGTTAGGGAAAGTTGTTTTAATGTTCATCTAATGTAGCTCTTAACTATTATAAGCTACTAGAACAAAAATGATCCTTAAAGAAATCTTTTGTAATACAGGTAAGAAGATTCTTTGATAATTGGTTTATCCTTGAATATAACCTTTAACAATCAATTGTGCTTCTTACTGTCTTAACTGCAACACCCTTGACAAATACAACATAGTCTCACTCTAAGGAAATTCCCACATCGGCCATGTACAAGAAAGATCCTTGATTCATAAGTAAATGTCCTGCCTCTTCAATCACCAACGCGTTTTGGGCTTAGTTGGCTGTGGAGCACATGAAAACTCCACGGTTAAGCGTGCTTAGGTGGAAGTAGTACTACGATTGGTGACCACCTGGGAAGTCTCTATCTGGGCAACCAAAAACAAAGCCGTGAGTTTTCGGATGGGCAACCCATCGGGGGCAAAGCGGACAATTTGTGGTGCAAGGGGCAGGATGTTACATGTGGTATCAGATCCACTCTTGTGTCGTTCAGGATGATGGGACACGCCTCATCGAAGACGATTAGTCCAAAGGGGGGTTGTTTGTAACACCCTTGGTAAACACAACATCGTCCCACTCTTAGGCAAATCCCACATCGGCCGTTGACAAGAGAGATCAATGATTCATAAGTAAATGTCCTGCCTCTTCAATCACCAACGCGTTTTGGGCTTAGTTGGTTGTGGAGCACATGAAAACTCCACGGTTAAGCGTGCTTAGGTGGAAGTAATACTAGGATAGGTGACCACCTGGGAAGTCTCTATCCGGGCAACCAAAAACAAAGCCGTGAGTTCCCGGATGGGAAACCCACCGGGGGCAAAGCAGACAATATTAGTGGTGCGAGGGGCCGAATGTTACAGGACTGTAACATTGGTTATTTTTCAAACCAGGAACCCAACCCGTTTAGTTTTTTTATTTGATCTATTAAAATTTTAAAAGATATTTGTTTTATTATAAATATATGTTACTTTTATTAAGTTTATCTTGATTTAAAATAATTCCAAAACTTGAGGGGCCGATTCTGTCAAGTACCCAAACCCTCCTCTTCTCTTCCTCCCTGTCACGCACCTGCAGCACCCCCACCCCCCTCACGATTTTGACCAGGTCAACACTCCCCAAATCAGCCGGATAATCAGGGATTTGACATAATTTCTTGTTCCTTACTCGACGCGTGATCATTTGTTTTTGGAAACATGTCGTCAATTGCCTGCAAACTTGACTAATTTGAATTGATTTACGCTAACAACCCGCTGACCTTTTTGGTTCTTGTATCACTATATATACGAGTCCTTATTGCAATTCAGCTGACACGCACAATCCTCATAGCATCGCAAAGCTAAACCTCACATCAATTCTAACCCAGAAGTCCATTTGAATCAAGATTTGGATCGTGTTCATAGCCGAAAACCAACACGGTCGTTCTGATTCAATCCAAACTCAATCTGGGTAATTTTATATGAATCTTGTTCGTTTTTATGCTTCAATCAAAAGCCCTCTGCCAATTTTGATTGACAGAGGGATTTCATTTCAATTGGGTATTGCAAGTTCTAGGGTTTATGCGAATTTGGGGATTTATTTAGGCTAGTGTTTATATCTAATTTGTTTCAACTAGTTAACAAGTTAGACACCAGCCCAAGTGGCTGGTGCATATTCTTTAGGTCACGGTGTACCCAGTCACCCGGGTTCGAGTCCCTGGGTAACCAGTTTTTGTTTAAGTTTATTATTTTAGCCTTTTTGTTTTAATTAAAGGTTTGTTATTCAAACTACATATAATAAAACTAAAAATAGTTTTAACCGTTGCCAAACCGAACCCCATTAAATTCTCAAAACAATTTATCGTGTAAAATTTTCCGTGTGTGTGTGTGTATATATATAGAAATTGTTTACGCGTTTAAATCAACTTTTATAAATTAATATAAATAACATAGTTTTACTCAAACCGATCTCTGATAAGCTTTTAAAGAACAAGATTTTTGGAAGAGGAGTTTGGAATATATAAAATATATTAATAATATAAAGTTGCCCGAAACATGAGTTTCGGAAGTTGGAAGAGGAGTTTTGGAATTTGAAAAAAGAAAGTGAAAATGATGCCACCTACAACGATCGTTTCCATGAATTGAGCCTTCTCATCTCTCACATGGTCACTCCCCTTGAACGTTCAATCGACAAGTACATCTCGGGTTTGCCTATGCAAATCCAAGATTCCGTCCTAAGTCGTGACCCTCACACCCTCCATGATGCCATCACCTTAGCCAGTACCCTCACCAAAAACCACGTTAAGGCCGGGACCTTGACGCGGAAAAATTCCAAAAGACCCAATGATAAGCCTGCATCCGAGCCCACCAAGGAACCCAAGCCCGAATCTCTCAAACCCGAGTATTTTAAGCCCGAATCCTTCAAGCACAATAACAACAACTTTCCCCACTACCGCAACAATAAAAGAAAGTCCAATTCCCAAAACTATGTCTTGGACCAATCGCAAACCCAACCCACCAAGAAGCCCTACACAGGACCCCACCCACTTTGTGATACGTGTAACTTTCACCATTCGCCTAACCTCAAGTGTCGACAATGCACCCATTGCAATCGATTTGTTCACCTATTTACCACATGCTGTGAACGCAACCAACTCATGATGCAACCATTTACCTCACCACTTAGCCAACCCCAAACTTTACTCTATGCTCAACTGTTTACTCAATCACCCTCAACTATTAGAGCTTGCTACAATTGTGGAGACCCTAACAATTATCGCAACGCATACCCAAGACTCCCACACATAAACCAAATTCAATCCTATCCAACCCAAACCGCTCAATATCAAGCCTACCAAGCCCAAGTAAATCAACTTCAACCAATCCAAGCTCAACCCATCCAAGAACTTCAAACCCAACCCATTCAACCAATTCAAGTCAACCAAATCCCAATCAACCAACCAACCACAAGTAACCAAGCTACTCAAGGACAAGTGTGTTACATCAACGGTTCACAAGTTTAGGCCTAACCCTGTATGAAGACATGCTACGCAAAAGACATTTCTTTTATTTAGTTCTTTTCATTTAAATCTAATGTATTGGCTTCATTAAATCTCCAGTTTTGTTATGAATGAGAATTATGGTTATTTATAATGGTGTTCAATCACTCAGTTATTCCTATTTTGTCATTTAATGCCCTATTTATTATTACACAATTTATTATCATGATTTAAGTGGTCTATGACCGGTTATTTACCGAGACTATGTCCATGGCGATGTGCATAGTTATCTAATAGTACCGTATCTGTATCATAAACTACCTATGACCGATTTCCTACAAACGTTCTGGAAATTGGGACTATGAACATGTGTTGTGCATAGTTATCTAATAGGAGTCACATGTACAAATTTTATTTTGATATTTTAATACATGGCTACCCAAACCCTCCAAACTCACCACATTCTCGCACTACTCTTTCCTCATCTTATCTGATTTTATAATCTTGATTCAAAGCCTCATCTAGTATTATATTCTTTAATTATGTGTTTTGTTGACCTATTTATGTGTTTAGTTATTCATGAATTTTGTTTCACCTCAAGTATTTCAAATACACCGAATGTGTAAGATAGTTATATAATTTCAAATTTTCCTCTATCTATCTATTTCACTTTATTGCTATTACTTTCAATGGTTAACTCCAACAACTTCGTTATTTTTTTTCCAAGCACACTTATGAGTTATTTATGAATATCAAATTTCACACATTTACTTAGTTTCACTACTCTTGATCAAACAATTTTCACAAAAAAAAAGTTTTCTTTTACCTTTGTTTTCAAACCCGTACAATGGGACGAACCATGTGCATCATGTGATGATCTAAATAATTATGAGTGCACGTATAATTATCGAAATCCTCGCATGGAACTCATAGTGAACACGGTTGTGCGTCATAACTCAGAATCGAGGGTAATTTTGGGTAACGGTACAAATATCGATGTGATAAGGCATGTCGCCGCTGGTACATCCTATATATAAGTGTCCTTATCATGCATTCTGTTTGTCGTGTTATCTGGGTCACCTGAAGATCTGTGTTATTTTATATATATATATATATATATATATATATGAATAAATAAATAAAATTCTCTTGACAATTACCTTCTTTCTTTATGTTATGTTTTTCTATAATTTCGGGACGAAATTTTCAAAAAGTTGTGAATACTGTAACATTCGTTATTTTTCAAACCCGGAACCCGACCCTTTTAGTTTTTTCTTTAATCTATTAAAATTTTAAAGGATATTTGTTTTATTATAAATATATGTTACTTTTATTAAGTTTATCTAGATTTAAAATAATTCCAAAACTTGAGGGGCCGATTCTGTCAATTACCCAAACCCCCCTCTTCTCTTCCTCCCTGTCACGCACCTGCGGCACCCCCACCCCCTTCACGATTTTGACCAGGTCAACACTCCCCAAATCAGCCGGATAATCAGAGATTTGACATAATTTCTTGTTCCTTACTCGACGTGTGATCATTTGTTTTTGGAAACATGTCGTCAATTGCCTGAAAACTTGACTAATTTGAATTGATTTACGCTAACAAACCCGCTGGCCTTTTTGGTTCTTGTATCACTGTATATACGAGTCCTTATTGCAATTCAGCTGACACGCACAATCCTCATGCATCGCAAAGCTAAACCTCACATCAATTCTAACCCAGAAGTCCATTTGAATCAAGATTTGGATCGTGTTCATAGCCGAAAACCTACACGGTCTTTCTGATTCAAACCAAACTCAATCTGGGTAATTTTTATATGAATCTGGTTCGTTTTTATGCTTCAATCAAAAGCCCTCTGCCAATTTTGATTGACAGAGGGATTTCAGGTATCAATTGGGTATTGCAAGTTCTAGGGTTTATGTGAATTTGGGGATTTATTTAGGTTAGTGTTTATATCTAATTTGCTTCAACTAGTTAAAAAGTTAGACACTAGCCCAAGTGGCTGGTGCATATTCTTTAAGTCACGGTGTACCCAGTCACCCGGGTTCGAGTCCCTGGGTAACCAGTTTTTGTTTAAGTTTATTATTTTATCCTTTTTGTTTTAATTAAAGGTTTGTTATTCAAACTATATATAATAATAAAACTAAAAATAGTTTTAAACGTTGCCAAACCGAACACCATTAAATTCTTAAAACAATTTATCGTGTAAACTTTTCCGTGTGTGTGTGTATATATATAGAAATTGTTTACGCGTTTAAATCAACGTTTATAAATTAATATAAATAACATAGTTTTACTCAAACCGATCTCTGATAAGCTTTTAAAGAACAAGATTTTAGTTTAAAGCTTGAATATATTTGTAATATTAAATAGCCGATTTATAAACATTTAATTTGTTACATTTTTTTTACCTTTTTTTTTACTCAACTTTATATTATTAATATAAAATATATTAAACACCTTATCGATCCCCAAATCCGTTAAACCCATCATGTCCTTTTTTGTTCGTTTACGTCGTGGATTATTTATTGTAATATTAGAACCTTGAAACTAGGGCTTATCCTCAAGACTACTCATGGAACTAACTAACGTGTTTGCCTTAAACGCCTCCTGTTACCGCTGCTACATCACCTTCTACATTATTCTTCAAGGTGAGTTTACATACCCCCCCCCCCTTCATCTTTTATATTTTTGGGGGTAGCATGTATACCTTATTCGATTTTATCCATTTGTTTTATTTCTACATCTATTTAAACACAATTCGTTATATGTTTATGTGTGACGGTTGCAATATCTATGACTATGTTCTATGTGCTTAAATGTTTATTTTATGTTTGGTGGTTGGTATCTCGTCCTCATCTATTCTCATCTAGTATGATCATACATTTACCCAAGTACATTGATTTTGTATCAATAGGAACGGGTCCACATCTATTTAGTTGTTTACATTTTCATAGGAATTGTGATGCTCAATATTAACATATGAATTGTGATTTTTTTATTTATATATATCTCAACAAAAACTTATGTATTCTCACCAATATTCGTGTTGACAAACTCTATTTTTATACATGCTACAGATACAAGTAATTTATATTATTCAAGATCGAAGAAGTTAGTTTTCCTTAGAATATTATTCAGAATACAAATGTATGATGTACTTGTTCTGTTTATTTGTGTACTTGTTTTAATGTTAATTTGTGTCTTTTGAGCTACTGTCCAATCAATACGTTACGCCCCGGCATGTTCCACCTTTGATCGAGGTGTGACATTGACGTTTCGTATTGAAATTTAGTTTAGTTATGAACACTCTTAGGTGATTCAACCAAATCTCAAAACGTTAGCCTGACTTATGGAGTCAATTGTGGTTGATGCTAATGGAGGGGCAGGATCATTAAACTTTCCATCATCCATTTCAACTTTAGTTAGGGAGGTTACATAATCATCAATTTTAGTAGGTTTTAAAACCTAAATGGCCTCCTAAGTTGATTATTGGGTAATTTTAAAAGTCTCGGTTTTAAGGATTAGCTCTTGGTTATGTTTCTATCATTTATAGGATTCTATGTGTGTAAGAGTTGGTGCAGTATGGTGTACAAGAGGTATAATCGGAGTGAAATTCGGAGTAAAATTTAATGACTCTCTTTCCCCCGCCTCTTGTACTTCTGATAAGTCATTATAAAGACTTTTGTTGTTCCCACTAACCTTAGAAGCCTTTAGGAAATTTACATGTAACATCCCGAATTTTATATTAATAAATAAAAGAAGTCCATGATTTAAAAATGAGTGTTAATATTTAATTAATATTAAATATAGAAATAATCATGGACTTGGGTAATTACATGGATTAAGATGGTGGGATGGGCCTTAGGTCCATGGGCTTTAAGGGACATAAATACCCCTTAAACCATCCTAAAACCCTAACTTCCCATTCCATCTTTCCATAATCCCTACACATACCCAAAACACACACACAACCTGAACCAAGATCCGGAGACGAGAACCCGAGCTTGTTGGTGCTAGATCGTCGTGACAGACCAAAGCAACATCAAAGACCAGCTCGTGTTCATGTTCGACTCGTTTAAGGTACGTTTAGGATCGGAAATCATTTAATTAGGTTCGGATTCATATTGAAATCATTGATCTGTCTTAGTATGGTAAAAACAAATCCAACGAGGCCAAACTTACTGAAAATTGATTACAGATTGATAGGTTAATCGTTATACATGAATCGCAGCCTGTAAACCCGATGTTTTGAACGATTGAATGGTTAGGGTTTGTAGGCGCTGCTTAGACGATTCCGTTGATACCTAAATCGATTTGTTTGGTTAAGAAACGATGATGATTTTGGGGATTAAGGACGAACAGCGGCGGCTGCTGCACAACTTCGCCTAAGCTAAGTTCGCCTGATGAGAACTTCACCTAAGCTAAGTTCGCCTGATGAGAACTTCGCCTATGCTTAAGTTCGCCTGATGAGAACTTCGCCTAAGCTAAATTCGCCTGATGAGAACTTCGCCTATGCTTAAGTTCGCCTGATGAGAACTTCGCCTAAGCTAAGTTCGCCTGATGAGACCTTCGCCTATGCTTAAGTTTGCCTGATGAGAACTTCGCCTATGCTTAAGTTCGCCTGATGAGAACTTCGCCTATGCTTATCTTCGCTTGATGACAACCTCGCCTATGCTAAGTTCGCTTAATGATAAGTTCGCTGGAATTAGCAAATTAGAAAATAAATTAAAAACCTAATGAAAAATGTGTTAAGACAGTTAATGGAAATAAAATTTTTCCAAGCTGACCTGGAAGCTCGACCCCAGCCAGGGGCTCTGCCCCTTGGACCCTGCTAGGGGCTGCCGCCCCTAGAACCCCGCTGCCAGGGGCGCTGCCCCCGGACCCCCGTTCGTTGTGGGTTATATAAAGATAGAAATACAACATGAGTAGTAGTAGTTTATTGATACATGTAAATATTATACAGTTAGCCGTGCACAGCTCAAGAAGGAAATAACGATTAACGGAGAGCGTAACAAGATTCAGGTGAGTTTCTAGCCCCATCCCTTGTTATGTTTTTCGGGGCTGTGTGCATACTCGATGTGATTAGTTAATACACTTACCTTAAGTGGTAAGTGTATGCCATATATGATATATGTGATAGATATGAATGATTGATTGTCGGTACGCGAACGATCTTCGGATATTGTGCGTACTGTCAAGTTGTAAATAAAGATATGAATGTTATAAATGGATGATGTATGATCGTTATGAATGAATGCTTGTTGGGGCGTGAACGATCTTCGGATATTGCACGGACCGACAAGAAGTACGATAAATGAATGAGGTGAAGAACGCCTAGAGTGTTCTTATGCTAATGTAATTATGGTATATATGAAGTATGTGTATACAGGTACACGAATGGTATGTGAGTTCTACGTTCGACATAGTAAGTTAGGATGGCAAATCCCTCTAGCTTCTGTTGGATATAGACTTGGCAGGTGAGGGCGTAGTTAAGGACTGCGGGCCTTATACGTGATATAGGTGATAGAGGTAAATGTAGATAGGGACGGTGGGCCTTATACGTGTTACAGATAATAGACGACAACGTAGTTAAGGACTGCGGACCTTATACGTGCTGTAATTGTAATGTGGTGGCATAGGGGAGGACTGTGGACCTCGTACGTGCTACGAATTAGGTTGCAACATAGGGAAGGACTGTGGACCTTGTACGTGTTGTAGATGTAGGATGGTATAGGGAAGGACTGCGGACCTTGCACGTACCATAAATGGTGAACATAGGTAAGGACTGCGGACCTTTTACGTGTTCACAACCTTGAGTACAGGTATAGACGGCGGACTATGAACCTACTCTCGGTAGACTGAGGTTAGTGATTGTAGATATGTATGTATGTATGGTAGTAAGTATGTATGTAGAACAGAAGGGTAACTAGTTAAGTATGAGTATGTATCTTCGGATACGTAAGTATGTATGATATGTGTATGTAATGTATGGCGTCCGATTATCTAGAACTCACTCAGCGTAGCTGACTTTTAGTATGCACGCAGGTGAGTAGAATGAGACAGCTAGCTTGAGCGGGCACATGGTGGGCGAATAGGAGACTGGCATCTGAAGACTCAAAATGTTTTAATGTTAATTGACGTTTATTTTGAAAGACAAGAATGTTTAATTAAGGCAAGTTTTGGATTGCTGTAATGTTTTATGAAAGTTTTTAATGTTCCGCGAAAGTTTAAATTACTCTGATTTGTAAGAACTGTGTTTATGAGTAAATCCGACGCTAAAGTAGGGCTACCGGTAACGGGGCCTTACATTACATGCTTACGATCAATATTTAAAGACCACTAGATTCTAATATAGAAACAAGTTAATAATATAATTTGTTGTAGTTTCTCTTGGTGAGGATTAGTTTAATAAGAAATCTGAATATGTCCACGTTTAAGCAACAATGAAACTTTTGTAAGAGAAGTAGTAGTAAATTTTAAAGAGATAAGTTTTGTTAAAATAGTGTTGTGATGGAGCAGTGTCTTGTACAAGAGATGCAATTGAGATAATATCAAGTTTTCACTCCCCCACTTCTTGCAAATCTTTTAAGTTATGATTGAGAGATTTAAGGCTCCCACTAATATTTAATATCACTAGAAAAACTACATAAGGAGTTTCAATGATGTACGTGATGTGGGAATTTCTCATATATACGTTAGACTTGATTTGATTTCATTAACGTCTAGATGTGATAAAAAACTTAGGGACATATTTAGAAGAAATCGTATTATGTATATATGAATGGATCTCTTTAAAACCATGGACCATAGATGTCAGATTAGATACAAGTAAATAGCTTTTTAAATGATAAAAGAATTATGTCTGAATACTCCGTTTTGAATATGTTCCACGAATGTCAGTAAAATATAACTTACGGTGGACCCATACTTATTCCTTAAGCCAAGTAATGTTTAGGGCATCTAACACATGATTATAATCACTAAGAATGATATTAGATGAAATTTACCCTCATCAACCATGTCATGATTTCTCATGAAATTTGGTTTTAATGAATAAATTTTGTAAGTCTCATTTGTCTTTTGTTAAATTCTTTTTTGTATGATAACAAAAGTTATGAAAGTATGTAGTATCATTTAATTCTACTTTAAAAATGTTTCAATCCAGATATTGATAACAAATAATATGAGAGTTTAAGGTAAGAGTGACTTTATGTTGGCTATGCAAGCCTCACAACTGTCATAATGTAGCTTAAGTATTGATACTAAATTCTGATTAATCTCCAGAATATCTAAGGTGACAGTCTATTATGGTTATAATAGCCTTAAAATTTATATTTTGTCACTGACACTCATGTTAGTTATTTTTGATATCGGTAAAGAAACTTATAGAACTAAACTCAACATATAATGTGTTAATTGGAATATTAGGATTAGCAGACTTAAATATCATTAATATTCAACTATCAATTTTAGCCTGTTGTTCTCTTGAATTATGAATAATCTTGTTGCTTATGCCTAATCTAATGACATATTTTTGCAATAAGACTTCTCCTTAGAGAACTTAAAGCTGAAAGTGATATTTGTATTTTGTCTGTGAACCTTAGAATTATCCTCTTTTAGGTTTTAGTGGTAGTGAGTTGAATAACATCTTATTTTCTAGTACCGGACGTTTCTTTTCTTGTACATATGTTGCTGATCAACACACTCATTTTCCTTTGGTACTTCTGAGTGTTATAGTTGATTCTTAAGACACCAAATTGTACTATTGAAAATTTTAGAATGTAATGTACTATAAAATTGTACTTATTTTCATATGTGAGCCCTTAATTTTATGGGTCATGTATTGTACATTATGATGTATTCAGTATTACCATTTAACCTTATAGTTAGAATTTAGAAGGAATGCATGCATCTTAGAAGTTATTTTGATTAGCTTTAAGAAAAACTAAATCTAGAATAACTCTAGTGATAACATTTATTTAAATAAGTTCTTGATAATCATTATCATAAAAGATATTATGATTGACTCATCCCATTTGTTATGCTCTAGTTTTTAATAGAATGGTTGTTATTAGAAAGAGCAGTAGAATAGTCGTATCATGTCTTAAGAGATAACTAAAATTGAGAAGAGCTGATTATTATTGAAACTCTTTATGATGTAAAACTTATATTATGTTTTAATATTAGAGTGGATGATTTGGATGATATAGTTATTTATAGAAGAAAATTATAGTGAGTAATGTTATGGGATATTAAATAATATAGATTAAATTTATGATAATTAGATTAATGAAGGATCATTATATTTTATTGAAGATGTGATATGTCTATTACTAACATCAAATTAATAGACTATAATTAAAAGTTCTATTTAAACAAAAAATAAATCACCTTTGGACAGAATTAAAATTTATTTAAGTATGTGTGCAAAACAATTGTAACACATCACCTTTGGGCAGAAGTGAGACAATTATTTTAATTATGCACGTGCTAGTTTTGCTAGATTAAAATGTAACACGTCACCTTTGGGCAGAAATGAGACATTTTAATCATGTTAGGCAAAACTAACAAAAGCTTTAATTAGACTTGAAATATAGGGTAGATGTAACACATCACCTTTGGGCAGAAGTAATACATCAAAAAAATCATTCAAGTTAAGCCTTTTTATGTTTTGTAAATTTTTTATAACATTTAAGTGTTTACAAAACATTTAATTAGTTAATAGCAAAAGTATGTTTAGGGGTAAGGATTTTTAAGTTTCAGGTAAAACCTTAGTTCTCGAGAATTTTAGGTTCCCGTGAATCGTCAGTTTTCGGCTTTTAGCGGGTTTTCGGGTTTATGGGTTATGAACCAAGCCCATAAACTTTTAGAACCCATAATCTATTTTAAGTCCATAATACATGATTTTTTTTTAAATAATCCGTTAATTGGTTTAATCCCATAACCCATGATCTTTATTAACTAAATAAATAATGATAAAATTTGGTTCAAATCTTTTTTTTTTTTTTTTTTTTTTTTTTTGTGATTAACAGTTATATATGTTTCCTATTTTAAGGGGATTCAATTCTTTTAGGAAAATATTAATACTACTAAGTTATCCAAGATTTGAAAAATATTTCCCTAAATAATTATTAACATATTTTAATCTAGATTTTGAATCAACATATGTATAATTTTTGATAATTTCGATGAACACGAAGAACATCATCGAATATTTTAACAATTAAACATACAAAAAAAAACCTGGAATCGAAATATTTAATCATGATTTTATTAGATTTCGAAAATATTAGAGTTTACTAAATATGAATTTTAGCGATTTTAAACAGTTTCATATATTGTTTTCGTAATAGAACATGAAAAAAGAAACCGAAAAAATTATGGTTTATCAAATTTTAGTCCATGTCTTCAGATTTAATTCCAAATTTAGGGAAAACATGAAGAACTGATTAATCAACATCGCTCTGATACCACATGTTGATCAGTTCTTCATGTAAGCAATAATAGAAAACATGATAAATATTAAACCTATGAACCTGTTATAGTAGAGAGAGTAGTAACTGCAGCAGTGTATGATGTAGTTGACATGTTTGTCATTTTGATCGAGCTCCCCTTTAGGATGTATAGTTAAGGATAGTGTTAGGGTTCTTGAGAGGAACCCGGTTTAGGAGAGAGGAGACACACATAATTATTATGTGTGTGTGATTAGGTTATGATGTTATTATTCTCTCTTTATATATACATCCAAGGAAAAACCCTTTATTAGTTAATTATAGATAACATGGTCCATCAAATTACCAAACTAATATATAATAAGGTATAATTAATATTTTGATTTATTATAACATAAATGATTATAATGATCATATATATATATATATATATATATATATATATATATATATTATTATATACTATTCTTAAAGTTCATGTCAGAGTTGGGAGTTCGGCTTGATAGTGCATTGATTCTTTGTGACACCCAAAGTGGTATTAAGTTGTCAAAGAATCCTTTGTATCATGAAATGACCAAACATATTAGCGTTAGAATGCATTTAATTAGAGTATCTTGATACTGCTGTGCAGGGCCGTTTTTGAGGCATGGCAGGGTAGTTGACGGCCACAGGCCCGACACCTCACTAGGCCCGAATTCTTTTTTTCAAAAAAAATCATATGTATTTTTATCAAAAAATATATGTATAATCAATGTTTCAACAAAATCACGTAACCACTAGCTTGGTGTCGTGGTAAAGTGGTATGATATCTAACTAAAAGGTTGTGGTTCTAATCTTATTCGAGACAATTATAAGCTTATTTTTATACAAAAGTTTTTTACACAACTCAAATCATAATCAGGTAAGCCCATTTAAAATTAAATTGTTTAAACCTAACAAAATGTTTATTTCACTTAAGGCTCAAAAAAATTTCGCCTTCTCGAAGCCGGCCCTGCTGCCGAGAATGAAGCGAAGGTGGCAATGTGCTTACTAAAGTGGTAGGTAACGGGTCTCATGTTTAATATTTGTCTAGATTTGCTTCAAGTTGGTGATTAGATGTCGTTGGCCGGTGACATAAGACGGGAACACACAATTAAATAATATCTTCTCTTTCTCACTCACTTTCATTTCTCTCCTTCATTTTCTTTTCTTTCGTTTATTAATCTTTGGAACTGAGTGCAATCTTTACAACTCATGAAACATCAGGGACTGAGGTTAGTTAAGCACTCATGTGGTTATTATAAGCTAATTAGTTCTTATCTCAAGAGTTCATTCGTTCTCGTTTCTTAGTCATTTGTAATGCAATTTGTTTATTTATGATCGTAATCCTTTCTAGTGAATAAGCCTAAGATAATTTCGGTAAGCTTTGCCGAAATTGTCCGTGCTCTTATTTCATTTCTGATCATTTGTTCTTCGGTGTTCAATCATTGAATTTTCGCTATATATATCGACACACGATCTAGTGTTGAAATTTATTTCATAATTACATCTTCAATATGACGTCCCATTTATAACTGAATTTTCATTTTCATCAAGTTAACCAATTTTACACCATCTAAACACAAAACTATAAAACATCAAATTAACCATTAACCTTTGCTAACAAAGCTAGCTCCTCTTGCTTTCCTAACATTCTGAACAACCATTAACCTCCTAATCCTTTCTGCATCGTCCCACTTCTCACCCATTACAAACACATCAGCAATAAGACTATAAACACCTCCATCCTTCTCAGGCCTCAACATCTCCACGACTCTATTAATCACTCTTTCTGCCATCTTAAAGTTATTTTGCACCTTACAAGAGTTAAGAAAAGACCCCAAAACATTAATATTACCCTCTGTTTCCATTCCCATAATAACCTCGTATGCCTCGTCGTCTAACTTTCCCGCCTTACCTAACAAATCAACCATACAACCATAATGATGAATATTCGGTTTCAAGCCATACTTTTCTATCATTTTAAAGTACTCACGTCCCTCCTCAACCAAACCCGCATGCACACAAGCATTTAAGATGCCCGTGAAAGTCAACTCGTTGGGTTTAATTCCCGATTTTTGCATATTATCAAATAGAGTTCTTGCTTCGTTAATGTAACCATGTTGTCCCGCCCCACAAATCAATGCAGTCCAAGTAATGACGTTTGTATCTCGCATCATGTCAAAGACTGACATAGCAGTTTTTAAGGATCCACATTTCGCATACGTGTCGACTAATGTGGTGCCGAGTTGGACGTTTATATTCCATTAGTTCCTTACCATAAATCCGTGAATGGACTTTCCCAAAGCATATCTGATCGTACCTGTAAAATAAACTGAATTTAATATATCCAAAATGTTGTAATTAGAATGCGATACTAATAATCCAATATCTATGTTTAACTGCAGTACCCATGTATGCACACCCTCCTAATACAGCACACAAAGTGAATTCATCAGGTTTCAGGTCTTCATAAGTTAACATCTTGCGAAAGAGTGCAAGTCCTTTATTCCGGTAGCCCGCGTTGACATAGGCTGCAATCATTGCAGACCAAGACGCGATATTCCTAATAGGCATTTCATCGAACACCGACCGCGCCTTGTCCACATTCCCCGACCTCGAGAAGCCAGTGATCATGGTATTCCAAGTGATCGTGGTCCTCTCAGGCATTTCATCGAACAGTTTGCATGCATCGGTGTTCGAGTAGCCATGAAGGAGAGATGACATGATGTATACGTTAGAGTAGTGGTTGCTTCGATGGACAACACAAAGCCAGCGACATCATGTTCGGCTTCGATACAATAGTGTTGGTTATTCACAGACCAATACAAATGAATAAGGGATCTCATCTTTGATATCTACAAAGCAAATGACTATACAAGGGGTATCAAACTATCAATCATGTCGGATTGGTGGATTAATGTATTACGGGTTGACAGGTTGAAATGTGTCACCTGAACCCCGTCAACATTATTAATTGTGCCAAAGATTTCAAACCTATCCCACACATACACACAAATTCGGGCCGACCCGAAAAAACACGTTTGACTCATTTACTAAGAAATATAAAAAGTTTATTTAAAATAAAATGGATATAATTCAAAGTCGGTAAAAAAAATAAGTAACATGATTTTCTATTTATAAAAATAATTAAAATCATAAAGTTATAAAAGTTTAATTTTAGTTTTTTAGGGTCAACCTGTTTTGATATGAGTCCGCCGGAACCCGGCTTGTTTTTTTCAAACGGGTCATGCTAGTTAAGCCGAACCCAACCCGTTTTTTAAACGAGTCATGCTCGTCAACCTTTTTTTCGGGTCGTGTAAATAGTTGCCACCCTAGCTATAGTCCACTCTTGAAAGGTCACAAACTTTGGATTGATTTTGAACCGAAACCAACATGACTCTTCTTTAAACCTACAAGCTATCAAACCTTGGGCCTTTAAACCAAAAAACATGACTAATTGGCTATGGGTGTTAGGGTTGTATGGAGATTGAAAGAGTATTGACAAATGAAATGAAGCAATTAGGAATTTCGACCTCCAACAAACAGTTTGTTGTATCACGGTTTTCCTTTGAAGTTGAATATAAGTAAATTTTTATGTATATGTTGGCTCTTATGGGAATTGTATTCACCAAAGCTTTGAGAGCTAAACAAGTGCAAGCTCTTCTTGGCAAGCTGGCATTCGTGACCTCCAACAATGAGTAGGAAGCAGGGGAAAGATTTATTATAATTAATTACAATTCCTTAATTATCATGAATGTATTCTAGTCCATATTTATCATTGTTCTATTTAAATATGGAATCGCGATTGATCATTATTCAGAAAGTAATAAACATGAAAGGGTATTCAATCCTACCAATTTCTTCACTTGTCTTTGTGTTGTGATATTATTTTTACAAAGTGGATGTAAATAAGTGATTTAGGATTTAACTTCTTTTATCATATGATAATGATAATGATAATGAGAGTAAAGAATCATTATAATTAGAAGTGTTTTCTTTTTTACTTAACAATCTCACTCCACCTCTAATATTTGTGATTGTAAGTACCATTTAGGAAGAAACATGCACAAAAATGTGTTATCATAATGCCCCGCGTATTCGGGTCCTAATTAAAGAAAAGTATTTTACAAAAACGATCCTGGTTTTATAATTTGTTTTGTCAAAAAAAAATAAAAAAAGGTTGGACCGGATCTGGTTCCGGCCCACAAATTTAACAGCAATGTTACACACTTTCACACTTGCAAGTTGCATCCCATCAATTCGTCATTGATGACTTGAATCACTTGATGTTCCACACTTACGAGTTACGACCCATAATTGCAGTTGCAAGTTGCAACCTATGTCGCTCTAGCCTACATTGCAGCCCACCAAATTATCAGTCTAGGCCCAACCCTGAACTCTGAAGATGGACGAGACACTGGCCTAATAGATATTAAAATGGATGCTGTCACAGTGTCACATAAAATAATAAATTGTGTGAACAAATAATTAAACAAAAAAAAAAAAGACAACGTAGAATGGTAACTTTAAGCATAATAAGAATGAAAGTGTATAGGTTATCATTTCCTTAAAAATAGTTTGTGTACTTCCGTTAACGGTATAGTGATGACAAATGAAAAGTAAATATAAATGAATAAAAATACAAGTGAAGTTAAAAGTTAAAACATATAATCATTTCTTCTTTTAGTGGCGCGATTGCTGTTAGTAAACCACCAGCAAAGCCACGTGGGAATATAATGTACAGGTTGGAAAATGTTGGGTTTAACAGGTCACCATCGGGGCCTGCTATAGGGTCCCACTCAGGTGACACCAGCTTTCAAAGTTCAAATTGCCTCTTACTTTTCCTTCAAAATCCCCCAAATTACCTTTTTATTTGTTTCATTAAATTTTAAAAATAAAATATAACTAAAGTTGGTAAGCGTCCACCAACTCTTCAATAGGAGGTTACACCGATACGGCCTCTCTATAGTCCAGGGGTGTAAACGAGCCGAGCCGAGCCCGAGCTCGATTAGGCTCGAGCTCGGCTCGTTTAAATTACACAGAGCTCGAGCTCGAGCTCAGCTCGTTTCGAGCTCTATTTTCAAAGCTCGAGCTCGGCTCGTGAATGGATTTTGAAGCTCGAGCTCGGCTCGGGCTCGGCTCGTTTACTATTTATCAATTATTTTTTTTATATAATTATAATTATTTTATATATTTTTTTCTATTATAATTTTATGTATAAAAGAATATATATTATTCAGTTATTTTTATTTATTTTTTCATAACATTATATTTATTAATTAATAATTATTAAATATATATTTTCAAAAAATTATACAAATGGCAGGCTCGTTTAGGCTCGCGAGCCAGCTCGAGCTCGATAAGTAACGCTCGGGCTCGTTTATTAAACGAGCTTATTTTTAGGCTTGAGCTCGATAAAGCTCAGCTCGAACGAACTTTTTCACGAGGCGATCTCGAGTAGCTCGTGAGCAGCTCGGCTCATTTACGCCCCTACTATAGACTACTTAAAAAACTTAAACCAAATGTGCTATTGGAGAGGGTCTTATTAATTTTCTTTTCTGGTATTACGCTTACTTATAATTAAAATTATCCAAATTATCATCTTAAAATTACTTAAAACAAATGTTAAATTTTTTTCATTTTGATCATTCACTTAAAAACCTTTTTCTCCCCTCACTGATAGTATCTACTCATTATTTTACCTTATTAGTTTTTTGATTTGCATAATAACTTTTTGTAAATGACAGTGTATCATCTTTGATGTATGAACATACAAAAACACATAGAAAAAAGATCAGTCAAATAATTTGCAATCTTGACCAACTTAAGGGTTTGATTATACAGTTGTTTAATTATTTCTTAATTGTATCATTTGTTCGCATAATTAGCACAAAATATTAATAATTGTTATTGCTTTGGTGTACCAACATAGGAAGTCACCGTGTGTTGTCAAAAGGGATGGTAAAGGCCTCTAAATTTATTTAATAAAATAAAGGAAAATTGGGTTAAAAATCAAAAACTTAGGCTATGCGTGGTGAAGGGGTTATAAATGGGAACGAATTGCGACACGTGACGCCCAGTTAGCAAGGGGTGAGATTTGTTTTTGGGGTGTTATGGTGTAGGGGCTACAAACTGGGTCCACAATACCTTATTTATTATTTTCTTTTTATAATTAAAATAAACAAATAAAAACTAATTTAAATAATTAAATAAAATGCATTAAAATAAAAAAGAAATACAAAAAATACATAACTAAAAATTAAAAAAATACATAACTAAAAATAAAAAATACATTAACTAAAAAGAAAATACTAATATCCATAATATTCGCGCATTTTTTCGACTCGTCGTCGTTGCAACAATGCGGCATCTTCGTGTGACCCGGCAACTTTGAGAGATTTGTATTCTTCACTCATTTCCAGCAATTCCATCATAGCGGCAATCTTTTAGTGTTGTTTGTTGGTTTCTCTCATGGTATCGTTGAGTTCCTCGGTAAACTTTTCGTGTTTTCTGATGATTTCTGTCATGATAGCGTTGAGTTCCACGAGTTTCGGTTGGTTCGGGTTGTTTATAGGATTCATTTTGCTAGATTTTTTAAAGAATTTGGGTATAAATTGTGTATGAAATGGACATGAAATGAAGAAGGAGATGTATGTTTATATATATATGTATATATATATATAGGGTGATGTTAAAGTAAAAAATGAAGTGTGTCTAAAAAGTGTAGGAAGTGATCTGATGCGTTGGATTGTGGTATCTAATGGTTAAGATTCGCTGTAGTTTTATTTCTGGGTGTGTTTTATTTTTATACTTGTTTTATAACACTCTAGGGGTATAATCGTCCAGTGTGTTATATTATATATGGAAACATTATCAATCTAGAATTGTCATTTTTTAATCTGAACTTAAAACACATCACCAAGAACATTACAAGATATATTACAGCGTGTTTTAAATTAATTAATAATCAAAATTGAAAAACACCATCATATTTAATCCAAATTTAAAACACAGCACGAAGAACACCAAAAACAAAAACACTCTCTCTTGAGTATCATAACTATATTTCGCATGCTTTTGATCCAAGAACAATAAACATCTACCAAGTTTTTAATTATCATATATTCATTCAATTTAAAACCCAACTATAAGAACATTCATGAACTAAAAACATATTATGAAAAAGAAAAATAAAAAAATTACGAAGCAACTAAACAAACCGAAAAACACCCACAAGAATATAATTGGATGACAATATCTCTAAATAATGTTTCATGGATATTGTTTCCCATATAAAATAAGTTCGCCATAGTCAGGAAATAGTATTTGGTGTCGTAAGAACTGATGGGATGGACCATGATCGATTATACTTATGTAAAAGTTGAATATGATTATAATCAAGATCCACGAAAATAGAGTAGTTATATATAAAAAAAATAAAGATACAATTTAAATCAAGTTTTATAATAGGAAGACTGATAATTAATGATTTAATGTCTAAAATAAAGAAAACAATACGGACCATCCTACCCTTATATGTTATTGTCCATCTAAGGGTTCATATTGTTTCCTACACTTCTCATGAATCTAGATCTTTTTATTATAACCTTACTCTCTCTCTCTCTATATATATATTGTTTTAATTTTTTTTTTATATATTTATATATTTGTTTAGTTGCTTCATAATTTTTTTATTTTTCTTTTTCATAATATGTTTTTAGTTCATGAATGTTCTTATAGTTGGGTTTTAAATTGAATGAATATATGATAATTAAAAACTTGGTAGGTGTTTATTGTTCTTGGATCAATATATATATTTATATATATTGTTTTAATTTTTTTTGACCGTTTGAAAACGGTCATAATAATAAAATAATATTATTTTTAAACCACGCCGGCAACAATAACACCCCGCCCCGCTCCTTTTCGCCCACATATCACCGGGGGGGGGGGGGGGTGGGGGGTGGGGGGCGTTCCCCTTCTTCTCGCCCCAATTCGCCCCTTCCTCTCGTCCCATTATACACAGTCTTATGATTCCTGACGTACCGTTCACCTTATACACACCTTAGTACAAAACTACTATATATAATACTTAAATAAGGTATAAAAAATCCTGATTATATGGTCTATTTTTTCTTTAATTAAATTACAAAAACATTATTTACGTTAGAAAATGATGAAACACGAAAATAAAAAAAAGTTAACAAGTGAGTTTAATAAAAGTTTAAAGTTAAAAAAAATAAAACAAATGAGTTTATTACTATGTTGTCCTTTGACAAAACCATCGTGATTTAATCTTTATATCTCGCTCCATTTATCTTTGATTACTCATTGATTAACATCTCATAATTCTTTATACACTCTTTAGACATCATGAAACCAAATCTATATATATTGCTTCATAATTCATTAGAAAACTATCAATTAATAAAAGGCCATGTTCTGGAAATTTAAAGTTCCGTGTCATATTCCTTGAATCCTTCCACTAAGTTTGTTGACTTTAGTTGATGTGACCATGATTTATGGAGTTATGGCCTACGGGTATAGTTGTATCGACGATAAAATGCCTTCATTTATGTAATACATGTACAATAATGCTATCATTTTAAATTGATATTGCATGACAGTGCTAATTTACTCAATTAATGTTAAGGAAAGACTGAAATGAAAATTTTAAATTGAGATTTTATTAAACTTATGGTAACTTTTGATATTTTTGTTTAAAAGTTTTAGCTTTAGCAAATATTGCTGTTAAGTTTTGCAAACATAGTAATTTTAGCTTTGTGTCTGGCTGAGTTATAAACTTCATTTAGTAGATGTATTTAGTTACATAGTTATACGTCCATTTCTTCGATATTATCTCGAAATGAGTTAATAGCTGCCATTATATTCAGTTTAAAACTTCAACTCATTTTATTCAGTTTAGGATTTGATATGGTCACAACACTGAACTACCTACAAAATGTGGCATGCATCCATTTACATATGTATAAAGTTTAACAACCTACAAATTGTACCTGAAGAGGTATGTACCCGCCTCAACACGGAGCAAGGCGGGTCAACCCACAAGATAAAGACAAGAAGCTTGAAATCAAGACATTATGAAGGCACTAAGCCAAAACCTATGCGCATGGCGCATACCACACATGCTCAGGCATCATATGCCCAGGCACCACACATGCTCAGGCATCATATGCCCAGGCACCACATATGCTCAGGCATCATATGCCCAGGCGTCACATATGCGCGCGGCGCATCAGCGCGCGGCGCATATCACATCTGCGCATGAAACATCTGCGCGTGAGAATAAAGAGAAGACCTCGCGCATCCTCAGGATTGGCGCGTATCACACATGCACATAATCAACCTCATCCTTATCCAAATCAGGATTAGGGCAACCCTGATTGTGCACGTCAGACAACCTTCCAGAAGGTATTTTTTTAAGGAATAAGAATATGCTGATGTTGACAGCTGCCAAATGAAAGGTCGACAACTCAGCATGACACATGTGCTACCACGTGATTACAACCAATGAGAAAGCGCCAGGTGTCCCAGAGGACACGTGGCGCAGAGCGATTGGAGGAGGCCAACAAGGCTGAGCCCAATCAGTGGAAACCCTAGCACTATAAATACAGCATCAACTCCACAAGGAGAGACACTGAATCATTCACAGTTACAGCCAGTAATATTTACATTCAATCATATTCAATTACATTCACTCACAGACAGTTACAACAAGTAACACAATCATACAGAGTATTCAGCTACTAAGCAATACTCTCCAGATTTCCTTACTCTGGACATATTATTATCTTCTCCACAAATACTTATTCTCACACCGGAGGGTTACCCCAAAGAGGACCCCTCTGTCCCTTTCTGAGGGGTAAGTTGACGGTGCTGTTCATTTTGTAGGTGGAAGAACCCAGATCCAAGAGAAACCATCGGTGAGATAGCATAATCATACCCGAGGAAAGTAGATCGTCTACCAGTGAGTCGATCCACGCTTCTTCATTGGCGTCATCCACTGTTACAACGGCAATCAGATCTCATCAGATCTATATATAAAAAAACCAATTTTCACCATGGTTTCTGGCATTCATAACGTTAATCAAGTTCTGGAGGATATTGAACGTGAGGATGTTAATGAGGGACAACAGTTTCTGAGGGCGCCGCGTGATTCTACGCGCGCCACCAGTAACCGTCCTTTCATCACAACTCCTCATGACCAGACTGAAACTCCTCCAGACGATCTTACGTTACAAAATCTTGCCGGCGCGAAACAAAAAGACCAATGGGTCCAGAAGAGGAAACAAATGATCCTAAAGAATGGCTCATAAACGAGCAGCGGCGTCTAATGGACAAGTACAATGAGATGGTCAAACAGAAAAAGCTAGCCGACTTAACACAAAGGCAAGCGCTTGATAAGCAAGCTGTTCATGGAACAAAAAGGCCGTGCGCGCCGGAAGAAGGACATTCTGTTCATACGGCACACACTGAGTTCAGTGATGAAGAAGTGCACAGCATGAGGAAGACGCGAGATACTCATGCAGGAGGCTCACAGCTCCACGCGCCTGTGAACATAGCACCGGGAGCCAGAGCCGATCTGGATCTACACATGCCGTACAGCCCACCAGTCAGAGGGCAAGTGGACGTAACCACACCGTATAGACCAGCCATTTTGGTGAAACATTCAAAGTTCACTGCGCGCATCGCGCAGGCTCCCATCCAGCACAAAACCAAGATGCCAAGTGGTTTGGGTAAATATGACGGCACAACAGATCCAGACGATTTCTTGCAAGGTTTTTACAACACGGGAAACCTAGAGAGCTGGACGATGCCAACATGGTGTCACATGTTTGCTCGCTGCCTCACGGGCGCGGCGCGTGTCTGGTTCGAGAGCTTGCCGACTGGGCAAATTGATGGGTTCGAGGAACTATTGGAAAAGTTCCAAGCCCACTTCGTACAGCAGCGCAGACACACGCGCGACCCTGATGACATCATGCACTGCGTGCGCAGGAATGATGAAACGATTGAAGACTACATCACTCGTTTCAATCAGGAGTCTCTGGCAATCGGAGGTATAACTGAGCAACTCCTGCGCGTGGCCTTTATACAAGGCGCGCGCAGTGATCAACTCCGCCGGGCTCTCGTAAGCAGAGATGGCATGCCCACCACGTGGGCCAAGTTAATGGAAGCATCGCGAGTTTTCGCGAGGAACGAAAAACAAATTGCCCAAGATAGGGCAAGAGAAAGAGCGCATCAAGCTGAGTCACCGCGCAGCAAAGAAAAGAGGGGCAAGCAGAACTCTGTATGGTCCAGGTTGCAACCAACCAGTTTTTCCTCCGCGGAAAAGCAGGCGCAACCAAGCTCACCCCAGTCCCAAAAAGATGTTCGTAATCGCGGGGAGGGTGACAAGAGGGAGGGCGGCAGAGATCCTAGCAGACCTCTGCCAAGAATATGGACTCCCCTCACCAAAACTCCTTCACAGGTGTTAAGCACTGAGAATGTCCAATTCAAAAGCCCCAAGCCACTACACTACAAGGGACCATCAGACAGTGGCAAGTACTGTGAATTTCACAAGTCCACAGGGCACAACACTGATGCATGCCACCACTTGAAGGATGCAATTGAAAAGGACGTGAAATCAGGCAAGCTGGCTCACCTGGTGAAAAACTCAAGACCAGAAGATGAACAATCAGGAGCCTCAGCCAGCAAAAAGTACAAAAGAATCTGTGTAGCCGAGGGAGGAAGGCAAGGGCAGACATCAAGAAAGAGAAGCGCGCAAATCCAAGGAGATTGGCGCGAGCAGCAAGTCATCTTCCCAAGAATCAGGGGAGGCCCTTCCATCAGCAGTCCTCTTGTTATCACTACACACATTGCTCATTACGAAGTGTCAAAAGTCCTGGTGGACACTGGCAGCGAATCAGACATAATGTATGAGCAATGTTTCAGGAAACTGGATCCGGCAGACCAAGCAAGGCTTGAAATTGTGAATGCACCGATCTCTGGTGTTTCCAATGAAATCATTCATCCCCTAGGTCAAATACAATTTGAACTAACTATGGGGGATGAGAAACACAAGCGAGCCGAAGTTGTTAACTTCTTGGTCTTGCCCACCACTTCTTGCCACAATATGATCTTGGGTAGGGGAACGATTGCCCAATTCAACGCCATACCGTCGCCAGCGCACGGCGCGTTGGGGTTCCCAACACCAACAGGGGTAACTTTTGTATACCGGGATCATTTGTGCGCAGTGACAAGTACTCCGCGGGAGGGGAGAATGAAAACTCCAATGGCAGAAAACGCGCCAGAGGAATGGATTCTCAACCCAAAATTCCCGGAGCAGAAGATCACAATTGGCGCAACGATATCAGACGACACGAGGGTGAGAATGAAAAGATTGCTCACGGCATATATGTCGGTCTTCGCGTGGCAACACTCTGATATGACTGGGGTTCCGCGAGACCTGGGACAACATTCTCTCAACACCTTCAAGTCTGTAGAGCCAATTGCTCAAAAGAAGAGAGTCATGGGGGATAAAAAGGCGAGGGCCATGAATGAGCAGGTTGAGGATTTACTGCGCGCAAACATCATCCGCCCGATACGATACCAGACGTGGGTAGCCAATCCTGTGATGGTAAAGAAAAGTAACGGGTCGTGGAGGATGTGCATTGACTTCAAAGACCTCAACAAAGCGTGCCCAAAAGATTGTTACCCCCTCCCAAACATCGACGCAAAGGTAGACTCCGTGGCGCCATTCAAGCTCAAATGTTTCCTGGATGCCTACAAAGGCTATCACCAGATTCAAATGGCACCACAAGATGAGGACAAGACCGCATTTAGAACCGACAAGGGTGTTTTTTGCTACACAAAAATGCCCTTTGGTTTGAAGAATGCGGGCGCCACCTACCAAAGACTTATGGATGCCGTTTTCAGCGAGCAAATCGGAAGAAACCTAGAAGTCTATGTGGATGATTTGGTGATCAAGAGCAGGGAGGAAAAGCAAATGCTCAAAGACATCGAAGAAACCCTTGGGCGCCTAAAGGAAGTTAACATGAAGCTCAATCCGAGCAAATGTACTTTCGGCGTACTAGAGGGAAAATTTCTAGGTGTAATGGTCACCAAGGATGGTTTCAAGGTGAACCCTGAGAAGGTGGAGGCCATCCTTGACATGCCTTCGCCATCCACCATGAAAGAAGTCCAGAAGCTGAATGGTAGATTGGTTTCAATCAACAGGTTCCTAGCGAACCATGCAAGCAAATCTACCCCATTTGTCAACACATTGAGGAATTGCTTAAAGAAAAGCCAATTCAAATGGACTCCTGAGGCCGAGCAAGCTTTCAGGGAGATAAAAGAGTGTTTGATAAATCTGCCCGCGCTCACAGCTCCACTTCCTGGTGAAACTTTGACATTATACCTATCAGCAGGAGAGCGCGCCATCGGCGCAGTATTATTGGTGGATCGCAAGGGAATCCAAACGCCAATATACTATGTGAGTCGGGTGCTGACAGATCCTGAGACGCGCTACTCTATCATGGAAAAGTTAGTTTTATCACTAACACACGCGTCGCGCAAACTTCATAGATATTTCAATGGTCATCCCATTGAAGTTCTGACTGGTTACAACATCCAGCAAGTCTTGCGGCGCCCCGCGCTCTCAGGAAGGCTGACAAAGTGGGCGCTGGAATTAGGAGAGCACACGATCTCCTATAAGCCCCGTCCAGCAATAAAGGGACAAGTCTTGGCAGATTTCATTGCAGAAGTCCCAGAAGGAAGAATTGAAGAGGCTCAGCGCGAGGTAGACCCTCCGCGAGCCAATGATGAAGAAAATGTTTGGAGATTGTTCACTGACGGAGCCTCAAACAATGAAGGTTCCGGCGCAGGTCTCAAACTGGTGGATCCAGAGAATCATGAATATACTTACGCCATCAGGTTGGACTTCAAGAGCACCAACAATGAGGCTGAGTATGAAGCCCTGCTGGCTGGCCTGCGCATCGCGCACAAATTTGGAGTCAAAAAGCTAGAGGCACATGTTGATTCATACTTGGTAGCAGCACAGGTCAATGGCCTTTATGATGCAAAGGAGAACACCATGCCTCTATATCTAGAGCAGGCGAAAAAGCTCATCGAGCAATTTGACTGCTTCAGAATCATTCATATTCCGCGCAGTGAAAACAAATCTGCAGACGCGCTGAGTAAGATGGCATCAACCAGTTTTGATCACTTTGGCAAAGATGTCAGGGTAGAAGTAATGAGCAACCCGTCGGTGGTAGCGAAGTCTGTCCTGGTAACTCATACAACCCCTTCATCATGGATAACTCCAATAATGGAATTCTTGAAGGAGGGAAAGGTACCAGATGATCGCGCGCAAGCGAGGAAGATAAGACACAAGGCGCAGAACTATGAACTGCTTGATGGTACATTGTATCGACGCTCTTATCTTGGGCCGCTCATGAAATGCCTAGATGCTGAGGAAGCAAGCTATGTGATCAGAGAGATACATGAAGGAATCTGTGGAATACATGCTGGCCCGCGCATGGTGGTTGCCAAGGCAATGAGCGCAGGTTACTATTGGCCTGGCATGTACTTGGACGCTCTAAAAGAGATCCAAAAATGCAAAGCATGTCAGAGCTATGCGCCAAACACCATGCGGCCAAAGAACAACTTGATTCCAGTGACCTCTGCATGGCCTTTCCACAAATGGGCAATCGACATTGTGGGTCCCCTTCCGCAAGCGCAAGGGCGGGTAAAATTTTTGGTAGTGGCAGTAGACTATTTCACGAAATGGGTTGAAGCCAAGCCACTAGCAAAAATCACAGCCGAAGCGATGAAGCAGTTTATCTGGAGCCACATCATATGCCGTTTTGGCTTGCCCATGGAAATTGTGAGCGATAATGGCAAGCAATTCACTGACAAGAAGATATCCAGCTGGCTCAAGGAATTGCGCATCAACCAAATCTTCACTTCGGTATATCACCCTCAGGGGAATGGCCAAGTGGAGCGCGCGAATCAAAGCTTGTTAAATGGGCTGAAGAAAAGGTTGGAGGGAGAATCCCATTCGTGGGTTGAAGAGCTACCTAATGTCCTGTGGGCACACAGGACATTAAGCAAAACCAGCAATGCCGAATCCCCGTTCAGCCTAACCTATGGAACAGAGGCAATGATTCCAGCGGAAATTGGATGCCCATCCCATAGAGTGCTCATGATGAGCAAAATTGATAACGAGCGCGAAAGAAGGTTGGATCTCAACTTACTTGAAGGGCGCATAGAGGCGGCTATCATCAGTGAAGCCAAATACAAGAAAAAGCTGGAAAAATATTACAACCAGCGTGTGAAAGAATGCCACTTTAAGAAAAATGATTTTGTCCTTCGCAACAATGAAGCTAGCCGCGCAATACCCCCGGGAAAAAATGTCCCCCAATTGGGAGGGACCTTATCAAATCTCAGAAGAATTGGGGAAAGGCGCATATGCTTTAAAAGATTTGAATGGAAAGAAGATCCCGCGCGCATGGAACGCGGCACAGCTTAGAAAATGTTTCATGTAAATGTCAAGTTTGTAATCAAGGCTTTTTAAGCCATTATGAATAATGATACGCGCTATCTTCTCTTAATGTGGATTCTATTACCTTTTGCATACATGTTTCACACTTCCCTTTATTAATTTTGAGCAATATGATAACATTGTATTGACATCAAAATGAAATAAAACGAAGTAAAACATACATGCGCGAGCTTCAAGCTCAAACGCGTTAAAGAGTCTTAACTCTAAAACGTCAGGGCCTTAGCCCAAAAATGTGAGCCTTAGCTCAAACAACTCACAACATCCATCCTGCATGCTGCGCAGCCTGACCATAAAATACCTAAACACAACTAAGGCAGAGCAAGCGCCAAAACATAGTTGTTAAGGTCTCAGGTCGAGGTCGCGCATAAAATTGTAATGGATATCTGAGTAACACACTGACGCGTAAGGCTAAAAAACACATAATTCCATAAACGCGCAATAACGTCGCGCAAAAGAGGAATAATGAAAGCGCCAAGACACGTGTCAACATAATCAAGATATGGCAAAGTCACTTACAATATGACAAGGGTTAAGTATAATAAATCCCTTACAACCTTGTTCTTATTCCAACGTGCAAGCCTATCTTATATTCAACAAGCAAACATGCGATATAAAGAGATGAATGGGAATGCGCAAGATGCGAAGAAGGGAAAAACAGAATTTCATTCAAAAGCATTGAGATTTACAAGTTTACAAGATGAGATACAAACTACAAAAAAAAAAAAAAAAAAAAAAAACATGAAGGGCTTCTCAAGTCTCCACGTTGACATCAGCCTCTTCATCATCCTCATCATCGCCCTCGGCATCTGGCGCAGCCTGCTCCTCGTCGTCTCCAAACTGACCATAGTCAAGTTCTTCATCTTGAATGGAGTCTTCTATCATGACAGTGTCAGGAGCGGATCCTTTGGCAGCGCCAGAGCCGCTAGCAACGCCAGCATTCCCCGCGCCATCATCGCCGCCACCAGCCCCTTCGCACTCGTCAAGTAATTTCTTTAGCGCGGCGAGATCGGGCTGGTCAGCAAGCGTGGATATCTGCAAATCATAAGCAAAAATATGAGTACAAAAAGACTTAGAAAATAAGTCAAGGTAATCTCATTAAGGTTAAAATACCTGCGCAAGGATGGGAATGGGAGTGTTCATATACTTCTCCCCCATCGCGGCCATCTCCGCGCAGGCAGCGTTGCTCTGATAAGGGTACTCGGATGGGTTCTTCCTCAACATGCCATATTCGTAACCATCCGTGAACCCTTCAGCCCTGCCCACCAAGCGCGCGGCAGCGTTGCAAACCATCACCAGGGCCTGAAACTCGCCTGAATATTTCATCACGTAAGCGCAACGAGTCATGCCCTGTGAAATTAGCCAGTGGCGATCCTGCGCGAGGCCAGCAACAGACGTCTCGAGGGCAGGAACCTGAGAGTTTAATAACTCAACAGTTTCCTTAGTCTTTTTCAGCTCCTCTTTGTCAGACGCTGCTGCCGCCAAGATTTCTTCTTTCTCCGCTCGCGCAGCATCAAGTGCTTCCTGGCTAGACGCCGCCGTCGCCTGGGCTTCATCTTTATCGGCCTGCGCGGCCACCAGCTCCCTCTTCAGGCGCGCAACCTCACTCTCCAGTGATGATTTTTCAGTGATAGATTGGACAAGAGCTTGGTCACGCGCCTCCGCCTCTAACTCCAAGTCGCGCGCCCTGCGCGCGAACTTGGCCGCATCCGCCTCCGCCGCCTGCAGCTTCTCCCGCGCCGCCTGAAGCTCATGCCCGCGCTTCACGAAGGCGCTGTTGGCACTGGCTCTGTTCTCACTGAGCTCGGCTTGGAGCTTTTCAGCTCTCTCGCGAGCATCAGAAAGATGCCAAGCAGACACCTTAGCCTCTTGCTTGGCTTCCGCAAGAGCATCACGTACTTTTACGTAATCAGAGCGAAGCTCTTTGGAGGCAGCAATGAAGGCCGACCCAGCAAACATATGATCATTGAGCAGGTCGTCGCGAGCGCGGTCCTCTTGGAACCTCCTTTCAGATGGAGGCATAGCATGAGCCCAGAATTCCGCACACACCCCCATGGACTGAAATGTGCTATCTTCAGTAATATTCCATCTCGGGCGGTAAGTGTGATCGGCTTCCTGCAAAAACAAAGAAATTATCTAAGTCATCAAAACATTAAGATGGAAGTCCGCGCAGCGGAACAAAAAATAACCTATACCTGCGGGGATGAAGCAGAAAAGTCATCGCCAGCCCTACGAGAAGGCTCCGCCGCGAAACCTCGTGGCGCAGCAGGGCTGGCGCGGGCGCCCGCGGAGTCTTCAACTTCAAACTCCTCACCCTCCTCTGAAATAGGCCTCTTCTCCTGCGACCTAGAATCAAAATCGGTCTCGCGGGGAGGGCTGTGCGCAGGAGGAGGTGAGGGAGGTCTCGACGCCGCCAAGTCAGCGCGCAAGACGGCCTCCTGCTCCTTAGTAATGCCGATGAGGGGAGACTCATCGCTTGCAGGAGCAGGAGCAGAGCCAACGGCGCTGGGAACGGCCCCAGGAGTGCCGCCAGAAGCTTGTGCACCAGCTACGGCTTCTATGAAAAAATCAACAAGAAATGGTTCAGGACTTGATCTAAAAGAGTCAGAAAATAAGAGCGCAATACGTACCTTGGCGCAACTCCGTTCGCGCAGCAAACATCGCCATGAAGTCCATTCTACCCTTCTTTGAGGGTAAAACGGGGGACTTCGAAGCGACCTCCGGCGCAGCCTCGGCATCTTGTTGCGCTGTCGCCGGCTCTACAAACATTTGAGTAAGACAAGATTCATTAGTAATCCTATAAGGATAGCGCTCATAGAAACATAAAGGATAAGCAAAGTTTACCTGTCGCGGGCGTTTCCGCCGCGCGAAGGGAAGAGGTAGCGGCACCATGCCTCAGGTGGACAGGAGGTCTGCCCACTTTTATAGGCAGGGAAAACAAGGAAACCTTGGTGGTAAACTCTTGGGTTTTCCCAAATCCCCCCGCTTGAGTAGGAGGGTCCTGAACAACAGGGGCAACATCTTTTTTCTGTTTCTTACTGGCCCCTGCGCCAGTTTTCCCCTTAGCTTTACGCTTTAGTTGGGGCGCCTCCTCCTCCTCCTCCTCTTCCGCGAGCTCCAGCTCGTAGTTTTCGAGCGCATCTACAATACATGCAACAGAAGTGTTAGCAAAAATTTGGTATTATAAAGGAAAATGCATAAGTACAAAGGCTTACCAGGCGCATCGCTGTCGAAGACAAATCCCAGATCAACAGGGATGAACATGTCATCAAAGCGATCCGGGAAACCAACCTCCCCAGCGCCAAGCGCGACGGAGCCACCCTCCATGTGCTCATCATAGGCAGCATGGATATACTCCTTGGTGACTGCACAAAACAAGTCAAATGAGTTCAGCAAAAAGAATGATATTCGCGCAGAAGTAAAGCAATGAGATAAAACTTACATAGCCCGTCGACTTGGATAACGGGCTCAAGCGCGCTGTCCGCCCACCTCTTGCTCATACCAACCCCCACCAGCGCCTCCTCACAAATGTTCTTGGCGGGGGATGGTTCAGCGGTCAGCTTATTAACCCAGGCGCCAGTTGGGTTCTTGAGGACACCCACATCCGCAGGCGCAGAAGAAATCGCGCGCATGGTCATGCGGATGGGGATCACACCAGCCCTTATGTAAAAGAACCTCTCAGACCAGTCATGAAGGCTCTTGAATGAAACAGTGGAGCACTTCACCTTCTGACTGCGAGGAATAAAAGAGAACCAACTGTCTTGGATCTTGGGCTTGTAAAAATACTGAAAGCGCCGAGGGGTGGGCTCCTCGCGCTGGGATTTGCACATGAACTCAAAGTGAGTCATGCGCACAAGTCCAAATAGATGGACTTGGGATATATGAATCCCATAGAACTGAAGCAGTGCACCCACAAACCTTGTCATCGGGAGACGAAGGTTGCAGTGGGTGAAAAAATGGCTATATAGGGATATATAGCCGGTAGGCGGGTCCGCCGCCGTTTGCCCGGCCACAGGCAACATGCAGCCAAACAGGGTGGGAAAACCCTGAGAGGCGATAAGGCTGTCAAGATCAGCCTGCCTCAATTTGCAGGGGATTTCCTTCCACCTCTTCACCGCCTTGGTCCTCCCTACCGCCTCCGATGAGCCCTCAGCAGCCTTCTTCCCCTTGCCGGTCTTCTTCAATGTAGACATTACTAACGATTTTCTACGGCAATGTATGGGGGTGATTGTGTTGTCTGAGCTATCAGACATACAACGGTGACAAATAACAAACGATGCTTCTGAACAACAGATATTTGGGAAGCAGAACAATGATAATCAGAAGACAAAGAAAGAAAAGCTCAGAAGAATGAACAAGAAGATGAAGGATAAAAAAATCTAAGGGCTGGCTTTTATAGGCCCAGGAGAGAGAAGTTTTGGTGCTGAACGGACTTCACGCGCCCCCACTCGCAGGATTAAGCCACTACGAGCGCGATACGTGTCCCTGACACTGTGTGAGGGGACATGAAAGGAAACTATACGGCTGCTGCCAGAGTTCCGCGCCACCACTCGCAGGAACAGACCAACGCGAGCGCGACACGTGTCCCTGACAGCATGTGATGGGACACGAAAGGCAACTGTAGCACCTCGAGCACACGAAAGGCCTGACACGTCTCCATCACTGAACCACGTCAGCAACAACCAACCACGTCCAGGGACGATTCGTTTGCACCCAAGAGGATAGAATTTCGCGCAATGATGAGTAATAAGAAGAAAAAGACAAAACACCTATTAACAGAGCAAACTATTTAGTCTAACATCTATCTTACCTCGCTCGCGCGAGACAAGACACACATTAGACTGGGGGGGCTTGAAGAGGTATGTACCCGCCTCAACACGGAGCAAGGCGGGTCAACCCACAAGATAAAGACAAGAAGCTTGAAATCAAGACATTATGAAGGCACTAAGCCAAAACCTATGCGCATGGCGCATACCACACATGCTCAGGCATCATATGCCCAGGCACCACACATGCTCAGGCATCATATGCCCAGGCACCACACATGCTCAGGCATCATATGCCCAGGCGTCACATATGCGCGCGGCGCATCAGCGCGCGGCGCATATCACATCTGCGCATGAAACATCTGCGCGTGAGAATAAAGAGAAGACCTCGCGCATCCTCAGGATTGGCGCGTATCACACATGCACATAATCAACCTCATCCTTATCCAAATCAGGATTAGGGCAACCCTGATTGTGCACGTCAGACAACCTTCCAGAAGGTATTTTTTTAAGGAATAAGAATATGCTGATGTTGACAGCTGCCAAATGAAAGGTCGACAACTCAGCATGACACATGTGCTACCACGTGATTACAACCAATGAGAAAGCGCCAGGTGTCCCAGAGGACACGTGGCGCAGAGCGATTGGAGGAGGCCAACAAGGCTGAGCCCAATCAGTGGAAACCCTAGCACTATAAATACAGCATCAACTCCACAAGGAGAGACACTGAATCATTCACAGTTACAGCCAGTAATATTTACATTCAATCATATTCAATTACATTCACTCACAGACAGTTACAACAAGTAACACAATCATACAGAGTATTCAGCTACTAAGCAATACTCTCCAGATTTCCTTACTCTGGACATATTATTATCTTCTCCACAAATACTTATTCTCACACCGGAGGGTTACCCCAAAGAGGACCCCTCTGTCCCTTTCTGAGGGGTAAGTTGACGGTGCTGTTCATTTTGTAGGTGGAAGAACCCAGATCCAAGAGAAACCATCGGTGAGATAGAATAATCATACCCGATGAAAGTAGATCGTCTACCAGTGAGTCGATCCACGCTTCTTCAGTACCATTTTTATTACACCAAGTATCTTAAAACGAATGGT
Source organism: Bidens hawaiensis (assembly GCF_021521415.1). Lineage (NCBI taxonomy): Eukaryota > Viridiplantae > Streptophyta > Magnoliopsida > Asterales > Asteraceae > Bidens > Bidens hawaiensis. The sequence continues at coordinate 420,317 of NW_027491521.1, forward strand.
TATATGTTTAACTTTCACGTACAAACAACTTTTAATTTACTTTATTTTGAGTATATAGATGTTAAGTAATTGAATTTCCTGTTAAAAATGTCCAACACCAAACCAGATTGAAAGCTCCTAAAATCTTGAAGAATATTTTATATAATAATTTGTTTGTTATAAAAAGATAAGTTATTCTTATTTTATTTAATCTTGTTTTGGATTTAAATTGTGTATTTGAGTTAGTATAGGATTAGAACCATGTGTTTATATATACCATAGGTTCAATGTGTTAGTTAATAATTAAGTTTTTCTCGTTTGTCGTTTTCTTAATAAAAAAGTCGATCGTGTGTTGATCAAATCTCGTGTTCGTGTTATTGATTCATGATGTGGTGTAAAACCCACATGTTTTCCTAATAATTTTTATGTTATTTTGTGCTTAAATGTTAAAGAATATCATTCGTTCTTGCGTGAATTTACACTTTTGTGTATGTGATAGGTCCCATGTTGAAGAGAGCGAGAAAACGAGTAAAATGGAGAAAGAATCAGCTAAAACAGAGCTCGGATGAAGCTGGTACGTGAGTACGAAGATAAACGAGTTGGAAGTCGAAAAACGTCAGAAAATGGCATGGCTGAGCTATGTGACCAGGTCATACCATTCAAGCAGCATCTGGTGGATTCCACCATGTGCCAAGGCTGCCAAGAACAGCCAGAAATCATAAAAACGACTGTTTTGTCTTCTAACGGGCTTTGTGGGCTTGTTTTAACCTGTTTTATATTAGGAAGGGGTGTTTAATGATATATTTAAAAACCCTAAACCCTATGAACGATTTTTAATCACCTTTCCAGCCATCACATCTGCTAAAGTCGAAATACCAAGGAGGAAAAGCTTCCTGATCGGAGTTTCATCAACCGGTTGTCGGTTTTGCTTGTTTTAACGTTTGTGAGTTCGTTTTTGAGTTTTATACTTTAAAACAAGTTCCAATCAGTTTGTAATGGATACCTTGAGCTTAATTATGATTATTATCTGCTGTTCGTTCATAATTATTGGCTAAACTTGTTTGAATCACCTAGGTTTGATGTTTAACGGTTAAAATTAACTAGTTTAGGGTGCTTAACAAGTGGTTGATTGTTTTTCTATTGTAAAGTTCATATTTTATGATATTATTATGTGTATACCCGCTGCCATAGATGTATCTCAGGTTGAATGCGCCCCGTGTGGTTGATTATTGCATGAATTAGTTTCGTGTAGGCGTTAATTGCATGTTTCGGTTAATACTTTGTGTGTTGATTGATTGTGGTAGGCATACCATTAGGGTTTGTGTTTCTTGGATCATTAAAGTCAGTAGGTTCACCACCTTTGAGTTGGACCAAAACCTTAGATGTCGGCTTATCTTGCTAGTTAGTTGATCGGATTAGTCGTTGCAAGACCACGTGCGGTTTTCCCATTGTCGGCTAGGTTAATTTTGTAAGTTGAGTTATTTTGTCTTTAGTATTGAATTACCCCTCTTCTCGTAGGTTTGTAATTAGCTCGAGCCTTAGTGAGATCTGTAACTTAGACATGGACCAAGTGATGAGTTATTAGGGTACGTAGATTAACAACCATGAATTAAAAGCTATCTAGTCGTCGTTAGGGTTTTCTGGTAAAACTGACCGTAGGGACCCGGTTTCCTTGACCTCACCTATGTTAGCTCATTTTTAAAACTCTGGTTTCAACCACATGTTAGCACCCGTGTCATTTTACGACAGTTAAGTCATCCTACCTAGGTGATTCGTTTTCTTATTATCGTTAGTTCCATTAAGTTTCATCGTTAGTTAAGTTAAGTTAAGTTAGTTAAGTTTAGTTAGTTTAAATAATTAAGATAAATAAATATATTGTTTAGGCAGGACTTAGATTAGGGTTAATTATCTGAGTCGTTCTCACGTGTCTTTGTGTTCGACATCTGGACTTCCATTAGACTGTGCTGCTACGCGACCGGTACACTTGCCGTTTGTATGAAGTTTAGTTAGGATTGTTTGGTTTTATAAATTTAAGACATAGTGTTGAATTGCGAGAATTAGTTATTAATATTTATATATAGCTTTTCGCACATCAAATTTTTGGCGCCGTTGTTGGGGACACTGTTTGAGGCGATTGGAGAACGACCCGAGTTGAGGACTTGCTTTTTATAGTTTTGTAGATATATTTAGATTAATATAGTTTATTTTAGTTTTCTTTAAATTAGTTTAATTTAATTTTAATTAATTTTCGTCTACTACTATCTGGTGCCTATGATCTGTTTGTGTTTAAGTGTGTAGTTATGGAGACTTACGGGAATGGGGTCAAAGAACAAAGACGTTACACCATCTGGCAGATGGAGATAAAGAGGATTCTGGATTGCAAAGAGAAAAATCGAGTGAAACCCCGGTTACGCTTGATGTTTGATTTAAGAGGGAATCTTCTGGGTTATGAAAACTCATCCGGTGAATTCATTGAGCAAATACCAGATCCGGATGAGGTAATGTTTGATTAGTTACGCATCATCCATGATACAAATCCAAATGCCTCATTTCCATCCGAACAAGCTTTAGATGGAATTCAACTTGGTTTAATGAGTCAATCACAACTTAGTGAGTCGATAATTGAATTTGAAGATTTGGGGATGGAAAAGCAGTTAGAGGAGTATGTTTGTAATAACCCAAATTTTTAGATAACAAAATAATACAATTATTAGAGTAGTTATGGACTTCACCGAAATTGTATTTGAATTTAAGATTTTGTTGGAAATTAAGCTGGATATTCAATCAAATAATATTAAATGAGAAAAAAATATATACGTGTTCAATTATGTTTTGAATAGGAGATGAAAACGTGAAGCTTTATGATACTTTCAAATTTGAATTAATATAAATTACCATATAACATGTTGGATAAATACTATAAATTTATATAAATAAACTCTATAGAAAACTAATCCATCGAAAAACTTGGCAAAGTAAGTTCCATGCTTATCCCTTAAGGCTTTTACAACCCCTAACCTTACCAGTTCTAATCGTTTTCCTCTACCTCCGTTCGCAAAACCACGACCTGTCACCACCAACCGCCGCCGCCATAATCACCCTAAATCTGTTGTGCCGTAGAGAGAGTCACGGTCGCATAGCCAACGTTCTGTTCTATCCGGATTCATAACCACCATATGTTCGTGACGTACGCCGCTCTCGCTCTTTGATACGTTCGGTTTGTGTTCGGCTATATATATTGAGGTACCGAATCAAAACCTTCGTCTGATTTGAATTTAAAGATAAAAATTTTGGTATCGTTTCGGTTTGTTCCGGCGACCGCGATTCGTTTAGTTTTGGTTCGACGAAGATTAGTCTCCTCGTATGTGTGTGTGCGGCGTGTGACGCATGCGTATGTCGTATTTGTGTATTGTGTGTGTATGGTGTTGAGTGTATGTGTGTGTTTGCAGGTGGTAGGTGCACAAGTGCATGGTGGGTTGAATTGTGTTCAAAAGGGGTGGGATTTGTGCGTGGTGATTGTGTGGGTATGAAATTGTGTATCAGTGTGTGTTGATTGTGTGTTTTGGTTTCCCACGCTGATAGAACAAATCAAATAATGATAAATAGTTTACTTTGTCAAATAATATGGATATAATTTTGTAAACTTAAGGAGTTGTTTAACACTTTTCTTTAACAAAAATCCTATACATTTGTGTTGGTAAAAATGTGTCTAAATAGACTTGATTCTCTTGTTAACATTAATACAATAATTAATGTAGGGTCTTTTGATGAACTTTAAATTATAAATGTTTTTTTTTTTCATTTCGGTCAACATACTTCATAACTGGTATTTAATGTATGTTAGATGGATTAAATTGTGAAAACTTCCATCTTTGAGTATGACATAGTAAAGATTTAAACGTCTCCGTCGCCGGAACAAAAGGTGCCAACGAATAAAACAACTAAATTAAGTTTTGTAAATTTAATTCAAACTATAAATGAAATGTAGGTGTTAGTACAACTCAATGTGGTTTCATAGCACTTTGGCCCCTAGAGGCGTATAGATCGATCTTAGCTCTGAGTTTGCGTTTGTTGTGTGGAGATGGAATAATGGGTGTACGCCACACTCACCGTCTCATAGGTGCATGGACTAGCTAGCTGTGTACCAGTCTGTTCTGTTTTGGCTCGTGGGTGCTTCCGTTTCACGTGACTTTGAGTTTTTGATATGTGTAGTCACGTGGTTTGATGTGTGTATATGTTATGATATGTTTCTGATATGCTTTCGTATGCGTTTGAGTATGTTCTGGCCAAGTGTCGGATCATACCTCCAAATTTTATTAAGTATATGTTTCGGTAAAAAGGTTGGTTTCGAGTTTGAATTGAAGTCCGTATATATATTTTCTTACGTCTGTCTTTTACCTATACTATTGTTCTTTCCATAACTGGGCAATTTTTGGCTCAACCGTATTTTCTTTTTTTTGTTTTTCTTATTTTGTTTTCAGGTAATCCGGGACTCGGGGATATTAGTGATGAGAGAGAATAATGAAGTTCAAGCTTTTAAAAGTTAATTCATTTTAGTTTAATATTGTGACTTAAGTTGATTTGATATTTGTAATGGTGACACGTCAGCCCGTTCCGGGTTGGGGTGTTACAGTTATGGTATCAGAGCTAAGGCTCTTTCCTGTAGAAAAGTTAAACCTTAAAATCAGAATTGTGAGCTAACGGGTAGACGTTGGGTTAGGACTTCACATTTCTTATCAATCTTCTGCTCATCGTTTTGTGATTACAATCTATTTGTTGAGTCTATTCTATTATTAACCAAAGGCTCTTCTCCTTTTTATGACTTTCACTAGTATTATTTGTTAAGCTTTTCTACCATTGTTTTGAATGCTCTACGAATGAAGACATCAAGATAATGACTACTGAAGACAAATGTTTGACACAGTTGTCCGGATCACAACCTTAATTTACCGGTCTACATTCGGTTCAAAATTTGTTTCCATGTATGTGTCTAGACGTTCGCAAAATCCATTTATCATCATTTGAATATATGTGATGCTTGCTGTTAATAAGAACTTTCAAGATTTTAACATCATTTCATAATTAACCTGTCATGACAACATTTTTTTTATTTCATAAACTCAACGAGGTCTTTAAGATGCATAATGGAAAGACGGTTAGAACATGCTCGTAAGGTAAATTGACGATTACGGTCGCGAACGTAATCGTGAATTTACAGGTACGTATGTGTGCTACTAAAATTCTATTGTGTAAATTAATGCTCCCCTAATACTTCAATATGACCTCGTCATATGATTTTCACTTCGTCGTGTAAATGTTGTGTCTTTTGTTTATTTATTTAATTAGTTGTATATGAGTTAAGGAATTTATTTTAACATAATATGATATTTGAATTTTTTCATGCGAGTCTTAAATTTTTAGTGTGCAATTGGTTACTACTTTTTATTTCTACTTATGTGTCACATATTTTAATTGTCTTTCTTTTCGGTTATTGGTTACACTATTTAGTCATATGCTTTAACTCATATATCTTATTTGTTTTAGTTATTACTTATCCACTTTGTTATATGTAATTTTGTATTCAAATGAAAATTTTTTATTTCCGTTTATAAGAACAAGTATTATTCGTTACAAGTTTTAGGCTACCCATAGTTTCGTTTAGTATCATCATGGCAACGAGTCAGCTATTTCGGTTGTTACGTTTTATCGTTGCGTATTTTGTATGCGCAAAATTTCATTTATATGCGTTCGTGAAGCTCAAAGTTTCATTTGTTTTCCAGTTCAGTTATTGTTTACACTTAATTAATTTCGAGGACAAAATTTTTTTTAGAGGCGTATAATTGTAATAACCCGAATTTTAAGATAACAAAATAATACAATTATTAAAGTAGCTATGGACTTCACTGAAATTGCATTTGAATTAAAGATTTTGTTGGAAATTAAGCTGGATATTCAGTCAAATAATATTAAATGAGAAAAAATATATACGTGTTCAATTATGTTTTGAGTAGGAGATGAAAACGTGAAGCTTTATGATACTTTCAAATTTGAATTAATATAAATTACCATATAACATGTTGGATAAATACTATAAATTTATATAAATAAACTCTATAGAAAACTAATCCATCGAAAAACTTGGCAAAGTAAGTTCCATGCTTATCCCTTAAGGCTTTTATAACCCCTAACCTTACCAGTTCTAATCGTTTTCCTCTACCTCTGTTCGCTAAACCACGACCTGTCACCACCAACCGCCGCCACCATAATCACCCTAAATATGTTGTGCCGTAGAGAGAGTCACGGTCGCATAACCAACGTTCTGTTCTATCCGGATTCATAACCACCATGCGTTCGTGACGTACGTCGCTCTCGCTCTTTGATACGTTCGGTTTGTGTTTGGGTATTTATATTGAGGTACCGAATCAATACCTTCGTCTGATTTGAATTTAAAGATAAAAATTTTGGTATCGTTTCGATTTGTTCCGAAGACCGCGATTCGTTTAGTTTTGGTTCGACGAAGATTAGTCTACTCGTATGTGTGTGTGCGGCGTGTGACGCATACGTATGTCGTATTTGTGTATTATGTGTGTATGGTGTTGAGTGTATGTGTGTGTTTGCAGGTGTGTAGGTGCACGAGTGCATACTGTGTGTACATGGTGGGTTGAATTGTGTTCAAAAGGGGTGAGATTTGTGCGTGGTGATTGTGTGGGTATGAAATTGTGTATCAGTGTGTGTTGATTGTGTGTTTTGGGTTCCCACGCTGATAGAACAAATTAAATAATGATAAATAGTTTACTTTGTCAAATAATATGGATTAATTTTGTAAACTTAAGGAGTTGTTTAACACTTTTCTTTAACTAAAATCCTATACATTTGTTTTGGTAAAACTGTGTCTAAATAGACTTGATTCTCTTGTTAACATTAATACAATAATTAATGTAGGGTCTTTTGATGAACTTTAAATTATAAATGTTTTTTTTTTCATTTCGGTCAACATACTTCATAACTGGTATTTAATGTATGTTAGATGGATTAAATTGTGAAAACTTCCATCTTTGAGTATGACATAGTAAAGATTTTAAACGTCTCCGTCGCCGGAACAAAAGGTGCCAACGAATAAACAACTAAATTAAGTTTTGTAAATTTAATTCAAACTATAAATGAAATGTAGGTGTTAGTACAACTCAATGTGGCTCGACTTTGCGTGCTTACTTATTGACTGCTAAGGTACGGTTTCTGGCTTCGTTCACTCTTAGTATTAATTGTATTCCGTTACTTCGTGTTCGTTTACTCATGGTATAAATTCTAATCCATTACTTTGTAGTACGGATTTTCGTTACGCGTCAGTTATATTTTGAGTTCAATTGTTTTATATAATATATAGCATGCAATAGATTATTTATTTGTACTCTTTATTGCATGTTCCGGTTTTAAATATGTTTAGTTATATGCTTTTATCTTTTGTACTCTGTCACCCGAGCATGTATGAAATGTTGTATGGGCGTCAACGGCATGCACTTATCGTGACAGTGCGTAATAAAATTTCACGGCGTCTCTAGCCTGTGCTTTCATAGCACTTTGGCCCCTAGAGGCGTATAGATCGATCTTAGCTCTGAGTTTGCGTTTGTTGTGTGGAGATGGAATAATGGGTGTACGCCACACTCACCGTCTCATAGGTGCATGGACTAGCTAGCTGTGTACCAGTCTGTTCTGTTTTGGCTCGTGGGTGCTTCCGTTTCACGTGACTTTGAGTTTTTGATATGTGTAGTCACGTGGTTTGATGTGTGTATATGTTATGATATGTTTCTGATATGCTTTCGTATGCGTTTGAGTATGTTCTGGCCAAGTGTCGGATCATACCTCCAAATTTTATTAAGTATATGTTTCGGTAAAAAGGTTGGTTTCGAGTTTGAATTGAAGTCCGTATATATATATTCTTACGTCTGTCTTCTACCTATACTATTGTTCTTTCCGTTACTGGGTAATTTTTGGCTCAGCCGTATTTTCTTTGTTTTGTGTTTCTTATTTTGTTTTCAGGTAATCCGGGACTCGGGGATATTAGTGATGAGAGAGAATAATGAAGTTCAAGCTTTTAAAAGTTAATTCATTTTAGTTTAATAATGTGACTTAGGTTGATTTGATATCTGTAATAGTGACACGTCAGCCCGTTCCGGGTTGGGTTGTTACAATGATCCTTCATGGGAAGACGAGTTTAGGGGTGAGTTTGGTGATGATTTGGTTGATTTTACAGTGATGGATGAAGAAGAGTTTGACCCACTTGGTGATTTGAAGTTGCTTGAAGATTTACTGTATAACGAGTCAAGTGTGGGGATCGAGAAGAAACTCTGTGAGGAGAACCATGAGGTAGTTGATGATTCAGTCCTTCTGAAAAAACGCCTCGCTTATGAAGAACCAGCACATGAACTTCCATTCATATCCATTCGAGACGTGTCGAGGTTTAAAAAGTTAACGAAAAGAATAAAGAGGATATCTAGGCCCAGAGATCATGGTGTGCAGAAGAGTTCGTCACTCCCGTTTCACTTCAAGGAATCATTTCTGGGGGAGTCTACGAGTTGGTGGGCCAAGTTCAGGTTGTATGTCAGGGCCCATGAAAGCGGTGCAGTTGGTTTCTTCCCGACCAGTTGTAAGAGGAGAGTGTTGAGGAGTATTGATGGGAAGCGAATAAAGGAGAAGCCTCCTGATTGAGGTTTCGGGAGCGAGTCCGCCCGAAGACTATTCAATAAACTTAGCGCTTCCGGGAGGCAACCCGGTAATATCTTTCCTTATTATTTTATTTTCATTTTTATTTTATTTCCGAGTTTTGCCGGCTGTTTCTTGTCTTACTTGCAGGTTATTCCTTGGTTGGTTGATGACGGATGATGAGCTAGAGTTTTAAACAAGTGTGGGGATGCAATTTGCTTAAGTATTTCCACTTTTGTTCGTGAAAGATGACGTTATTTGAAGATAGTTTGCTGATTCCATTTGAATTGATGAGCGCGGAACACGACTCACGAGGCATATCTTCTATTTACTAGGGGATTCTGTTCCAATTTATTAGTTTGTTTTTATTTTTTGCATAATTTTACTTGCAATTTCCTTTTTTCTAAACATTGAGGACAATGTGAAATTTAAGTGTGGGGATGGGAAATTGATGTGTTCGGCAAAGATAAAAAAAATTAATTGAGAACCTAAAAGAAAAATGTCCCAAAAATTTAATGAAAATTTTTGCAAATAATGGAAAATGATAGTAAATCAAAAATTGGTTTTTCAAACTACTAATAATATGAGATAATATAAAAGAAAACGTATTTAACTTGGGATGTGTCGGTAGGCTCAGCCTTGAGAATGAAAGGGCAATTTGATAAATGGGTAAACAAAAATCTTTTGTGGGTAAAGCGTTTTGTCCGTGGAAAATAAGTAATAAAAGGTCGGGCCATACTCAAGCCTCAATTCTTGGTATGAAATGTGAAAATATTGTAAATTTTAAGTTTGAATACGTTATCATATGATGCTTGGGTAGGTTTAACGTTAGAGTATGCCAAGTGGCCGGTGATATAAATCTTAAATCGTTTAGTTTAGTGTTTTACACTTCATTGGCGTATGGTTTTATAACCTTAATTCTTGTATTGATGGGACGCCTTGGGTCCGGAGACCATGGGTCTGTATGCAGTCTATTCATCTAGGTATTCACAATTCCTAAGTGGGGTTGTGAATATTTAAATAAAAGCTAAAAAAGAGCAAACCCGCAGTTTTCTGCCATATAAGTCAATAAACATGATCACTACGTACTAAAAGTACAAATACACTACTGACTTGATCATTCACGCTGTTAGCCATGTGGGGTCCCCTTGCCCGCGTCTCATTACCATTAAGAAACGGACCACAAGGGACATGCTACATGTAAACCCTACATATGAAATTTTGCATGCTCACCTATGGTGATGGTTTGGGGTATTGCTTGATAACGGGGGTATGTCATGTTGTGGGGAACACTAGCTATTAATTAAGTATACCTTAATTATATCTAATGGTTGCTTGGTAGACTTTGATGCTTAAGCTTAGGTGGATAAACAATACCCTTGATCGTCTTAACTATTCATATAAGAAAATAGAGCAATAAAAGTTTTAAATATGCTAATTTTGAGGTTTAAGTCAAGTTGGGGTGGTCTGTTCCGGTAAAAGCTGAAAATAAGCGGGTCTTAATTGTGTAAACCACTGAGTAATATATTTGTTGGATCTTATTTGTCCTGGTAAAGAATAAGGCATGGGTTTAAGTGGACAACAATATTGGCAATCTCAGTTTTTACATTTATCTGAGCGTTAAAATAACCTATATGTTTTCAAAACCATATTTTTCGATAATGATTCCATTGCAAATAGCTTTTTTAGGGACGAAAAAAGTTTAAGTGTGGGGATGTTTGATGTGGAGTAAAACCCACATGTTTTCCTAATAATTTTTATGTTATTTTGTGCTTAAATGTTAACGAATATAATTTGTTCTTGCGTGAATTTACACTTTTGTGTATGTGATAGGTCCCATGTTGAAGAGAGCGAGAATCAGCTAAAACGGAGCTCGGATGAAGCTGGTACGCGCGTACGAAGATAAACGAGCTAGAAGTCAAAAAACGTCAGAAAATGGCATGGCTGAGCTACGTGACCAGGTCATACCATTCAAGTAGCATCTGGTGGATTCCAACATGTGCCATGGCTGCCAAGAACAACCAGAAATCATAAAAACGACTATTTTGTCTTCTAACGGGCTTTGTGGGCTTGTTTTAACCTGTTTTATATTAGGAAGGGGTGTTTAATGATATATTTAAAAACCCTAAACCCTATGAATGGTTTTTAATCATCTTTCCAGCCATCACATCTGCTAAATTCGAAATACCAAGGAGGAGGAGCTTCCGGATCGGAGTTTCATCAACCGGTTGTCGGTTTGCTTGTTTTAACGTTTGTGAGTTCGTTTTTGAGTTTTATACTTTAAAACAAGTTCCAATCAGTTTGTAATGGATACCTTGAGCTTAATTATGATTATTATCTGCTGTTCGTTCATAATTATTGGCTAAACTTGTTTGAATCACCTGGGTTTCATGTTTAACGGTTAAAATTAACTAGCTTAGGGTGCTTAACAAGTGGTTGATTGTTTTTCTATTATAAAGTTCATATTTAATGATATTATTCTGTGTATACCAGCTGCCATAGATGTATCTCAGGTTGCATGCGCCCCGTGTGGTTGATTATTGCATGAATATTTTCGTGTAGGCGTTAATTGCATGTTTCGGTTAATACTTTGTGTGTTGATTGATTGTGGAAGGCATACCATTAAGGTTTGTGTTTCTTGGATCATTAAAGTCAGTAGGTTCACCACCTTTGAGTTGGACCAAAACCTTAGGTGTCGGCTTATCTTGCTAATTAGTTGATCGGATTAGTCGTTGCAAGACCACGTGCGGTTTTCCCATTGTCGGCTAGGTTAAGTTTGTAAGTTGAGTTATTTTGTCTTTAGTATTGAATTACCCCTCTTCTCGTAGGTTTGTAATTAGGTCGAGCTTTAGTGAGATTTGTAACTTAGACATGGACCAAGTGATGAGTTATTAGGGTACGTAGATTAACAACCATGAATTAAAAGCTATCTAGTCGTCGTTAGGGTTTTCTGGTAAAACTGACCGTAGGGACCCGGTTTCCTTGACCTCACCTATGTTAGCTCATCTTTAAAACTCTGGTTTCAACCACATGTTAGCACCCGTGTCATTTTACGACCTTTAAGTCATCCTACCTAGGTGATTCGTTTTCTTATTATCGTTAGTTCCGTTAAGTTTCATTGTTAGTTAAGTTAAGTTAGTTAAGTTTAGTTAGTTTAAATAATTAAGATAAATAAATATATTATTTAGGCAGGACTTAGATTAGGGTTAATTATCTGAGTCGTTCTCACGTGTCTTTGTGTTCGACATCCGGACTTCCATTAGACTGTGCTGCTACGCGACCGGTACACTTGCCGTTTGTGTGAAGTTTAGTTAGGATTATTTGGTTTTATAAATTTAAGACTTAGTGTTGAATTGCGAGAATTAGTTATTAATATTTATACATAGCTTTTCTTACATCAATTCACCCGCTAAAAGTTTAACAAGTGGTATCAAAGCCTAGGGCTCGTACCGGGAAGCGGGTTCGAAGATTGGAGGAAGCCTCCACCGTCAGGTGCGTCCGTCGGTGGAGGGCGACGTGAAAGAAAGGATTTGGTCGATACCAGAAGACTAAAAACAACAATAGACGAAGACGGTTAGGTGTTTCGCGTCAGTCATTGTCGTGCGGGAGTGCCGTTTGGGACGACAGGGATGATGATATCCGTGGCTGTTAGAGAAGAAATATGGTGGCGGTAAATCTTGATTGGCTCATGTGAAGAAGTTGGCCATGGAGCAACATGCCGTAATATGGAATGTTCTTGTTTCACCGCCTAAAGTTTAACAAGTGGTCAGTGATTCGTTTCAGGTCGACAGTTGTCGTACCGAAATGCCGTTTAAGAAGGAGGGGCGTTCGTACGTCTGTGGCAGTTTTACAGGAGATAAATGGTGGTGGAGTCTTGGTTGGATCATGTTAACTGTTAATGAGTTTACCATGTATCAATAGGCCGTAATATGGAATGTTCAATTATGTTGTGTCCCACCCATTCTTTTACTTCCTGTTCATACAACAAAAGTAATTAAAGTAGGATTTTTCAGAACAGAACCGACCACCGAAAGTTTCCAATCAAAGATGTGTCCTTGTTTCGATTGTGGTTAGTTTCCGATCGAACAAAGGTGCGTCTTTGTTCTGATCGAGCTGAGTAAGTTTCCGATTTAAGGTGTGTCCCAGGTTCCGATCGTAAAGGAGTTGCTACCTGTTTGTCGAGTTAGTGACTGAACCGCCAGAAGTCGAAGGAAACAAGGGCCGACTGTTTTAGTTTGTTTAAAAAAGAGAACCCGATCAAAATTTGAAAGTGTTCATATTCGATCGCGGTGATTGAAGGGTAGGCTGAAATCAATCATATGAGCAAAGCAACCTTGGATCGATGACGCGATCAAGAACTGGTGAACATCAGAACATGTAGTAGTCGATTCAATTTTTTGCATGGATAAGGCATAGTTGTTGATGCATGTATAATCTCACTAATTCATGGCTTAAGGGTGGCATACATGTGTTTTATCCATTACTATTTGGGTGGCCCGATTTTCAGCGGTTTAGTGGAGAACTAATGAAGGCTTATAGTAGTTACAAGATGGTTCATGTCCCCCGGTATAAGGGAGTGCAACAAGGTTGTGGGTCAACTTAGTTTTGTGTTCATATATCGAGTTAAAGGATTCGGTGATGATGTGCCATCACCGTGTGTCGGAATTGTTAAATCTCTGTGTGTTGAGGAGTGATGATGAGCCAATATCGTGTGTAGGGATGGTTAAATATCCATGTCGAGCAGTGATGTTGTGCCATGATCGTGTGTCGGTATGGTTAAATCTCCGTCTGTCGGGATGATAAAATCTCCGTTTGTTGGGGTAATTTAGTGGGTTGGATTGATGACCCAACAGTCCTGAGTGGTAGCGTTCCCACCTTGTCAGGCTCTTTAAACGAGACAACATCAGATGTTCGGGGTCTAGTTTCGGGACCAAATCGTAACGTACAAGTCAGCAGTGGTTCAGGTTGTTGACAATAGCGAGGGATGAGTTACGGAGCTAGATCCGGTGGCTAAAAATGGCCACATAGGTATGGTTTTGGGGCAGTCAAATTAGAAGACAGCGGGTTCGATGGTTTCGGTTTCGGTTTGTACGGACAGTGGGTTCGTAGGAGACCACCGAAGATGATCAAGGCATGTGATAAGGCCTTTTGAAGGTGAGTTGAATATATCCTAGATCTTGTGTAGATTAAGGAGTGACGGACCAAGATGCAATTCGTGTGAAGGCATGTGACGAGTCCAAGAATCAAGTCCAAAGATATACGAGTGTTGAGGGTTGTGAAAGACCTTAAAGGAACAAGTATGAATCTAGAGGGAGTGTTAAATTTGACACTTGAGTCGAAGTCGAAAGACGTGACTGTGTTGAGTCGTGGGTTGTTTCGAGTCGAGGTGCTTCGTGTGTGTCATGGTTAAAAGAAGTTTGGTGTTGAGTGAGAGTGTTAAAAGTGTCAAACACCAAACCAGATTGAAGGCTCCTAAAATCTTGGAGAATATTTAATATAATAATTTGTTTATTATAATAAGATAAGTTAGTCTTATTTTATTTAATCCTATTTGTTTTGGATTCAAATTGTGTATTTGAGTTAGTATAGGATTAGAACCATGGGTTTATATATACCATAGGTTCAATGTGTTAGTTAATAATTAAGTTTTTCTCGTTTGTCGTTTATTTAATAAAAGAGTCGATCGTGTGTTGATCAAATCTCGTGTTCGTGTTATTGATTCACCCGCTAAAAGTTTAATATTTCCGTCCATAAAATCGTGATCTAACAATCACCAACATTCATATATTGAACTTTTATTTATAAAGGAGACACAAATAACACTTATATCTTTAATGTGAGTTGGTTTATAAATAGAAAGTTCAACATATATATGGATGGCCTATGTGATATGCGTGTTTTGCACAGTTTGATCATTTATTTTTAAGAATTATAGATCTGGTCACCGCTATTTATAAAAATGTAAAGCCATTTTGTCTTCTATCAATAAATTGAGAAAAATATTATATCCAGGGTTTCTCTTACGGTTTAGACGTGCAATATAGTTCATAAATCTCAAACATCAACATAAAAGCAATGTAATTATCTCATTCAAAGTCAAACATGGGAACTAGTACAGTAACAATTTCTTGAATAAATTAAACAACTAAAGTTTGACTACTATGAATGTCAGTCTTTTGCCCGGATAAACTGGTCCAAATGCCAATCAATCCTTATTCCTACCCTAGTTAACATGATTTGCATACAATAAATCAGTCTTGTTGAGCGAGTACTGGCTTTTTACATACAATAAGTTAGTTTTGTTGAGCGAGTACTAGCTTTACTAAACCCATAAACTACATTTATAGGCTTGGCTATAGAAAATAACTTCAATCATATTATACATACATTGATTACGTACATACATACATATATCATAAATACATATACACGAATTAAATCAAGTAACAGTTTAACATAAACATATCATACATATTTATTTGTATGTATATAAGGTGCTGTTTGTTTTTGAAGAAAAAAATTGTTTACAATCTGATTTCATCTGATTTAATGTCTGCAACTGAAGATGTGGTCTGAATGTTTGCAATCTGAAAATATAATACTGTTTGTTTTATGAACTGGATATCGTCTGCATAAGCTGAAAATTAGTTATATATTATATATATTACAGTAGATAAAAGTCATTTTAACGTTTGTAGACTGTTAAAAAAATTGGTAGTGGTGTACGAACTATGAAAGTGGGTGGTGGTGATGGACGGTTGTGATGGTGGGTGGTGGACCATGATGGTGGCCGACAATGGGTGGTGGTGGGTGGTGGATTATGGTGGTGGTGGATGGTTGTGGCGGGTGATGGTGGTGGTGGTGGCGGGGGTGGTGGTGGTGGATGGTGGTGGCGGGTGGTGGTGGCGACGGACGGTGGGTGGAGGTGGTGGTAGTGGACGATGGTTGGGGCCGACGGGGGTGGTGGTGATGGACGGTGGTGGGTGGGTGGTTAACAGTGGTGGTGGTGAGTGGTTGACGGTGGTGGTGGTGGACGGTGGGTGGTGGTGGGTGGTGGCGGTGGCAGACGGTGGGTGGTGGTGGCGGCAGACGGTGGATGGTGGTGGTGGTAGCGGATGGTGGGTGGTGGTGGTGTTGGACATTGAGTGTTGGTACTTGGTATGATGTTAAGAAGTGTGCAGAAGTGTGAAGATGGTGAAAAAAACTTATTTTTTAAGATCATAAAAGCAGTTTTCAGATCTTTATTTTTTAAAACAAACAGTCTTCAAGAGCTTATGTCTGCGCGTCCGCAGACATAGGCTCCTTGCAGACCTTATAAGCAAAAACAAACATAACCTAAGTGTGATCATGTGTATGTGTATCTGTATGTAATATGTGGATAGTATATGTATAATGTATAGCTCACAAGGAAAAAGACAAACTACATCAATGCTCGTCGTCATCATGTATATATAACATTATACGTCAAATTAGATTTGATGCAGTTTTGGAAGTGATCAATGGCTCAAGAGACTTATGATTATTCAAAGACGATAAAACGAACCAATGGTTCAAGAACAATGTTCTTTTAATATAAAACTCAATCAAAAACTGAATAACAAATAAACCCTAGCACACTATCTATACTAAAAGAAAAGAAGATAAATATGGAAACGAGATAAACGTAAAATAATAAAAGATAAACTAATAATAAAAAAGATTCTCGATGCTCCTGCATCAAGATTGAATTTCAAAATGGTACAGATAAATTACATTGCATTGTATCTGTGATATTCAAAGTTTTAAACAACATGACAAGTTCATCTTCTACATAATTTTTCAAACCATAATTAATGTAGGGATTTATTTTAGCAAAGATTTTAGTCATCAATGCATTTGCAAGTCTATGGCTCTGTTTATAGACCAAGACAGCAACATAACACTTTGTTTAGGTAGGTAATGACTCGCCACATGTCATTGGGGTGGGGGGGGGGGGGGTGGGGGGGGGGTCACCTCAGACAAACAAGAAGAAAACATTCGATTGTGGGCTATTCAACTTTGTTTTTTCCTAGATGATCTCCGTGCATTAATGGGTCGACCAAGCTCAAAAACGAGTACTTTAAGACCACTGTCACACCCCGATCAAAGGCGGCGGAACATGCCGGAGTGCAACGAATTGCTCAAGAACACAAGACACTGTTAAAGTGACTATATTTAAACAACTCATTCACTTCATTTAATCATCAAAAGTAACACAACATCGTTCATACAAAATAACACCAAATGCAAGAAATAAATTGTTCATTCTTCTAATAACCTAAAACGGTCTCAAAATAACTTAGCGTCTTCCAAACTCCAATCAACCAATAATCAAACTTGCAACAATGCATAAAATATAATTTGTCAACACGTAAGTTGGTGAGCAATTTCATAGTTTTGAGTATATATAATATGAGGCAAATCCACAACTCGTATATGAAACTATAAATAAAAGCAACAATTGCGGTATATAAATCATAAATAAATGAGGATAATTTCTAATCAGTAACAACCAACATACTCGGATAATGAGGCCCTATTCTACTAGCACAAGGATAAAATATAGTTAGGGGTGCGTATGATCATACTTATTGAGGCTTAACAACAAAATAAACACCCGTGCACGTAAAGCATATGAAACATATAACACACAATAGATCAAGTATTCTAAGTATCATACACCTTAAAGTTTGTGGTTTAAGGATTGAGTATATTAAATCATTCTTGTTTTGAATAAGTATGCATGTTACCCCCAAAGTATAAAAGTGAAAACGGGGGATGAAATGTACTCACGTGAAATAAGTAACTTGAAGTATTAGTTGCAAATAAAAGGAAAGGTAAGTTCAACGAGCAAGACCTAGATTAAGAGGGTCTTGAGTTAGTAGTTGTCTTAAAAGCTTTAAAGTAAAATAACATAACAAGTAAGATAAATAATTAAAGTTTGAGGGTTAAAGTGTAAATACATAAGAAATTAAAGTAATGGTTTTTGAAAAGTAAGTTTACTCGAAATCAGGTCTCAGTATTCTATCCATTAGTTTTACTTAACCTTTGTTAAATAAATATTTGAGTATAATTGCGATATTGCAAGACCCTTTGTTATATAGATACTAAGACGAGATTTTACGAGTGTTCGGATTTGTCGGTTCGAGTCTTGATAATTGGTCAAGCTCGAATCCGAGATTCCAAAGTGATAAATGTTATGAGATAACTCAATGAAATCAAAAGAAACTTAACCAAGTGTGCAGTTCTATTAGAAAGAACCTCAACGTCCGTTGAGCGGGTGTTTGGCTTTGTTGGTCCAAACTTGTTATAAGACCAAGTTGATCTAACATGCCAAGTGTTTTGAGAAAATAATTAAAATTAGTTTATAATATAGTTTTAGAGAAAAATACGAGATTCGGTGGCCCAAAACACAACTAGTGTGTCTTAAGCGAGTGAACCCGGTTTAGCTCGGTCTTGGTTTGGTCCTTGACTCGGAATATGACCGAGGATGGTTACCACATACCCAATACCATAGAACTTATTAAAATAAATTTAGAAATGATAATACTCAAGTCTTACATACAACATGTTAATAATAAAGTATTTAAACAAGAGTTTTGTTTTGGTTCGGTCCTTGACTCAGAATGAAATCGAGGATGGTTGCCACATACCCAAATACCATTGAACTATTAATATGATTTGGAAACTAAAATGACTAGAAACTAAACAATAATAATAAGCTTAAACAAATTTAAAGTGTTAGCAAGGACTATAATAGTCCTCCATGTAGCCTTGCTTAGCAATACACCTAAACCGACCATGGCCGGAGAATGGAAAGCCAAGGTAACAAGGGAAGTATGTTTTAAACAAACTATAATAACAAACTTTAATTAACAAGAATGAGTTAGAACAAAGATTAGCATCAATTTGACATTGAGAAGTCAAACTATCAAGAGTTTGAAAGATGAATACTTAGATCTAGATTGGGAGAGTTTTGAGGAAGAATGAGCAACAAAAATGGGTGCATTGGACTTGTATTTATTGTGAAAAAAAGCAAAGGTTACCCATAAGAGTTATGCATGCATTTTTATTGGTTAAAATGGTCAAACAAGGTGGATGGTGGTGGAAAAAGTAAGGGTTATCCATTAGTTTAAAACACCCCTTTAGCTTTGGTTGTTTGGCGATTTGGGTCCCTGAAGTTCGTTTTAAGGCGTTTTTAATAATAAAAGGGTGTTTTAAGACACCGTAAATGGTGTTTTCTTGATCCGACAATTGTGAAACATAAAACCCAATATTTGATCAATAATGAAAGTTCCGAAAGACAAAATGGGTCGGGTTTCCGATACAAATACAAATACAAATACAAGTTAAACCGAAAATGACGAATGTCACAGTCTTCCCTACTTTAGGAAATTTCGTCACGAAATCAGGAAGAATCCGTAATAAACAAATGCGGGTACTTTTCCCTCATAGCGTCTTCTCGTTCTCAAGTAAATTCAGCTCCACGCCGTGATTCCTAGTGGACTTTAACTAAACAGATGCGGCTACTTTTGGTTCGTTTCTCATTGCGATCCATGATTTCAACGGGTTTTTCGATCATTTGCAAGGTTTCTTTGATACGCACTTCGTCGAGAGGTAAGCACCTTTTGAGGTTCGAGACATGAAAGGTTAGATGAACACCGGTATGTTCTTGCTGTAAATCGAGCTTATAAGCCAATTTTCCAATCCGTTAGAGGCTTTTGAATGGGCCTACGAAACGAGGAGCTAGTTTTCCTTTCTATCCAAAACAGACTACCCCCTTCCAAGGGGATACTTTGAGAAGGACAAGGTCGCCAACATTGAATTCAAGAGGCTTTCACCGTTTGTTGGTATAGCTCTTTTGACGACTTCTAACAGCGAGAATATTTTTGCGAATTTGATTGATACGATCGGTAGTATCTTGGACCATCTCGGGACCAGTGATTTGGGTTTCACCAATCTCGTTCCAACAAATTGGGGAACGACACTTACGACTATAAAGAGCTTGGAAATGAGCCATACTAATGCTAGAATGATAGATATTGTTGTATGAGAATTCGATAAGTGGGAGATGAAAATCCCAATTTCCACCAAAATCAAGTACACAAGATCGAAGCATATCTTCAATGGTTTGGATTGTATGCTCGGATTGACCATCGTTTTGAGGGTGCTAAGTGGTAATAATATCAAGGTGAGTACCCAAAGCCTCTTGAAGCGATTTCCAAAAACGGGAGGTGAAACGAGCATCACGATACGAAATAATGGTCAATGGAATACCATGGAGGCGTACAATTTCACGAATATAGATTTGAGCGAGTTGTTCGATAGAGTACTTCTCTCGGATCGGGATGAAGTGAGCCGATTTGGTCAATCGATTGATGATTACCAAAATACTATCATTTTGCTTTTGAGTGGGGGGTAATTTGGTGATAAAGTCCATTGCAATGTCTTCCCATTTTCAAACGGGAATAGGAGGTTGCTTGAACACACTAAAAACTTTTTGATGATCGTCTTTAACCTTTGAGCATGTAAGGCATTTTGAGACGTAAAGTGCCACGTCTTTTTTATACCCGGCTACCAATAAATAGATCGAAGATCGAAGTACATCTTATCCGAACTGGGATGCACGGAATATCATGACATATGAGCTTCACCGAGAATGAAAGTACGAAGTTCATCATGATCGGGAACCCACAAACGATTGAGAAAATAAAGAAAGCCATCGGGATTGGTTTCGAGTTGAAGTTCGGCTCCACGTGACATTTCGTCATACATATTGCCTTCATTAATAGAGGCGCATTGGGCTCGATAGATTCGGTCTTGAAGATCGATTTGGATAATGATGCTATGTAGCAGAACGATTTTGACATTAACTTTACGACTAAGGGCATTGGCTACGACATTCGCTTTACAGGAGTGATAGCGAATTTTGCAATGGTAATCACTAAGTAATTCGGCCCATCGACGTTGTCTCATGTTGAGAACTTTTTGGTCAAAGATGTGTTGAAGACTTTTATGGTCGGTGAAAACTACACATTTTGTGCATAAAGATAATGTCTCCATATTTTGAAAGCGAAAACGACGGAACCAAGTTCGAGATCATGAGTCATGTAATTCTTTTCGTGAACCTTAATTTGTCTCAAGGTATATGTGGTAACTTGACCTCGTTGCATGAGAACACAACCGAGACCTTGGTTGGACGCATCGTAAAATACCACAAAATCGTCGTTTCCATCGGGGTGGGTTAAGACGGGAGCATTGCAAAGCATATGCTTTAAAATTTGGAAAGATTCTTTTTTTTCCGTCTCTATTAATAAGGTTTTCCCTTTTGATTTAGTTCGGTGAGGGGTAACACGATTTTGGAGAACTTTAGAATGAATCTCCGATAATACCCAGCCCAACAAGAGAAAGATCGGATTTCCGTGGGTGTGGATGGAGTTTTCCAATCTTTTACGGTCTCGATTTTGGCGGGATCAACATGAATACCTTTATCGTTGACGATGTGTCCCAAAAATTGAACTTCCTTTAACCAAAATTCACATTTTGAGAACTTGGCATAAAGTTTTTCTTTTCTTAAGAGATCAAGAATGGAACGTAAATGATGCTCATGTTCGGCTTTGGTTTTGGAGAAGATGAGGATGTCATCGATAAAAACTATTACGAATTGTCCAAGAATGGTTTGCAAACGCGGTTCATGAGGTCCATGAATACCGCGGGTGCATTGGTTAATCCGAAAGACATAACCATGAACTTGTAATGTCCATACCGAGTATGAAAAGCAGTTTTAGAAATTTCGTCTTCATGACACACAATTGATGATAACCCATCGAAGATCGATTTTGGAAAAACAAGTTGCGTCTTGGAGTTGATTGAAGAGGTCGTCGATTCGAGGCAAAGGGTAACGATTCTTGATGGTGAGTTTATTGAGTTCATAGTAATCGATACACATGCGAAACGAGCCATCTTTCTTTTTCACGAAGAGAACACGAGCACCCCAATGGGAAGAACTTGGTCGGATAAAGCCCTTATCGGAGAGTTCTTGAAGTTGGTTCGATAACTCTTGCATTTCCGAAGGAGCTAAACGATAGGGAGCCTTGGCTACAGGAGTCGCGCCGGGCACAAGGTCGATTCGAAATTCAACCGGAAGAATGGGTGGGAGGCCAGAGACGTCTTCGAGAAAAACGCTTGGAAATTCACAAACAACAGGAATGTCTTGAATTTTCTTTTCTTCGAGGTCTTTCGCCACCGCTTGGGCTAGAAAAGGAACGTATTTTTGGCGCAAGTACTTTCGAGATTGAGAGCATGACATGAGGTTGAGTTTCTTGGGAATTATTTTGCCAAAGACTTTGAGGGTTTTGCCATTGACGAGCGGGATTAGAATAAATTGTCATACAAACGACTTCGGCACGGTGCAAAGCTAACCAATCCATACCTACTATGATGTCGAAGCTTCCCATTTGCATCAGGATGAGGTTGATCGAGAATTTGTGCTAGCAAAGAGTGAGGATACTATCTCGAATAACCGAATCGATGGTGATGGAACTACCATTGGCGACTTCGACGAAAAAAGGGTGAGAAAGTTTAGTGCAAGGCAAGACAAGGATAGATTCAAATTTACAAGAAACAAAACTCCTACCAGCTCCAGTATCAATTAAAATTGAAGCTAAATGTTCATTTACTAAAAACGTACCGTTCACCACGTCGTTGGCAACTTGAGCTTGGTTGGCATTCATCATAAAAGCACACCCTTAGTTGTCGTGGTTGACTTGTTGAGCTGGAGGAGGAGGAAGAGCTTGTATAGCTTGCGAAAGGGCTTGCATCACTTGGAGCGGTTGAGCCGGAGGAGCGAAGAGTTGCGGGACTTGAGGTTGATAGGTTTGAACCTGATACGCTTGGGATTGGTAATACGGAGTAGGCATGATTTGAGTTTGGTTAACAAGGGCAAGTTGAGGACAAGCATTGCGGAATGGTTCGAGTCTCCACAATTGAAACAAGATCTAGGTTGAGGAGGAGGATTTTGGGCAAAAGGCATGGTACGGTTTTTGTTAGATGGAGCAAACCTTGATGGAGCACATTGCGCATGGGAGATTTCCCGATACACGTTGCTAAGGTGACCATAGCGGTTACACTTCGTGTAATGGCGACAAGCGGAGTAAGAGAGATGATGGCGTTGGAAAGTGTTACATAGGGGATGCAAGTCAGAATACGGTTTTCGGTTTTGGGGTGCTTGGGATTGAGATTGAGGTTGAGATGGATGAGTGACGGCATAGTTTCGGTAATTGGGTTTGCTTTTCTTCTTAGAGTGGTGGGATGAGTTGCAGTCGTTTATGGATTGAATTTGAGGGTCAACTTCGGTGAGGGTTGATGGTTCGGGTGTACTTTTTTCATTGGGTTTCTTGGAACTTTTGATAGCGAGGGTACCGGCTTTGACATGGTTTTCGGAAAGAGCACCGGCTAAGGCAATTCATCGTGGAGGGTTTGCGGATTACTACTCATCACCGAGTCACGGATTTGCATAGGCAAACCGCCGACATACTTGTCAATTGCCCGTTCGAGGGGAGTGGCCAAGTGAGGAACCAAGAGACTAAACTCATGAAAGCAGTTAGAGTAGGCGGAGTTGTCACCACTCTCTTGCTTAAGTTCCCAAATTTCAGATTCGAGTTTTTGGAGTTCATTTTTTGGGCACAATTTATTCATCATGACATCCTTGAGCTTGGTCCATGAGTAGGACATAGCTACTTCCGTCTCATTAGTGAACATTTCGATATTATACCAAGTGCGGGCGGTCTCCTCGAACATGCTTGAGGCGTACGTGATTTTCTTGGATTCGCGGCATTCACAAAGATTGAAAACGCTTTCCAACTTTTCGAACCATTGCAACAAGTTAGTGGCACGGTTCTTGCCATAAAACGAAGATGGGTTGGCATCGGTGAAATATTTCAAGATGAAAGGTGCGGGGCTAGGCATGGCTTGGGTAACGGTGGGTTGGGTGGCGTGAATTTGAGTTATTAGCCCGAAAATCATAGCGGCGATTTCTTTAGTAACCATAGTGGCCATCCGACGACCGGAGTTAAGCTTGCGAGTGTGCGACGAAGAGGAGATATTCTAAAATAATAAAAGAGAAATGATATAAGTTTGAGGTAATGGATATAAGTATGAGGATAATGAGTAAACATGGGATTTTATCGATTGTGAGTTCTAGAGTTATGAGGATGGGGATGTTAAAAAAAATTCTTTTGTTAGTAAATCAAGTAAATAGATAAATTGTTAAATAGTTTTATTCTTTGAAATTTGAAAATAATGTGTTAGGATTTAAAAGCGGGAAAACTTGCATGAACCACCATGAATTGTTGTCCTAATATTAAATATAAAAAAAATCGTATAAAGTGGGGAGTTGAACATGTGCACGTAATCGCCGTGTTTTACACATTTTATCCCAAATATCGTAATAATAACAATAAAAAGTAAACAATGAGGCAATCGAGATGTCGAAAACATTAGTCCACGTATCACCGTTTCTCTTATTCTTCCAACAAAAAAATATAAGGAGGCAACCGAAACGCTTGCATTCGACAACTTAAAGTTGTTGACATGTATAACATGGTTCGTTGGTGATATACGTCCATTTATACATCTCGAATCCCTTGTAAAGTTATGTTTATTTAATGTTTTGAGTTTGGTTTTAGTTTGTGTTTTGTTAATCTTTTATTAATTAAGGTTTTTGAGTCAAGTATTATATGTTTATTGTGTTTTATATCGTTTGGTGTCTTGCATGTTAAGCTTTAATTCTTTCTATCATTTTATAAGACGTTTATGTTCGTTTTGATTGTCACCAGTTACATGATTAGTACACTTATTGCTTTGATTTATTCTCATGTAGATGGTGGCTTGAGGGTCAAGGGAAAGAAGGTCTCGAAGGTTCTTATCGTAGCTTGGAGTTCAAGAAAGAATTACACAAGATCTAATATGATTAATAAAGAAATAATAAAACAAAAATCCGGAATACACTCCTGTAGTGCGCCACGCCGCGCGAGGGCATGCCCAAGGGGGGCCGCGTGGCGCCTAGGCCTCCCTGGTCAACCGTTTTTGCAAGTCAAGCCATCTTGTTCTATATATATACCATTATAAACCTAGCCGATTGGAGACACTTTGGCAGCCGATTTTCCAAGGTCTTGAGCTAAATTTGAAGGTATTTTGGAGGCTAGGAAAAAGGAGGATCATAGAGCTTTCGTACAAGTGTTCAAGGATCAATTGCAAAGGGTTTTATCGCTCTAACTTTCGTCCCTTGTTCATTATTTGTCATGTCTTTCCTCTTCGTTTTTTAGACTTGTTTAGGATTGTTTTTAATAATGATTCTAGGCTAGACTTCATGTCTACCTAGGTTTGATGAACATGTTTGATGCATGATTCTTGCTTTGGACTAATTGTTTGATTATGGTTTCGTTATTTTAATAGTAAAAGACTTGATTTTGCTTTCATGATGCATATGAGTATTTAATATCTTGGTTGATTATTAACTATTGCTTCACATAGATCTTTTATCTCTTGATTGTGTTCTTTAGATTTAGGGTTTATGTTTAATCATTACTTGGTGTTTTGATTATTGTGATTGAATGGGCCCATTAGATCACAGAAGCTTGTTGATAGTTGGTTAGGGTTTTGAATGTTCTGCTAAATTCCAATAGCTGTAAGGTGAGGAGTTGTTCATGTGTCTTGGTCAATCACATGCTAGGATAGATTAATGACAATATTCTTGCTTATTGTGTTGATCCATGTTCATGATGTCATGTTAGTTTATCAAGTTATCTAGGGTTTAGTGTTTCGTGAGATTGCTTGCCTAAGATACTATTAATTAATCCTATTTGATAATTTTAAGGAAATCAATATAACTGATTGCTTAATAATCTAATAATTGTTCTTTGGGATTTCGTTTGAATCAGTCAAGGGTCCTTTAGGGTTTGCTAGATGAATCTGTTTAGAAATCAGTTTCCAGAATCATGTTATTTGTCCATTGCTTGATGATTGTTGATGCATGGGATTCTTACCTAGGTAGATTCCTTCTCTCATTGGTTTCGATCTTGTGTTTAATTGCTTATTTATCGTTTACTTGTTTATTTGCTTTCTTAGTTTAATCTTAATTTAAAAACCCCCTTAAAACATTAATAATAAATAGTCGTGTCATAAGTCGAGTCTTATTAGTTAATTAACGTAATTTATAGAGTCCTGTGGGTCGATATTTTGGACTTACTTAGCTTTAGTACAATTGACCGGTTCACTTGCCGGTGTTTTGTGTAGTTGAGTCTTAAGTCTAGTTTTTATTACTTGTTTAGTTTAGCTAATATTTAATTGACTGTTTCTAACACATCAGTTGGCCTAGAAGACGAACACTACAATTCAATCATCCCAGGTAAGTAAATCACCTTCGATTCTTGGAATCTTTTTGTCAAATGATCGTTTCATAGTGTTTCGTCCCCTATGTTGGCTACAAACCCGTCATAGAGTCAAGCTTTAAGGAGATGATAAATAACGGGATCCAAATTAAGTTTGTGATCCATAAAAATATCATAAAAATCTACTTTTTGCGGTAAGGTAAAGATACTTTGGGATTAAATGAAATAAATAAGTAAATAAATATATATAAGTGAATGAACAATCAAATAGGGCAACACATATAGGTAACACGTATAAGGACCCTAAAGCAAAAAACTAAACTAGGCCGTTACGTCTAACCGCCTATCATATAGTCATGGCTCTGATACCAATCTGTCACACCCCGACCAATGGAGGCGGAACTTGCCGGGGTGCAACGGATTTCTTAAGAACACAAGAAACTATTGAAGTGACTATATTTAAAAACTCATTCACTTCATCTAATCATCAAAACTAACATAACATCGTTCATACAAAATAACACCAAATGCAAGAAATAAATTGTTCATTCTTCTAATAACCTAAAACGGTCTCAAAATAACTTAGCATCTTCCAAAATCCAATCAACCAATAATCAAACCTGTAACAATAAATAAAATATAATTTTCAACACGTATGTTGGTGAGCAATTTCATAGTTTTGAGTATATATAATATGAGGCAAAATCCACAACTCATATATGAAACTATAAATAAAAGCAACAATTGCGGTATATAAATCATAAATAAATGAGGATCCTTTCTAATCGGTAACAACCAACATACTCGAATAATGAGACCCTATTCTACTAGCACAAGGCTAAATAGTTAGGGGTGCGTATGGTCATACTTATTGAGGCTCAACAACAACAAAATAAACACTCGTGCACGGAAATCATATGAAACATATAAAACACTGATGTGTATATGCTACTGGGTGGAAATATATATATTTTGTATTGGAGATTTAGCTTTGCACAATATCGTGTTTTAAATTTATAAAAGTGATTTCTACTAAAACTAAACACACACAAAATAGGCAAGTGTACCTATCGTATATGTAGAATAGTAGTAGTAAGAACCAAGTATCGATACGTGGACACAAATTTTTCTAATAATGAATCTTCCTTTTAGTTCAATCGGAGAGTTTTAATCATTTTGAGGTTGAATTTCATACTTTTTATAGAATATAAATGCTTATATATAATATATAGGTGACAATAAGAGAAATTCTAAACAAGTAGTTCAATTATATGAAGGTTACCATCTAAGATCAAGAATCCACTTCATTTATCCTTGATGATTATAAAGTAAACTTGTGATAAACTTGCCGTAATAATATATGGTAAAATAGCCCCTCATTTCTAAGTGAGCATATCCTATGAAATAAAAGAAAATAACATGCGCAGTTTAAATTCAACCCTTTCCTTATGCCATGCTACCACGAGAATGTCAATTTATGTTGACAAGTTGTTTAATAAAGTAGAAAGATTAGGATTGACTTCGATTTCTCAAATACCAATTCTAACAACTTTGGGTGGTTATTGTTTAGTCACACAACCTCCCCTTGGTTGATTTAAGTAGGTTATAATTACACGTTCCATTAACATATGATTTCTTTATCTAGCATGATAACCTAAGCAATCGTGTTAACAATGTTATTTCAGAATTACCAAAACTAGAGAAATACATCATAATTATATCTCATCATTTCTAAGTACAATATAACGATCCATAATTCGATAAATTATCAAAGTATTTCTATCTTTCAAGAACATGAATCGATCATGAATGATTGTCAATATGATTGTCAATCGCCAACTTTGAATTGTTGAATTAAGACAGTGAAACATTTCTCATCAAAAGGTAATTTCAAGATAACCATAACTTTAAAAAAATTAATTAATTGTTTTATATTACCATCAAGTAAAACAAAGCTTCTTTATAGAT
Organism: Bidens hawaiensis; assembly: GCF_021521415.1. Taxonomy (NCBI): domain Eukaryota; kingdom Viridiplantae; phylum Streptophyta; class Magnoliopsida; order Asterales; family Asteraceae; genus Bidens; species Bidens hawaiensis. Next base: position 448,372 of record NW_027491521.1, read on the forward strand.
TTTAGATGGTAAATGGAGTTTAATTCACAATGAGCATTGTGATTAACATTAAAAGAGATGATGATAACAAACACATGATTAAACTAAAACAATCAAACCAAATGTGGATGAATATCCCTTCTTAATGATGATGATGTTGATGATGATGGATGATGATGGTAACCTCCAAGCCATCAAATTCCTCACAAGATCTTCAGTATGAATATAAATATAATGTGGGTGCTTTTATAAGATAAACCCGTTTAGATATCTTCTTCAAGCACACCAAGTGAGTGCAACTTAAGTCTCTATTTATAGGCTTTCTGGAGGGAGGGGCATGATGTATATAAAACTATACATCTTTTAAGCATCAAATAATCTCCAAAAACTGCAACTTCTATCAAATAATATAGCAAGGAAGGCTACTTATCTTAATAAAATATAATTTCAGGTAAACCCAAGTCTAAAACGAAGAATCAAGCGAAAAGACGAAGAAAACACAATAAAAACAAGAAACACGCCCCCATGCCTCAAGAAAGACCTCTGGAAACAAGAAAAGAAAAAAATCTACAAGAATTTAAGCACATGTCAAAAAAAGCACGGGGTCGTGCCTCTTTGGCCACGGGGCCATGGCCACCTCCAGATAAAGACAAAAAGAATTCAAGCACATGTGAAAAAAAGCATGGGGCCGTGCCTCTTTGGCCACGGGGCCATGGTCACCTCCAGATAAGACAAAAGAGAATTTAAGCACATGATAATAAAAAGCACGGGGGCGTGCCTCTGAAAGCACCCCCCCCGTGGTGAGTCATCATGTACGATCTGACAACATGCAACTCGGACACGTAGACACGGGGCCGTGCTTCTACCTCCAGACATCATATATTGTGGCATTTGAGAAGTGTGCTTGAAGAAGATCTCTAAACGGGTTTCTTTATAAAACATCCACATTACACTCATATTGAAGATCTTGTGAGGACTTCGAAGGCTTGGAGGTTATCATCATCATCCATCATCATCAACATCATCATCATAATTCACCATCATCATTAAGAAGGGAGATTCATCCACATTTGGTTAGATTGTTCTAGTTTAATCATGTGTTTGTTATTATCATCTCTTTTTATTTTCATAACAATGCTCATTATGAGCTAAACTCCATTTACCGTCTAAAATCTATAAAGAAGATTTGTTTTACTTGATTATTATATAAAACATGTGATTTAGTTTAGTAAAGTACATGATTATTTTGCAATTATCTTTTGATGAAAATGTTTCACTATCTTAATTCAAAAATTCAAAGTTGGTGATTGACAATCATATTGACAATCATTCATGATTGATTCATGTTCTTGAAAGATAGAATACTTTGATAGTTTATCAAAACATGGATCCTTATATTGTACTTAGAAATGATGAGATATAAGTTATGACCTATTTCTCTAGTTTTGGTAATTCTGAAATAACATCGTTGATTGCTTAGGTTATCATGCTAGTTAAAGAAATCATATGTTAACCATAATGTGTAATTATAACCTACTTAAATCAACCAAGGGGAGGTTGTGTGACTAAACTATAACCACCCAAAGTTGTTAGAATTGAGATTTGAGAAATCTAAGTCAATCCTAATATTTCTACTTTACTAAACTACTTGCCAACTTAAATTGGCATTCTCGTACTAACATGACAATAGGAAAGGGTTGACTATAAAATGCGCATGCTACTTTCTTTTATGCCATAGGATATGCTCACTTAGAAATGAGGGGCTATTCTATCATATATTATTACGACAAGTTTATCACATGTTTACTTTATAATTATCAAGGATAAATGGAGTGGATTGTTGATCTTAGATGGTAACCTTCATATAATTGAATTACTCATTTAGAACTTCTCTTCTTGTTACCTATATATTATATATAAGTATTTATATTTTATAAAAAGTTCGAAAATCAACCCAAAATGATTAAAACTCTCCGATTACACTAAAACGAAGATTCATTATTAGAAACATTTGTGTTAACGGATCGATACTTGGTTCTTACCAATACTATCCTACATATACGATAGGTACACTTGCCTATTTGTGTGTGTTTAGTTTTAGTAGAAATCACTTTTATAAATTTAAAATACTATCTTGTGCAAATCTTAAATCTTCAACTCGTTATCAATTTACAACACACCGTACGCACACATCAAGTTTTTGGCGCCGTTGCCGTGGAACACAGTATGTTTCTAAGAAAGATTCAAGTTTTAATTTAATCATTTTTATAATTGTACAAATATTTTTTTACTTTTATTATATTATATTATATTATATTTTTTAAGGCTAGCCTAACCTTTACGTTAGTTTAATTAATACCTTAGTTTAGTTTTAGAATAACTTAGCCTAACTTTAACTAACCCATAGTTTAATCTAAATAGTTTAAATTTTCATTCAATCCCATGTATGTCCTCTACATTCGAACCTGAGCTTGTTTCTCCAATTTCTGAACCGGAACGACTCTTTCGTCGATGAGCACGTAAACGGACTGCTGTAACCGCCAAAACAATCAAAGACGCGTTAGTAGACGCCATGACATCAGGAGAAAATCAAAACAAAGATGTGATGGAAGCACAGAACAATGAACCGAACATGAGCCAGTATGCCAAGCCATCTCTCGAAGGCTATGGCACTGGAGTGGCTCCACCCGAAATCACCAAATTTTTTGAAATCAAATCAAGCACCATTCATATGATGGAAAATTCAGTTCTATTTCATGGTCTCCTCGACGAAGACCCTCTTTCTCATATATCTCGATTCTTACGAATCTGCGAAACCTTTAAAATCCAAAACTGTTTAGAAGATCAGATCAAACTCAAACTCATTCCTTTCTCTCTAAGAGGCCAAACCCTAGAATGGATAGAATCTCGTTCCTCTGGTTCCATCACCAACTAGGAGCAGATGGTTGAACAGTTTCTCCCCATATACTTTCCGCCTGATAAAACTGCTAAATACCGAGCCAGTATTACCGGATTCTGGACCGATGATGATGAATCGTTACACGCAGCATGGGAGAGATACAAAAGTATTCTGAGAAGATGCCCACGCCATGGACGGAACGTATGGTTGCAAGTACAAAATTTCTTTGACGCACAATCCAGTCAAAACAAACAGGCCATCAACCAAGTAGCCGGTGGAGACCTGGGATCCAAATCACCTAAGGAAGCATTTGAAATCATGGAGAAGGTAGCAAAGAAGATTTTCGCTTATAACCCACCGAGATCTACACCTACATATAAAGGATTGCACCACTTCGATTCCAACACTCTTGTCACTGCATAGCTTGAAGCCCTTTCTAAAAATTCGAACAACTTCAAGCCGAACTATCAAAAACCAAGATCGCCTGTTACACCTGTGGGGGAACTCATAAGACAAGTGACTACAAACAATTCATTGTGGCTATGGAATAAGTCGATTTCATCTCCCGCCAAAACAACGCTTTCAGCAACAACTACAATCCAGGATGAAGAAACCACCCGAATTTCAGTTGGAAGGACAGAGGTAACACTCAAACCCTCCCCCGATTCGAAAAGAGACCGATGAATCAATCCTTCCAGCGTAAACCTCAATTCCAAGACCAATGTTCTGGTAGCCATCAGAATCCAAGCTACTCAAAATTTAAAAAAATGTTGATTCAAATCATGACCAAAACAAATGAAGCTGAAATGAAGGCCAACTTAAGAACCGTTGATATCTGCGGAGTATTGTTAAAGCATGAAGCTGACATAAAAAGTCAACAAGCATCATTGAAGAATCTAGAAACTCAGATCGAACAGATTGCCCGACAATTGTCTGAAAGACCACCCGACGCTCTTCCAAGCAACACAATAACAAACCCAAATGCAGCAGCCAACGTTGTTACAATAAGAAGTGGCACAACCACTGTTGCCTCACCAACTTCAGAACCAGTTATGGAGAGGGAATCCCCTAATAAAACGCATGAAATACTGATCCCAACAGGCACCGTGTACAACGTAAGGAACTAGTCCGAATTTATGTTATGCCCTAGACGGCTGAAACAAGAAAGATTGGAAGCTCAGTACGGGAAGTTTTTAGAACTCTTCAAACAACTCCACATCAACATCCCTTTCGTCGAAGCCATTGCCCAAATGCCAAACTATGAAAAGTTTCTCAAAAAAGTGCTGATGAACAAAAGGAAGCTGGAGGAGCTCTCGCATGTCACCTTGAGTAAAGAATGTTCAGCTGTCCTCTAAAGCAATCTACCGCCAAAAATTACTGATCCAGGGAGCTTTACTATCCCTTGTCTCATAGGAAATTTGTCTGTTAGCAATGCCCTGGCTGACCTAGGAGCTAGTATTAACTTAATGTCTTATGCAGTTTTTGCAAAACTAGGGATAGGAGAACCAAAGCCCACCTGCATGAGCATTCAGTTAGCAGACCGATCTGTCAAATACCTAGGGGAATTGTTGAAAACATGCTTGCCAAAATTGACAAGTTTGTTTTCCGAGTAGATTTTGTGATTCTAGACATGGAGGAAGACAAAAGTGTACCTCTGATTTTAGGAAGACCCTTCTTAATCACTGCAAAGGCTAGTACTGATGTTTGCACCGGCAAACCCACTCTAAGGGTCAATGACGAGGCAATTACTTTTGACATAGGAAAATCTATGCAATATCCGCAACATCACGATGACACATTATATTGTGTGGATATCATTGATTCTATCGTGTGTTAGTATGTGCGAGATTCCTCCATCACTAACCCACTCGAAACACAAGTCCTAACCGAAACCATCACCATACCCATTTTTGAAAACAAAATTCTCAATACTAACAAGAACAATCAAGAAACATCAGAAGTAGTATGTGAGATCACTAAATATAATGAAAAATTAAAGCCATCAATCGAAGAACCACCAGCCTTATAGTTGAAAGAACTTCCGAACCATCTCGAATATGCCTTTCTAGAAAAAGACGGTCAAATTCCAGTAATTATTTCATCTCACCTTTCTAAAGAAGAGAAAGACGAACTTCTTAAGGTTCTTAAGAATCGTAAAAAGGCAATCGCGTGGAAGATCATGGATATCAAGGGCATCAGTCCGTCATTTTGTACTCACAAAATCCTCATGAAGGAAGAATACAAGCCCGTGGTCCAACATCAAAGACATATCAATCCCAACATGCAAGATGTGGTGAAGAAGGAAGTAATCAAACTCCTTGATGCCGGATTAATCTACCCAATCTCGGATTCACCTTGGGTTAGTCCAGTTCAAGTAGTACCAAAGAAGGGAGGAATGACAGTAGTAATGAACGAGTAGGACGAGCTAATACCAATGAGGACCATCACAGGCTGGCGAGTTTGCATTGATTACCGAAAGCTTAATGACGCCACAAGGAAAGATCATTTTCCACTTCTTTTTATCGATCAAATGCTTGAACGTCTATCTGGAAAAATGTTCTATTGTTTTGTTGATGGATTTTTCGGATACTTTCAAATTCCCATTGCTCCTGAGGATCGGGAGAAAACAACCTTTACATGTTCGTATGGAACCTTCTCCTATCGAAGAATGCCATTTGGATTATCTAATGCTCCGGCCACCTTCCAACGTTGCATGGTGGCCATCTTTCATGGAATGATCGAACACTCTATGGAAGTTTTCATGGACGACTTCTTAGTCTTTGGAGACTCCTTCGATCATTTTCTGAAAAACCTAGACAAAATGTTGACCAGATGTGAAGAAGTGAATTTAGTACTCAACTAGGAAAAATGCAACTTTATGGTCAAAGAGGGCATTTTTCTCGATCATAAGATATCCCGAGCAGGACTAGAAGTTGATAGAGCAAAAATAGAAACCATATCCAAACTTCCGCCACCAACTTCAGTTAGAGCCATTAGAAGTTTTCTAGGTCATGCAGGATTCTATCGCCACTTCATAAAAGACTTTTCCAAAATTGCTAGACCTATGACCAAACTTCTGGAAAAAGACTCACCATTCGTCTTCTCTGAAGAATATGTTGAATCATTCAACATATTAATAGATAAACTTGTCAACGCATCAATCATGACTACACCCAATTGGACCCTTCCATTTGAAATCATGTGCGATGCAAGTGACTTTGCAGTTGAAGCTGTACTCGAACAACGCAAAGAAAAACATTTTCACCAAGTTTACTATGCTAGTAAAACTCTTAATGATGCACACGAAAATTACACCATGACAGAAAAATAGTTATTAGCAGTAGTGTTTGCCATTGAAAAATCTATATCCTACCTAGTTCTTTCCAAAACAATTGTTTACACCGACCTTGCCGCAGTACGCTACCTTTTCAACAAACAAGATGCCAAATCCAGACTTATCCGATGGATTCTACTACTCCAAGAATTCGACATAGAAGTCAAGGACAAGAAAGGAGCAGAGAATGTAGCCAAGGATCACCTTTCACGCTTAGAATACCCAGCTTCAAAATAACAACCCAAGGAAATTATTGATGATAATTTTCCACACGAAGTTCTCATGCATATCCAAGAATTAATGAAAGAGGAAGATGAGAGTCCTTGGTTTGCCTACTTTGCAAACTATCTAGCTTGTGGAATCTTAAGAAAAGGGATAACTCATCAACAATGGAAGAAATTTTTTCTTAAGTTCTACTTCTGGGAAGATCCGTACTTGTTTAGGATAGGAGCCGATCAGGTTGTTCGTAGGTGTGTATCAGGAAAGGAAACCTTAGATATTGTCATATACTGCCATGAAGGACCTACTGGTGGACACCACAGTACCGCCACCACGGTCATAAAAGTCTTTGACGTATGATTCTTCTGGCCCACTATATATAAAGACACACATGCTTTGATCCAAGCATGCGATGCTTGTCAAAGAGCCAGAAACATCTTAGCCATAAATGATATGGCTCAAAAAGGCATTCAATTATGTGAATTTTTTGATGTATGTGGAATAGATTTCATGGGCCTATTTTCTAACTAATTCGGGAATAAGTACATCCTTGTAGCAGTCGACTACGTGTCTAAATGGGTAGAAGCACAAGCTCTTCCACTAACGATGCTCGAGTAGTTGTACGATATCTGAAAAATTTATTTTCACGATTTGGTACTCCAAAAGCCCTAATCAGCGACAGAGGTACTCACTTTTGCAATGCCTTGATGGACGAAGTCTTAGCACGATATGGAGTTCACCACCGTTTGGCAACACCATATCTCCCTCAGACTAGTGGGCAAGTAGAAGTTTCGAATAGGGGAGTTAAATGGATCCTCTAAAAAACTATAGGAATGAATCACAAAAATTGGGCAGAAAAGTTAGATGACGCTTTGTGGGCCCATAGGACAGCCTACAAAACCCCCATAGGAACAACACCCTTCATACTTGTTTATGGGAAAGCATGTCATCTACCCGTAGAACTAAAGCACAAAGCTTACTGGGCTCTCAGAGCAGTGAACTTTGATCTAATGTCCACCGGTAAAAACCGGAAAGATCAAATTCACGAACTAAAAGAACTTAGAGCACTGGCATATGAAAATTCCTGGTCTTACAAAGAAAAAACTAACCGTTTACACGATGCCCACTTAAAAGGAAACAAAAAACTTCAAGTTAGCGATCGTGTACTGTTATACAAGACAAGTTTATGTCTTTTCTTAGAAAAGTTGAAATCTCGTTGGACAGTTCCACACATAGTTGAATAAGTTTTTGACTATGGGACAGTCGAGATCTCAAATTATGACGGCCATTAGTACAAAGTCAATGGACATCGATTAAAACCGTACATCGATGGACCATTCGAAGCCGTCTCGGAGGTAGTAATCCTCCACCAAAACCAATGAGCATACTGGAAGTAGGGTCTGGCCAAGACCCTTTAACTAGGCATTGAAAATAGGTTAAAATAAAAATATATAATAAATAAATAAAATAATAATAATAATAATAATAATAATAATAATAATAATAATAATAATAATAATAATAATAATAATAAAATAATAATAATTTTCAGTATTATTATGCTTTGGATGTTTGTTGGTTGTGTGCAGATTTTTATGATTTAGGTACACTACAGGAAAACAGACAATAAACAGGAGACGCTCTGTCGAAATTTCGTTGGCCCGTAGGGAAGTTTCTTTCCATTTTACCCTCCAAACTTCATATGAATCTTTTTATTAATCTTTTTATGAATCTTTTCACATTGAGGATAATGTGAGATTCAAGTGTGGGGAGGGGAATTACTTGACCAATTGCTTGCTCCACTAATTATAAAATTCTCTAATAACAAAATTTTTGTAGCAAATAAAGACTATTTTTATAACAAAAACAAATGAAAACACAAGAATTTTTTTTGCGAATAATCAACTACAAATCTGTTATAACCAAAAAGTAAAAAAGTAAAAAGAAGTTTTGTAATACTAAGAATAAATTTTTACAAAATATGGCATTTCTACCCAATTCCTCCGTTACTGTGAGATAAACCTCATGCCATATAAATATATGCCAAGACGAACAAAGGCCACCATTTTGTGGAGTATCTAAAAGCTCAATGAAAAGAAGAGCAAAAATATACAAACGATGCTTAGGTTGCGGAAACCGGTCTCATGAAGGAAGATATAGAAAAAGTCAAACTCAGTCTCAGCATGATTATACTGAACTAATGAGGGTGGGGGCTATTAGGCTCAAAGCCGAACAATCCATGAGAGTTGGGAGTTATGTTCAGAACAGGATTGAGGAAGAACTTATCCACATCCGCGACAAAACTGGTTTTGACGATCTGACCTTAAAATAGTCATTAGCTTTGTTTTTTTTAAAAAAAATTCATCATCGGAGATGTTAGTGCACGGTTTTGCGTCTCGAGTCTTTGTATTTATTATTAATGTATTTGTCTTTTGTTTTATGTAATAAACAATTAAGTTATATTGTAGTTCGTTAATGTATGAGTCTAGTTCGATAAGGATGTTTAGCGAACTAGCTCTAAGTTAATATCTTCCTGATTCGTTAAGGATGTTTAACAAATCAGGAGATGATTCGTTAAGTAATATATTCTTTTATGTATGTAACGAAGTGGACCCTAGTTCGTTAGGGGATGTTAACGAACTAGGTCCTTCTTGCTATTTATAGTGAACTCTGTTCACAAGTTATTTAAGTTTTGAGAGTTAATTAATGAAACCCTGTCTGAATCTCTCTCGATCTTCATCTTAATATTATACATACACATATATATAACTAATACTATTAATAATAACATACAACACATAATCACTAGCATCATGAACTAGATCCAGATAATCGATTAAGGTAAACTTAGATCAGAGCTTACGGTCGTTCGATTGCTCTTGATTAGTGTGTTTAAGTGTAATTGGGACTGTTTTAGTATTAAGTTTGGTTACTAGTTGATTTTGATTCAGTTTGAGCTTGTTTTGGATTGAATATGGTTCAATTGGATTGGATCTGAGGTTGTTAAGGTATTGGATAGGTGTGATTGACTGGAATTGAGGTTTTGGTTTATGCTTTGATTGTGTTTTTGTTTGGATTTGGAATTGACCGAGAACAGGGGATTGATTTGTGGTTAAATTGGTTATGATTGTTGATGAATTGGATTACGGGATTGACACAAGTGTAATCGCGTGTGATTGACGAGTATTGTGGTAATTGATTTGTATGATTTGGTTAAGAATTGACTGTGTATTACAAATCTAATTTCTGGGTTTGGTGTTCATCATTTCCAGAAAATCTGGAAATCTTCTTTGAAGATTTGAACATGATTATGATTCGTTATCATATTCACGTTGATTCTTCATCTTATTCACGTTGATTCGTTAAAAGACACTTATAGGCAATCCTTAACTTCTCAAATGAATTCAAGAGAGAAAATTGAGGCTTTAACTATAAGTAATCATGATCTTAAAGTTGAGTTATCGGTTAAAATGACGATCAATGATCAAAAGTTTCAAGAAATCTTGAAACATAGAACCAAAATAACCGAGCTTGAAAATGAGGTTTTTGAGTTAAAGAACAAATTGGGAAAATTCAGAAACTCTTCATTTTTACTAAATGAGATAATCGAAGTTTCAAGTAAACAAAAAGATTCAAAGAAAGGAATAGGTTTTGTTGAAATTCCTCCACCTTTTCACAATGATTACAAACCAAATCCTTTTGCTAGAAAGGAAGAGGATGTAATTGTCAAAGAATCCGTGATTTCTGAAAAGGCAAACCTAGTAAAATCTGAAACTGTTAAAACCCAATCTCCAATTCAAAAACCTCATGTTCAAAGCAACAAAGTCTTTGTTGAGAATGTTGACAAAGTAATTATTGAAGATGTGTTTGAACCAGAGGTTATACACAAGAATAAGAACATCCCAAGTTCTAATCATATTCTTTGCGAGCATCAAGAATTTGAGGAAGCTGTGTATGGTTCATTCAAATCTCAAGTGAAAAAGGAAGAAACTGTGAAAACCAAACCAGTGAAGGCAAAGAAGTCAGATAAACCAAAGATTTCTGATGAGGACTTGATGCGTTTCATTAATCCTCCTAGTTCTAAGCCATCATCTGCTAGGGTTTTTAAGTTAAAAGGAATGAATACTATGTTCACTGAAAAAGATATCCCGATTAGTATCATTAAACCAGAACTAATCGAGAGCGTCTTTTACAATGAAACTGACAAGAAAGATTTGGAACGTCAATATGTTTATGCAAAGACATCAAAGTCATCAGACCCAGTACTTAATGCAAAACAATTGTTAAAACAAGCTAAAAAGTTTTAGTTTGTCAAATAAACTGGAATAGATACATTGAAAAGTTTTCCCAATTGTTCTAATCTTGATTTTTATATGAAAAAGAAGTCTGTCACTTCTGATGATTTGGCCAAACGATTCACTGAAAATATAAGTTATCAACCTTCAGTTGCCTATGTTTCTGCTAAACCTCAACATGGTCATGTTGACATGCGAAGTTGCTTTTTGTGTGGTCAACAAGGTCATGTGGTGAGAAACTGTGGTCAACAAAAAACTCAAAATCTCCATCGTTTTGTCAAGGACCACTCAAAACCGGTTCCTGTGATAAAGGAGATCTTGAAACGACCAATGTCGTGTGAGGATGACACACATATCATGTTTTCTAATGTGAATCCTCGTAAGGTAATTCATGTGCATGAAACTCATGGTGAAGTGAAACCAAAATTTGTTCCAACTGAGCCCATATGTAGGAACACGAATTCAAACACTGTTCAAGTTGCTTATTTACGACGAAAGTCTAGGAAGCCGGCAACATATTCTCAAGTTGCTGAACAAAAGTTGAAGTCTGTTCAAATTAATGATCAAAGAAAAACTCACAAGGTGCCCAAGACTGAGGCCTGGGCTGCCTTTTTGAACTAATCATCTTTACTTTGTGTGTAGGGTTCATCCAAGACTGTGTCTTGTGAAAACTGGATAATGGATAGTGGATGTTCTCGTCATATCACTGGGAATCTCGACCTATTAACCAACGTGAGAAATATTCAAGGGGGTTATGTAGAGTTTTCTGGGAATTCTGGGGGCATGATCACATAAGAGGGTGAAGTTTCAAATGGTCACATTACTTTTGAAAAGGTCAATTACTGTGACAAAGTGGACCATAATTTATAGAGTGTGTCACAAATCTGTGATAAAAAGTACACTACGGTATTTACTGATAAAGAGTGTCTTATCTTGAAACCGGGATACGTGATTCCCGAGGACATCGTTGTCATGCGATCACCACGATCAAATGATATTTATGTCTTAAATATGAGTTCTAAGGTATCAACTTCTATCGAAACATGTTTTGTCTCCAAAGTAACCGAGAAGGACTCTATTCTATGGCATCGTAGAATGTGTCACATTCATGTTCGAAAGATGAATTATTTAATGGCTAATGACTTAGTTGAGGGTGTCTCGTTGAAGAACTATAAGTTATCGATCACTGTATTGCATGCAAGAAGGGCAAGCAAAAGAAAAAGTCTCATCCTTCTAAGTTATTAAATTCCATTAATACTCCTATTGAACAACTCCATATGGATTTGTTTGGTCCAGTGAATCGTGCGAGTATTTTTGGGGATTGGTATTGTCTTGTTGTCACTGATGATTATTCAAGATACTCATGGGTATTATTTATGAGTTCGAAAGATCAAACACATGTTTTGGTACAAAACCTTATCACTAAAATCGAATCACTATACAAACAAAAGTTGAGGAGAATCCAAAGTAATAATGGTACTGAATTCAAAAACACTATATTGGATTTCTTTTGTGTTCAAAGAGGAATTCACCAAGAATATAGTGCACCTTATGTACCTCAACAAAACGGTGTTGCTGAACGAAAGATTAGAACTTTGATTGAAGCTGCAAGAACTGTGCTTGTTGATTCTAAGCTTCCCGTTCAATTTTGGAATGAGGCGGTGAATACAGCTTGTTATACGCTTAATCGGGTTTTAACTGTTAAACGACTCAAGAAGACAAGTTACGAGCTTTTGAACAATCGAAAGCCTAACTTAAAGTACCTGGAACCTTTTGGGTGTCCGTGTACAATGTTGAAGAAGGATGCGGGTAAATTTGAAGAAAAAGCTATCGAAGGGTATTTCTTGGGATATGCATCTCCAAAGAAAAGAGTATTTAACTTCACGTCTGGTTGTGTTGAGGAATGGTACCATGTGGACTGTCAAAAGTACACAACTCCTCCTCAAGGGAAAGGTCCCGACTGGATGTTTGACTATGATAGTTTATTTAATTCATTTACTCCGTCGACTAAACACATAGACGAAGATTTGGTTCGAGCATACTTTGAAGATCATTTGGTCATTCCAAGATTTTCAAGTTCTAATGATGTTGAAGCTCCACCTATAGCTCCAACTGAAGAACCTCAAGTTGCTTCTCCAGCTGCCTTTGATAATGTATCTACTTCTGATGATGATGATCAAGTTATTGAACTTGATAGTAATGTTTCATCTCCCGAGCTTGGTGAACATTACACTAATTTATTTGATAATGTTGTTGTTCCTAAGAATCCTACTCTTCGGATTCATGGTTATCATCCACAGGAAAACATCATTGGAGAACTTGATGTGGGAGTACAAACACGTCATCAAGTTGCTTCGTTAAGTGAAAATAACATATTATGTGTATATGCTGATTTACATTCATCGGGAATTGTAAATCTTGCAAAATTCACTTGCTTTCTGTCTCAAGTTGAGCCAACGACGGCTCGTAAGGCACTTGAAGATCCTTCTTGGGTAGAAGCTATGCAAGAAAAATTACAGCAATTTACACAATTGGGTGTTTGGGATTTAATCGACAAGCCTGCTAGAGTCAAGAAAGCGATTCCGACTAAGCGGGTATTTAAATGTAAGAAAGACGATCGAGGGGTGATTGTTCGAAACAAAGCACGTCTAGTGGTGCAAGGTTTTCATCAGCAAGAGGGTATTGATTACACAGAAGTATATGCTCCACTTGCAAGATTAGAGTCGATTCGAATCTTTCTGGCATATGCTGCTTATAAGAATATCAAGGTCTATCAAATGGATGTTAAAAGTGCTTTTCTCAATGGTGAATTACACGAGGAAGTGTTTGTTCTACAGCCACCTGGTTTTGAAGATCCTGATTATCCGGACTGATTTTACCGATTAAACAAGGCCCTGTATGGTCTACATCAAGCCCCGAGAGCTTGGTATGGCACGCTTGCCGACCATCTGACTGATAATGGCTTCAAACGAGGGACGGTCGAGTGCACTTTATTTCATAAAACTGTTGGTGACGATCTTCTCCTAGTTCAGATTTATGTCGACGATATTATTTTTGGGTCTACAAACGATACGTTATGTAAGAAGTTCGAGAAGTCCATGCAAACGAAGTTCTAGATGAGCTCGATGGGAGAGATGAATTTCTTTCTAGGGTTGTAAATTCACCAGTCTGCTAACGGAATCTTTATTCACCAGACAAAGTATGTGTACGATGTCTTGAGCCGATTCAAGATATATGCCGGAAAAATCCCTTATACTCCTCTTCCCATGGGTCACAATTTATCACCGGATGAATTGGAGGATACCGTTGATCCTACCCTCTATCGTTCCATGATCGGTTCTTTAATGTATCTAACGGCTTCTCGCCCCGACATTATGTTTGCTGTTTGTCTTTGTGCTAGGTTTCAAGAAAGTCCACGAGTGACTCACCTAGTTGCGGTTAAGAGAATACTTCAGTATTTGAGGGGAATTCCAGACATCAGGTTGTGGTACCCAAGGATGATACTTTTGATCTTACTGCTTATTCAGACTCGGACTATGGAGGTTGCAAGATCAACTTCAAATCAACGACTGAAGGATGTCAATTTTTATGAAACCGGCTTGTTTCCTGGCAGTGTAAGAAGCAGACAACAGTCTCCACTTCAACCGCCGAAGCTGAGTATGTTGCAGCCTCGAGTTGTTGTTCCCAGGTTTTGTGGATACAACAACATCTTCGCGACTACGGTTTGAAGTTTTTACTACTCCTATTTTGATTGATAATTCTGCTGCAATTTCTATCACAAAGAATTCCGTCCAACATTCAAAAAAACATATCGAAATTCGATATCATTTTTTACGGGATTGCTTTAAGAAGAAGTTGATTGACCTTCAGAAATTACATACTGACTTTAAAAAAGCCGATCTGTTTATCAAAGCTTTTGACAAAACGCGTTTTCAATTTCTGCTTGGTTTAATTAGATTGAAGACCCTCGCTCATATCCGTAAACAAGGATGACTATCTTTATTTTCTGTTATTTTTCTTTTAAAATTTATTTTGGTTAAAATTTCTGCTTGGTTTAAATTTATTTTGGTTTTAGAGGGTGAAAAACTAGAAAATACAAAAATATTGTGTTTTTCGTTTGTATAGATAAAACCCAAAAACATTTGAAATTTAGAAAAATAAAAAACATTTGGAAATTTAGAAAAATCAAAAATATTGTGTTTTTCTTGTCATTATTTTAAATATTTTGAAAAATTCAAAAACATTTTAAAATTTGAAAATCCAAGAAAATTGTGATTTCGGGTTGTACAGAAAAATCCAAAAACCCAAAAAGATTGTGACTTTTATTTGTTTATAACAAAAGAGAAAAAGACAAAAATATTGTGTTTTTTAATTATGTATAGAGAAAAACCTAAAAGTTTTTTCGCATGTATTCGCTGAAAAATATGTTAATTATTTACATTTGAAGGGCATGTACTTGTATATGTTTTGTCCTGACATTTACTTGTAAATGATTGGTTTAGCCATTCACATCATAATGGAAAATAGTTGGGGCGTTCGTTATGCGTTTTTAGATTATTTTTTCGCTGAAAATTATGTCGGTTATTTAAGTTTGTGAAGCATGCTTACATGTACTAGTCCTATTATTCACTTGTGAATTGATAGGTTAGCCATTTATTTATAGATTTAAGTTAACTGGGGCGATTAAATTTATCTTTATTTTGTTTTATGCTCCTCAAAATTTTGAGTTTTTGAAGCAAAAAGAGAAAATGATAGTACATTGATTATCTTGACTCCAAGTCCAACAAGAAGTAAGCTTAAAAGACTGTGTGCTTAATTGCATTGGTGCATTAGTAGGTCTTAAAACAAACAAGTAGAGTAATGTATGTGATATAAACATAAAGAAACGCCAAATTGAAAAGGGTGTTTGTCTCTAGAAAAAATCTCGATGAGGATGGCAGAAATGTAATAACCTGTCATACTCAAGCCTTATACTTGTTTGATTAACCAAAAATAAAATAAAGCAAATAACAAGCTTTGAGGTTCTGGAAACTGTGAGTCTTTATGCCGCGTAATCATCTGGGTATTCATATGCATGAATATTTCATTCGCTTTTAGAGCAAACCCAAAGTCATTAAACTTGATCACTGCTGTACTTCGTACAAATTTCCAAATTACTGACTTGATCAAAATCCGCTGTTAGTCACACATTGTTCCTTCCTTGCCCGCGTCTTAATACCATTAAGAAACGGACCCCAGGGGATACAATGTATGTAAGCCGACAGATGGACTCGTGCATATTCACTCATAGTAACAGAAAATCAATGCATTGCTCATAAAATTCTATAAAAACAAATTTTGATCAACAATATAATGGTTTAAGTCAAGTTGGGGTGATATGGAAAAAAATCAAATTAAGCTTGAATTGAGATTAGAGGCTGATAGTTTCTGATATTCTGTGCTCTAATTGAACCGATTAATCATATCCAAAAACACTTGAAAGTTTGTTATTAGATTTAAGTGGACAATAATACCAATGACCGACTTAACGCCAGTCATAATAACGCTGAAATATAAAACTGTGATGGAAGGACAATTTGGTCAATATGATTCTCTCCACAAACTCAACAAAAATACCAAAAATATGTACTGATTTTGAAAAACATATAAAACACAAAAAGATTTATATTTCTTGTTTCGGATTATTTTCATGTAAATACATTTTTTATTTATTACAAAATACCAAAAATATTTTTCATTTCGTTTTTACATATTATTTAAATTATTTATTTATCGGTTTCAAAAAGTGAAACGGATTTTAAGGTATTCGATTATCGAGAGAAAAGTTCTCGGTGATTCTTTTAAAATTTAATTTAAATTTATTAATTCTTTAAATTAATTTTTATTTAATTTATTTGATTTATTTATTTTATTTAAAATTAAAATTAAATAATGTTTAATTCGTTAATTATGGATAACGAATTAGAGGTGTTTTTAACGAACTACACTCCAGTTCGTTCACCTAATTCGCTTCCGCACTCTGAAACGAAACACATATTGTTCGTTATGCATATTTAACGAATCTAGACACGAATCAAGTCTAATTCGCTATACCACGTGTTCAGTTTTGAATAACGAATTAGCTGATTCGTTAGTTTAAATTTCAAACGAATTATTCTAATTCGTACCTTGAGAAGCGTGCAAGGACTGAGTATATAGGACGGCGTGTATACGAACCGTCCTATACTATTCATCTTCTTCCTTACACATAACGTTAATCTGCCAAAATTTTTCATAATTTTTCGACCATTGAAATTTGAACTTTTGAGTAAACCAGTTTGTCGATAAGGTATAGATGCTCACTTCTTTGTGATTTTCATCAAAAATGATACAGCTTTGATATGATAATTGTGTGATTTTGATATCAGGGTTTTACGGTTTTGAAACCCTACTTATTTGAATTCATACGTTGTTTATGTATTTTATTTTGATATCATTGTGATCGGAATGTAATTTCGAGACCCTTGGTGAGCTTTAATCAGAGTTTGATTATCGATTTCTGGGTTATTTAATCGATTATTGTTTCGGTTATTTATGCATTCTTAATAACCTAACTTATTTTATACTTTTGCACTTCAAATCAACACCATTTGCTTCGTATTGAGTTTTCGAGTTCGTTACGCATGTCGATTCGGTTATTCAACGATGATTATGGGATAATCGATACTGGATTTATACTGTTGACTTTCAGTTTTCTTGATTAATTTTGACCATGAACCAGTGAAGTCAAAGATTAAGCCAATTTTGTGGCCATTCGTTATACTTAGCGAATTGGAATTACTTTGTGTCCAATTCGTTAAGTAATTCAAACGAATTAGAATAGCGAATTAATTTAACGAATCAATAGATCTAACGAATCAGATTGGTATTCGTTAACTATAACGAACTAGATTGTTAGTTCGTTACATCTTTTAGTAATTCGTTATCTATTTACTTGATAGCGAATCAGTTGATTCACGAACGAATCAGACTATGTGTTAACGAATGACATTTCAAAAAAAAAAATAATAATAAAAAAATAAAAAAAATAAATTATTTAATTAATGTAATTCAATATTGCAATTTAATTCAATATTCCAAGGGTCTAACCGCGTCGATACATTAATAATACACACGGAATTAAACCATAATTATAGTTTACATCTAAATGCTTAAAGTATATAACACTTGTGTGATTTCTAGGCTTCCACACTATTAATATAAAAATTATTTATTCAGGATTATGGCTGATAACATGGAACAAGATCCTCCTATTGATGAACCACCACAAGTTCAGGATGCACAAACAGTTCAAGATGTTGGTCAACCAGCTAAGGAAGCTCCTTTACTTCCATATGATCTTCGACACAATGTGTGTGCTTTGGTGATTCAGAATTTCCTGATGAGGATGTTTTTGGTGGTATGCTGGCATTTCTACACCGATCTCGTATCAATTATGCTGTTACTGCTAATCCGGATATTAGATTCAGCATAGTTCGTCAATTCTGGAACACTGCTCAGTTTGTAGAAGTTGAAGACCATATAACTGCTGTGGTAAATGACAAACCAGTTGTCATCTTAGTTGAAACAGTTAGACGGGTGTTACAATTTGATGACACAATTGATGATCCGAGTGAATATGATAAAGAACTGATCAAGGGCCTGTTCAGACGTTTATTTTATGCTAGCAGCCTTACTGCGTCTATGTATAACAAGGCATACTTGTGTCCCCAATACAAGTACTTACTTCATGTTCTTATTCATTGCCTTGGTGGACGTAAGGCTGGGTTTGACGAATGTCGTATTGCACTACAATCAGCATTTGTTGCATTTATTCTGAACAAGCGTTACAATTTTTCTGAATTGATCTTTGATGATATGAAAGAAAATTGTATTCCTGGAAAAAGACGTGTGAAGTTCTTGATGTATCCACGTTTTGTTCAACTATTTGTCAATGATGCTATTCAGGATTTGGTGCTTGATCCTAATAATGAGAATGATAAGTTTAAATTGGAGAATATGACAGCAGATACAATGAGAAGAATGAAACTGTACCGTCAATCTCCTCCTCCCAGATTCAAGAGATTGATTGGTCATCCTGCTAATTCTGATTATGCATTTCCTCCCTAGGATCGCTGGATCCATGGTGACTCGGATTCCGAGCATGAGGGGGGAGAAGATGGAAACAATGATGGTGGTGATGGTGGTAATGGAGGAGATGGAGCTGGTGGTAATGGTGTTAATGGTGATGCAGTTCTCCGAGAACAACAAGCTGCTGTAGATGCTGCGTTAGCTGCTACTATTGCAGCTCAACGAGAACGAAAATGGAAGGGTAAAGCACCAGCTTCTGAAGGCTCAGCAAAAAGACGTGTATCAGCTGGAGCTGGAGTCTCTTTTGGTGTTCAACCGTCTCGTCCTGCAACTCATCAACGCCCGGTAGTGCCAATTACTACTAGCACTCCGGAGATGACTTTGACGACGACGATGGTACCTCATGACAGGCTTGGTATGATTACACAATCGGCCTTAACTGAAATACCATTGCCTTCTGCTACACTCTCTACTGTTTCTTCAACACCGTCCATGGCCCCCCCCCCCCACCTAGTGATGTCTCAGTTATGAGAATTACAAGGCCTCAGGGACCAATCCAACCTGTTCATCCATCTTTGTATGCGATGCCACCGAATCGTCAGACAGACATGCTTTTGAATCTTCTTCACTTGTATGAAAATCAAATGTCTGATGACCGTGTAAATCAAGAACGTTTGGTGGAAAACCAGAAGAAGCTGGTTAGTTATGTTTCTTTTTGTCAAAAGGAAACAAAATCCCTTCGTGAGATTGTTGAGTCTCAAGGGGTGAAAATTAAAGAACACGAAGAACTTATTCTGCAGCTGACATGAAAAGATGATGCATTGAAAAAGCTAAAGAATGAAGACGATGAGGACCCTGATGAATCTGATGCTGGAGGTGAGCCTAAACAAACTCAAGACCCAACTTCTGGTGCGGGTACGAGTTATGTTGATGATTCGGGCAAACAGATCACTGTTTATCATGACTATTCGGCTTCCAAACCGATTGAGATGATCGAGGATGATACAGTTATATTTATGGATGGTAAAGGGGTGATTAGGAGCATGGTGAATGTTGATGAGATAGCAGTGGGGCAGTTTGTTGATAAGTCGCTGACACGAGAGCAGATTGCGATCTTGCTTGGTCTGAATGAAGACAAAATGACCGTGTTAGAAACTGAGCCCGATGTTGAGGTAATCAATGATGACGAGATCTTAAATGATCCTACTGTGGAGATGAGAACGGATTATATTTATGAAGACGAGGAGGTTGAGATGGAAGATATGACTGTTGAGGATTACCTTGATCTGTTTCAACACACCAATGTTGATCAGGGTGCTCCGATATTTAATGAAGAATCGGTGAAAGAAGCAGAAGACCATCTCAAGAAGAATTCCAAAGGCAAGAATGTCTTTGACATGAAACCAGATTCGCTTCTAGACCCATCTCTTGAGGAGATTCAGAGTTGGTTCAGACACAAGAAAGTAAGTAAGATTATCAAAGCATTCAGGATTGTTGATCAAGAACAGAAACAAGAAGGTATTGCACGAGCCAAAGCCAATCAGAAGACCTCATTTAAGGCCGTGTCAAAGGTGCAAGGTAATATTGTTTCTTGGATGTTTGAATATGAACTTAAAGTATACATTGTGAAATGGGAGAAGGGCGTCCAGTACTACGAAAGGATGACTGATCTTCTCTCACTACCGAGATGGGATGTGTGCACTCTGGCGAATCGTCCGTTTATTAATCGCGGTGATGACTACCATGCTAAACGTTTTCACCAACACTTGGTGTTTGAGGTGAATCATGGTTTTAAGTTCTTTAAGCCATAAATTCCTATCCGCAAGCGTCTCAATGAGACTGATCCAAAAACGGGTTGGAAAAAGTTGGTCCTTAAAGTAAACCCGCCAAAGACGATGAAGCGGGTGCCAGTGAAGACAATGAACCAACACATGTATTTATCCTTCAACCGCTGGTACTACGATAATCGTACTGGCGTGTTCGTCATTGTTCTTGGTATAGGGTTGAAGACTGAGCTGATAAAGATCATTGACCCAATGTGGTTGGTGAATTTAACCGAGACCGACAATGATGTGCTACACAAGAACAAGATTTTGATTGAGCGCAATGAAGACTATGACCTGGCTATGCAGTTCCAACGCGTTGTGCGTGTATGTTATGAGAACGGAATTCATAGTTGCTGAGACTGGCAGTCGAAGCGCTTCAAGTAATTTAAAGACAAAGAGCTCAAGACGAGGGGGTGTCTGTTAGTGCACGGTTTTGCGTCTCGAGTCTTTGTATTTATTATTAATGTATTTGTCTTTTGTTTTAAATAAACAATTAAGTTATATTGTAGTTCGCTAATGTATGAGTCTAGTTCGCTAAGGATGTTTAGCGAACTAGCTCTAAGTTAATATCTTCCTGATTCGTTAAGGATGTTTAACGAATCAGGAGATGATTCGTTAAGTAATTTATTCTTTTATGTATGTAACGAAGTGGACCCTAGTTCGTTAGGGGATGTTAACGAACTAGGTCCATCTTCCTATTTATAGTGAACTCTGTTCACAAGTTATTTAAGTTTTGAGAGTTAATTAATGAAACCCTGTCCGAATCTCTCTCGATCTTCATCTTAGTATTATACATACACATATATATAATTAATACTAATAATAATAAGATATAACACATAATCACTAGCATCATGAACTAGATCCAGATAATCGATTAAGGTAAACTTAGATCTGAGATCGATTTAGGAGTTCACAGGAGAAAAGGAGCTAACCGTTGAAGACATCTTAAGATTTCTGAAAATCAGCAGAATTTGTAATTACCATCCCCATCTTCATTAACCTAAACCCTTGAACCATCAAAAAATACCAAATCCCTACAAAACCAACCCACATTACCTTCTAATCTATGCAACCCTTCACAAAGGTGGAGGTTTGAAATTGTTACAAGCTTATTTTTCCCATGTTGCATTTTGACTAAGAGTGTTCACATACATACATCACAAATATGATCAGATATAAAAACCGTGTGTGACTGAACATTATGAGAACGTGGCGTTTTGCATATACAGAAGCTCATGAAAACGAATCATCTTTTTATATCACTACAAATATTCCTATGATTTAAGGTTGGTTATTTTGTTCCCATTTTCTTGGAACTCTTTTGGGTATGATTAAGCTATGGTCCTAACTTGCTATTTTAGAGAATATTTATAAGTAGCTTGCTTGGGTATGTTTGATGTATATAAAATTATACATCTTTTAAGCATCAAATAATCTCTAAAAACTGCAACTTCTATCAAATAATATAGCACGGAAGGCTACTTATCTTAATAAAATATAATTTCAGGTAAACCCAAGCCTCAAACGAAGAAACAAACGAAAAGACAAAGAAAAACGGAAGAAAACACAATAAAAACGCGAAACACGCCCCATGCTTCTGGAAACAAGAAAAGACAAAAATCTACAAGAATTTAAGCACGTGCCAACAAAAGCACGGGGTCGTGCCTCTTTGGCCATGGGGTCGTGGTCACCTCAATATAAAGACAAAAAGAATTTAAGCACATGTCAACAAAAGCACGGGGCCGTGCCTCTTTGGCCACGGGGCCGTGGTCACCTCCAGATAAGACAAAAGAGAATTTAAGCACATGCTAATAAAAGCACGGGGGCGTGCCTCTGAAAGCACACCCCCGTGGTGAGTCATCATGTACGATCTGACAACATGCAACTACGACACGTAAACACGGGGTCGTGCTTAATAAAGCACGAGGCCGTGCTTCTACCTCCAGACAACCCATAGAGGCTCTTGTGGCATTTGAGAAGTGTGCTTGAAGAGGATCTCTAAACGGATTTCTCTAATAAAAACACCCACATTACACTCATATTGAAGATCTTGTGAGGAGTTTGAAGGCTTGGAGGTTATCATCATCAACATCATCATAATTCATCATCATCATTAAAAAGGGAGATTCATCCACATTTGGTTAGATTGTTCTAGTTTAATCATGTGTTTGTTATTATCATCTATTTTTATGTTCATAACAATGCTCATTATGAGCTAAACTCCATTTACCATCTAAAATCTATGAAGAAGCTTTGTTTTACTTGATGATTATATAAAACATGTGATTTAGTTTAGTAAAGTACATGGTTATTTTGCAATTATCTTTTGATGAGAAATGTTTCACTATCTTAATTCAACAATTCAAAGTTGGTGATTGACTATCATATTGACAATCATTCATGATCGATTCTTGTTCTTGAAAGATAGAATACTTTGATAGTTTATCGAAACATGGATCCTTATATTGTACTTAGAAATGATGATATATAAGTTATGACCTATTTCTCTAGTTTTGGTAATTCTGAAATAGCATCGTTGATTGCTTAGGTTATCATGCTAGTTAAAGAAATCATATGTTAACAGAATGTGTAATTATAACCTACTTAAATCAACCAAGGGGAGGTTGTGTGACTAAACTATAACCACCCAAAGTTGTTAGAATTGGTATTTGAGAAATCGTAGTCAAACCTAATCTTTCACCTTTACTAAACTACTTGCCAACTGACATTCTCGTGATAGCATGACATTAGGAAAGGGTTGACTTTAAAATGCGCATGCTACTTTCTTTTATGTCATAGGATATGCTCACTTAGAAATTAATGAGGGTCTATTCTATCATATATTATTATGACAAGTTTATCACATTTGTCTTTTATAATCATCAAGGATAAATGGAGTGGATTCTTGATCTTAGATGGTAACCTTCATATAATTGAACTACTCATTTAGAACTTCTCTTCTTGTCACCTATATATTATATATAAGTATTTATATTTTATAAAAAGTTCAAAAATCAATCCAAATTGATTAAAACTCTCTGATTACATTAAAAAGAAGATTCATTATTAGAAACATTTGTGTCCACGTATCGATACTTGGTTCTTACCAATAGTATCCTACATATACGATAGGTAGACTTGCCTATTTTTTGTGTGTTTAGTTTTAGTAGAAATCACTTTTATAAATTTAGAACACGATCTTGTGCAAAGCTTAAATCTTCAACTCATTTTCAATTTACAACACACCACACGCACACATCAGGGCACGGCCCCGTGCTTAATGAGGCACGGCCCTGTGTCCACGTATCCCAGTTGCATGTTGTCAGATCGTACATGATGACTCACCACGAGGGTGTGCTTCTTAGGCATGCCCCCGTGCTTTTTAATTACATGTGCCTAAATTCATTTCGTCTTATCTAAAGGTGACCACGACCCCGTGGTTGAGGAGGCATGGTCCTGTGATCTTGGCTTCAGTGTTTGTCGTTTCTTGTAGATTTTTGTCTTTTCTTGTGATCAGAAGCATGGGGGCGTGTTTCTTGGACCATGGGGGCATGTTTCTTTTCTTTCTTGTGTTTTCTTCCGTTTTTCTTTTCTTTTTTTTTAGCTTGTTTCTTCGTTTGAGGCTTGGGTTTACCTGAATTTGCATTTTATTATGATAAGTAGCCTTCTGAGCTATGTTATTTGATAGAAGATGTAGTTTTTAAAGATTGTTTGATGCTGAAAGGATGTATAATTTTATATACATCAAACATCCCCACACTTGAACCTTGCTTGTCCTCAAGCAAGTTACTTATAAATATTCTCTAAAAATATCAAGTTAGAACCATAGCTTCAGATATCCCCAAAAGAGTTCTAAGAAAATGGGAACAAAATAACCAACCTTAAATCAAAGTAATATATGTAGTGATATATAAAAAGATGATTTGTTTCTATGAGCTTCTGTTTATGAAAAATGGCACGTTCTCACAATGTTCACTATCACTCTGTTTATATATCTGATCTTACCTGTGATGTATGTATGTGAACACTCTTAGTCATGATGTGACCTGTGAAAAATAAGCTTGTAACAAGATCAAACCTCCACCTATGTGAAGGGTTGCATAGTTCAGAAGGTAATTCGGGTTGGTTTTGTCTGAATCAGGATTGGGTGGTTTGTGGTGGTTCAATGGTTTCGGTTAATGAGGATGGTAAATAAAACTTCTATTGATTTCTTGGGAATCTTAATATGTCTTCAATGGCCAGCTTTTTCTCTCGTTTATGAAACTCAATTTTTTTTTAAACAAACCTAGTGGCTCTTTGAAGGTTAGATCGTCAAGACCAGTTTTGTCAAGGATGTGAATTAGTTCTTCTTTAATACTGTTATGAACATAACTCATAACTCTAATGAATCCTTCGGCTTTGAGCCTAATATCCCCCACCCTTATTAGTTCTATATATTCATGTTGAGACTGAGTTTGACTTTTTCTACGTCTTCCTTCATGGGACCAGTTTCCGCATCCTAAGCATCGTTCATATTTTTTTCCCCTCCTTTTATTGCGCTTTTGGAAACTCCACAAAATGGTGTCCTTTGTTCTTTTTGGCGCCACTTTTTCCTCACCTCATTGCTTAAGAGAAAGATTCTCTCCCTAAGTTCTGGAGGCAACCTAGGTTTTGCGAAACGTTGCAGCAAATGAAATTGAAATCGAAATAATGCATTTCCAGTTCTTTAGGGTCTGCCGGTAAAAGACCAGTGTTGTATTTACCGGTTTGTGAGGGTTAAAGTGGTAAGGTTTTGGTTTAGGGCTTTGTAATTTGGAGAATGGTTTGAGAAGTTTGTAGTGATATTACCTTCTTCCTTATATAATGCTTCGTGCGGTCTTGAAATGACTATCTGTGACAAGTTCTAATTCACACGAAACATATGACTCACTCAAAGCTTCCGAAAAAATATTTATGGCATGAGGATAATCTCACAGTAACAGAGGGATTGGGTATAAACGTCATATTTTGCATAAATTTATTCTCAATATTACAAAACTTATTTTTACTTTTTCACTTTTTGTTT
Organism: Bidens hawaiensis; assembly: GCF_021521415.1. Taxonomy (NCBI): domain Eukaryota; kingdom Viridiplantae; phylum Streptophyta; class Magnoliopsida; order Asterales; family Asteraceae; genus Bidens; species Bidens hawaiensis. Next base: position 474,080 of record NW_027491521.1, read on the forward strand.
ATAATAGATTTTTAGTTTGGTTATTTGCAAAAAATTTTCCTAGATTTTCTTTTGGTTTGATTATGAAAAATAGTCTTTGTTTGCTACAAAAATTTTAGTTTAATAGAGAATTTTATAGTTAGTTGATCAAGCAATTGTCAAGTAATTTCCCTCCCCACACTTGAATCTCACATTGTCCTCAATATGAAAAGATTTATAAGAAGATTAAAATTCTAATTAAGTATGGTGGGTAAAATGGAGAGGTACTTCCCTACGAGTTAACGAAATTTCGACAAAGCGTCCCCTGTTTTTCGTCTGTTTTCCTGTTTTGTACCTGTATAATATAAAACTGCAAACAACCAAGCATAATTCTACTGAAAATTGGGTATGGAATCATCCATACCCTGCCCACACGGGCTAAATAAGTACCTGCTAAGATGTCTTCGCACCCACGGCCATAAAAAGTATCCAACCAAACAAAAAAACAAAAAAACAACATAATGTAAATTTTTAAAACAAGCATAACAATAATGTCATGAAAATACTACCATCTGAGCCCATACCCATGCCAGACCTACCATTGCCACTGTTCGTCAGTTACCCGTGTCCGGGTCAAATGGTCCCCACTGCCTGTCCATGCGATATCCCAAACGGTCAATCTCTCGTCTCGTTTCTGCATATTCAGCTGCTCGTTGTGCGTCCATTCTATTCTTTTGTTCGTCTTGCATCATCATCTCCAATTGCCTCTCCGGATCCCAAATCTGGCCCCGGCTGTCGATGCACCTCCATATCTACGGCCTCATGTTTACTTGTAGGACTATTTGCATCCTGATGCAATAACTAAGGTCAAGAGCAATCGGGTCAAGGCTTTGTGTTTCTTTTCTGTACGCATGATAGGTTTCGTAAAGCGTATAGATCCATGCACCGCCAAAAATTGGGGTATTCGGGCTGTTTTCAATTGCATTTGTTCTGAAAAGCTGGCAGAACAGATAAGTAACGTTGCAAGTAGTTTTATTTTTTATGCAATAAAGTGCCCATAAATCCCTCAGATTCACCAATCCTTTACTCCTACCGCATGTTGTTGTTGTGTGGCTCAGTAGTCGGTGAATATATCTTATGAGTGGGTCTCGTAAGGTGGTGCTCTTTGAGCTGCTGGCACAGTTTGCTTCATCCCCAAAACCCAGTAGTTCCCGTGCTTGTACCCATGCGTTTCCAGCCTCTACGTCTTCATCAGCATCTTCATCAGCGAATGTGGTTGCCGCTGTGTACCAGATAGGGCTGTCTGTTTCATCACTTTTTTAAATTCCCAAATCAATACCCAACTGGGTCATTGATGTAGTGTACCATACTCCCCCACACCTGAATTCCACGACTTCTTCATCCCACATGTCCAAATTTTTCGTCTTAAATGAGAAAGAGGCTAAGAAATCCTTTGTTAACTCGGTAATAGCTTTCCCTTTTTGACAAAAAACCCGTCGCCATGGTCCTTTCACAATAGACTTGTATCTATTCCACTAATTAACTTGAATTAATGTATCCTTGCAAGTATAAAAGTTCGGTTTTGGAAGGCGTTGGTTAAGGTAGGTCATTCGAGTCTGGGCTCTTTGATCCCTTTCAGTGCGTTTTGGGAAGACTAGGAATGCATGTACATCATCCCCATACTCGCCCATCTGCAATTTATACCCAATATAGTTAAATTTTAACAAAAATTTTGGAAAGGCTGGAAAAGAACTAGAACCATGGTGTCGTGATTTTAGAAGCACGGCCCCATCTTTTGCAACAGCACAATACCGTTGGAAGCACGGCCCCATGCTGCGGGTCTTTTGGCAGTTTAACCTAATTCCATATTTTGACTTTTTGTTGACCAGATGGTGACCATGGGTCGTGTTTCGTAAAGCACAGCCTTTAATCCTAAAGCTACCACAAACAAGACTCGAACTTACGATTCCAACCGGTTTTGACATGTTATTCGGGTTTCAATTGTTTAACAAATCATCCAATATCCGAACCCGAATTGTTTTTCTTAACAAAACACAAGTGTACACCTATCTTAATAATTCATTATCCTATATCTAAGCAATTAACTTATCTAATTTCCGGGTTTGTACCCGATTTTATCAATTGGTGAGATTTGGGGTTTGATTTAGACCAAAAAAGGTGAATTTGAATTAGATTCGATAAATTAACATACCCTTTGTTGGAATTCGAAGATTTAATGCAAAGATTTGTGAAATTGGTGAAAGGTATTCGGTTTTCGGTGTTAGAACGAAGTGGTTCTAGGGTTGAGTGTTTGGAAATGTTATTTTATTGAAATAAAAATCGTAACTGCACTGGACACAAAAGCACAGCCCCGTGCTTTTTGAAGCACGCTACCGTGTTGCATGAAGCAGTCAGTTTCCTTTTTATTTGTTGTTTATTTGTCGAGCTGGTTCGTTTTTTAACTGATTTTCTTTAAGGATTTAAAGTTAAGATAAAAATTAAATGTCCTAATCTTCATTAAATATAAAACCCAATATTAAACATAATTAGAAAGGAAAAGTAAACAACAATCCCGAATCATGAAACATAAAACTAGCAAGAGTAACTCCTGACGAGACAAAGTCCGGACTTCTAACGAACACCATTCCCGAACAAGTCTTTAATGTGTGGTGGGGCTCTTTTAGCTTCCAAGAGCTCGGAAAGCTTTTTATCGAGCTTTGCGATCTCCCGGTTAAGATAATTGAGCTTGAATCCACTTCCTTGTTGTGGTTATCCACAACATGGAAATTCTCAAACCGTAGTAGTTCGACTTTGTTGGTCAGCTCGATTAGACGAGCCTCAGTTTGGATGTTGCTTTCGACTTGGTCTCTCACAATGCATTGGAGCCTCATGATTTATTCCTTAAGGTTTGAGGAAGAATCACCATGCTTTACCCTTCTCACTGGTCTCCATTCCATTTTCTTACTTTCCATTTCAGTAAACTTGTGTTTGGTATGAATGGAATAGTGAGTTTTTGCATGCATTATATAGAGACTGTAACGTCGAGCACGGCCCCGTGCTGCTAGGGGAATAAATGTTTCTGATTCAGAGAATTGTACGGAGTCTGCGAATGATTCTAGGGTGACCACGGCCCCGTGCTTCAAAAAGCACGACCCCATACTTTTTTTCACTGAAATTTTATTTGAGTTTTCAGCCAAATGCGAGAGCCAGAATTTTTAGAATGATGTTTAACATGTTATTTTAACAGTTTGACCATCCTAAAAATTACCTTTCATTAAAAGTCCTAAAACAATTATGGGATACGCCCGGTTTTCCTAGAAATGAAAAATAAGCGGGTTAAGCCCGAGGGTCCTAGCACAATGTGCTTAGTGCACTTGTTTACATAAGAAAACCGAAAACTAAGGTTCCTAGATCTCTCCGAAGGGTTCTCCTCCGCCTAATAGTCCTGGTGGTGGAAAGCACGTGAAACCGAGAACTCGAAATTGGGGTTGTTCGATAATGTCCCGAAGCTCCATTTTCATGTTCTCCACCGATTCAATGAGTTGAACGAGACGCATCTCTGCAAGGAGATTCATTTCGGTGAGTTCATTGACGAGTTCTTGAAGTTTCATCAAAAGCTCGGTTTTGGATACGTGTCGGGTTTCGTTCCTCGGTTGGCGAGGGACGGGGATTGCTTCACTCATCTCAGTAGGCATGTTGTGATTTCAGGGGTGAGTGTTTTGTATTTAGGTTGGTGCAAGAAATGCATCGGCAAAAGGTGCCTTTTATAGCCAACCAGTTGCCAGGCACGACCCCGTACTTGTAGAAGCATGGCCCCGTGTTTTTGATCTGACAATTTTGTTACAAATCAGTCCGACTGATATTTTTGTAGTGAAGATTCCGGCCCGCACATTGTGGCACGGGATCGTGCTTCTAGGAGCACGCCCCCGTGTTTTTGGTACTTAATTCTTTTTTTTGAACAAAGTAAAACATAGGAACATATTTACAAGGCCTAGTTTAACTAAGGTATTGGCCAGACCCTCCTGACGATATTTATTGGCTTGGGCAGAGGATTAGTACCTCCGAAACTTCTTCGAATGGCCCGCCGATGAATGGTTTTAACCGTGTCCAATGCCTTTGAACTTGTGGCCATTAGAATTGGAGATCTCAACTGTCCCATAGTCAAAAACTGATTTAACTACGTATGGACCTGTCCAGCGAGATTTTAGTTTTCCTGGGAAAAGAATGTGCGTCGTGTAAATGTTTAGTCTTTTCTTTGTAATACCAGGAGTTTTCATAAGCCAGTGCCCTTAATTCCTCTAGCTCGTGAATCTGATCTTCCCAGTTTTTACTGGCGGATTTTAAATCAAAATTCACTGCTCGGAGATCCCAATAAGCTTTGTGTTTTAATTCTACGGTTAGATGACATGATTTTCCATAAACGAGTTTGAAAGGTGTTGTTGCTATGGGGGTTTTGTAGGTTGTCCTAAGGGCCCACAAAGCGTCATTTATGTAACACAAAGTGTACACCTTTTAGTATCAAATTATCCTCTTATTTTGGTAAAACTCCATGCAAATTCATTGTATTCGGTACTTATTTGAGTTATTTATGAATTTGTAGGTACGGGCGCCTGCCCGATGAAGAAACGATGAAAAGATGCGTTTTTCGGAAAAAAAATCAAGAATCTGCCAAAAGTGCATGACCATGCTAAGAAAGTGCATGACCATGCAGAGAGCAAGTGCATGACCATGCTAAGGAAGTGTATGGCCATGCTGAGCAACTGCACCATCATGCACTTTATGGGTATGATGGTGCACCTTTATCGGAACCCGTTCACATCTGATACCATGCTAAAGTGCATGACCATGCTAGGAAAGTGCATGACCATGCTCGGAAATGGCACCATCATGCGCCTTATGTGCAAGACGGTGCCACTTTATTGGAACCCGTGCACATCTACTATCGTGCCAAAAGTGAAACTGCACCATCATGCGCTTTTTGTGCACCATCATGCACTTCCGAAGGCACGAGCCCGTGCACAATCCGATGCCGAGGACAAGACACACTAATTTTGAAAGTGCACTAGCTAGTGCCGGAAATGCACGACCATGCACTTTTTTTGCATGACCGTGCACTTTTTTGGAACCTGCAACTCTGAGCCGCCGAAAGTGAAAGTTTGACTTACCCAAAATAGTGCACGACCATGCACTTTTTGTGCATGACCGTGCACTTTGTCCAGAAGCTTATAAACACTTATTTTCACTTCATTTTGGTGTATGGAGCCTTGGGGATTCTCTCTCAACTCTTGAAAATTATGTTTTGTGTTCCTTAAGAGTTTGAAGGCTTCCACCATCCTCAAGATCCATCATTCCATTCTTCAATCCTTGCTTAATCTTAGTTTTCACTCCTTTGTTCTTGAACATGTTTTGTAAGCTTATTTCTAGTTTGATTGTAGTTGTATTAAGCCTTATGGGCTAATTACTTTTGCTATCTAGACAATGTTGAAACTCTTATTAATGTGATATATTATCTATGCATGATTTTGGTAAAGTGGTTTTCTTTCAAGAATATGGTTGAATTTATAAGTTGATATTGATTGTGTTCATGCTTGTTATGTTACATAACCTTGTAGTTTTGCAAATGTTTAGGCATTCATGTTGGAAAACTATGTTCTAGATGTTTGTTTGTAAACTTTGAATGTTCATGAAATCTTTGTTTACATTACTAAGTTAGGAATGAGTAGTAAAAATTAACTTGGTTATATAATTATTGATGAGTATGAAACCCTACACTTAATATTGGAAAATTGGTGAGTGTTGTTATGATTCTTGACTGGGTGATGACTCTCTAGTTAAAGTTTCATAAGTTTATATTAATTTCTTGAATTTGGCTACTTTAGTGTAATCTTAGGTGGTTAGAATGTTGTTCATGCTAGCTTTCCTTTGATTATGAGACTTTGTTGTTTTGACAAACAAGTTAGTCTATGTTTATCTCTTAATTGAAAACCCATCATGATGATTATTTGCTTGTATTAGGTTGCTTTATTGTAATCTAGTATTTACGTTTAGATTCATAATGTTTTACCATATTATTGCTATTTTATCATATTAGTAGAGTGGATTCATGTCTAGGTAGTTTGTTGGATTCATGAAAAGCCTATTGGGCTTTGAAAAGTGCTAATCTTGATCTTGCATGTGCGGGCAAAAACAGGTTTGGTCAGATTCATGAGCTTGAGTAATTGAGAGGCCAAGCTTATGAAAACTCGAAAATTTACAAGGAGAGGACCAAAAGGCTTCATGATGCCCGCTTGAAGAACCACAAACAATTCCAAGTGGGCGATCGTGTTTTGCTTTACAATTCTCGCCTTCGTTTATTCCCCAGGAAGTTGAAATCCCGATGGTCCGGCCCCTTTAGTGTGAGGCAAGTATTTGACTACAGTACCGTTGAGATAGACCATGAGGATGGACACATATTCAAGGTGACCGGTCATCGTTTGAAACACTATTTGGGTGAGCCGATCGAGGTTGCATTGGAGGTTCTCGCCCTCCACCCCATGAAATAAGTGTGGGGAGTGTGAGTTTAGCTATCGACTCCTTCAAAATTTAGCATGTTTAGGAATTTCTTAGTTTTTATTTATATGTGTTTAGTGTTACCTTGTGTTTATGTTTATTTGTGTAGTACTTTGTTGGTATGTAGACTTTATCTTATGGATTGTATTGTGGATTTGGTTCTTTTGTTATGTTATGGATTTGAAATTGTTGTGTTTACCGAGCATGTCATGGGCATATTTTTGGTTTGTTTTGTTTTGCTTTGGTTTCTTTGCCAGGTTGGTTGTTGGACACTCGCGGTTGCATGATCGGGTATTTGGATTGCCACATTGCCGAGTCTTGGGAGTCAGCTTCTCGCAGCTTTCAAGATTTCAGGGGAGTTTTATGTTCTCTCTTTGCACTTTACTTTTATAGTTTTTTGTTGTACATCGAGGGCGTTGTACAATTCAAGTGTGGGGAGGGAATTTAAACTTTGTTTGTCTAAAATTAATATTTTTTGCAAAACTCCTAAATAAATTTTTGTAACAAATAATAACCATTAAGCAATTTTAATTCATAATTTAATTGCATTCTCCTGAAGCACAAATCTTTAAGACATTCAAGCCAAAAATATTTAAAAAGACATACCTTTAAACATGACAAACAAAAAGATTCACATTCTTACTTCGCAAAAATTACCCATTCCGCCCGTTTCCGTGAGTTAGCCTCGTCAGTTATTTTTGCTCATGTTTTTGCGGGCAATTGAGTTAGCCGGGTGATTATTGCAAAGTTGAACTTGTTTTTGGCATGCATTTCAAACCATATACACATACATAGTATAAACCATTTGAGGAATTTAGGATAAACCCATGTCTAGCCATTTTTCACTTATATTTTCCTTACCCACATTATTCCCCTAGTAGCCCATGTTTAGCCTTTTCCCGTGTTTTTCATTTTCGCCCTATTATTTATTGCCCACTTAGCTATAAAGACTTTTTATTTTTCACCAATTTTTTGTTAGAAATCCGGTTCGGCTAAGTTAGTTTGTTTTTCATTTCATTTTCATGTATTTTATCACTTGGGAATATTAGAAGCACAATGCTATCTCCCAAAGTGTTTTATTAGTTTGTATAGTTTTTATCAAAAAAAAAAAAAAAAAAAAAAAGAGAAAAAAAAAGTTGCAAGAAAAGAAGAGAAGAATAAGAAATTTGGTTCATCCCATATTGATGAAGTTTGATTTCAAAGAGAAATTTTTGGTTCGTTAGCTCTCGGTTTGTTTAGACCACTTGGTTTAGTTAGTTTTAATTTATAGCTAGCTTAGTTCCGGATTTTCTAGCCTATTAGCCACTTTTCTCAAAAATTCCTCACCCTAACCCTAAGCCAAATTACAACCCTCAAGTACTCGTGTTTTATGCTATGTATGTGTCGGTTAGATTTGAGCCTTAAACAAGCCTATGCTTTGTTTGGTCATCGTCTTGGCATCGAGTGTTCTCAACATACAATATTACATGTATGATCACTAAATATAGCCGAGTGTATGAGTGAACATTGTGAGGTTTGCAAGGTGGGAATGTGATGGCAACAAATGTAATGTTCTTTAGACTATGTCTTCATTTTTAATAGGCTTGTTTGGAAACATCAATTGTGCTTGCTTGTAAATCTTTTAAAAACTTTGAATGATTATTGCTTGCGGGTTATTCTTGTTTTTGTGGAGTTTGTTTCATTTGCTTGTGGACAAGCAAAGTTCAAGTGTGGGGATATTTGATGTTACACAAAGTGTACACCTTTTAGTATCAAATTATCCTCTTATTTTGGTAAAACTCCATGCAAATTCGTTGTATTCGGTACTTATTTGAGTTATTTATGAACTTGCAGGTACGGCCGCCCGCCCGACGAAGAAACGATGAAAAGATGGCGTTTTTCGGACAAAAATCAAGAATCTGCCAAAAGTGCATGGCCATGCTAAGAAAGTGCATGACCATGCAGAGAGCAGGTGGATGACCATGCTAAGGAAGTGTATATCCATGCTGAGCAACTACACCATCATGCACTTTATGGGTATGATGGTGCACCTTTATCAGAGCCCGTGCACATCTGATACCATGCTAAAGTGCATAACCATGCTAGGAAAGTGCATGACCATGCTCGGAAACGGCACCATCATGCGCCTTATGTGCATGACAGTGCCACTTTATTGGAACCCGTGCACATCTACTATCGTTCCAAAAGTGAAACTGCACCATCATGCACTTTTTGTGCACCATCATGCACTTCCGAAGGCACGAGCCCGTGCACTATCCGATGCCGAGGACAAGACACACTAATTTTGAAAGTGCACTAGCTAGTGCCGGAAATGCACGACCATGCACTTTTTTTGCATGACTGTGCACTTTTTTGGAACCTGCAACTCTGAGCCGCCGAAAGTAAAAGTTTGACTTACCCAAAATAGTGCAGACCATGCACTTTTTGTTCATGACCGTGCACTTTGTCTAGAAGCTTATAAACACTTATTTTCACTTTATTTTGGTGTGTGGAGCCTTGGGGATTCTCTCTCAACTCTTGAAAATTATGTTTTGTGTTCCTTAAGAGTTTGAAGGCTTCCACCATCCTCAAGATCCATCATTCCATTCTTCAATCCTTGCTTGATCTTAGTTTTCACTCCTTTGTTCTTGAACATGTTTTGTAAGCTTATTTCTAGTTTGATTGTAGTTGTATTAAGCCTTATGGGCTAATTACTTTTGCTATCTAGACAATATTGAAACTCTTATTAATGTGATATATTATCTATTCAGGATTTTGGTAAAGTGGTTTTCTTTCAAGAATATGGTTGAATTTATAAGTTGATATTGATGGTGTTCATGTTTGTTATGTTACATAACCTTGTTAGTTTTGCAAATGTTTAGGCATTCATGTTGGAAAACTATGTTCTAGATGTTTGTTTGTAAACTTTGAATGTTCATGAAACCTTTGTTTACATTACTAAGTTAGGAATGACTAGTAAAAATTAACTTGGTTATATAATTATTGATGAGTATGAAACCCTACACTTAATATTGGAAAATTGATGAGTGTTGTTATGATTCTTGACTTGGTGATGACTTGCTAGTTAAAGTTTCATAAGTTTATATTAATTTCTTGAATTTGGCTACTTTAGTGTAATCTTAGGTGGTTAGAATGATGTTCATGCTAGCTTTCCTTTGATTATGAGACTTTGTTGTTTTGACAAACAAGTTAGTCTATGTTTATCTCTTGATTGAAAACCCGTCATGATGATTATTTGCTAGTATTAGGTTGCTTTATTGTAATCTAGTATTTATGTTTAGATTCATGATGTTTTACCATATTATTGCTATTTTATCATATTAGTAGAGTGGATTCATGTCTAGGTAGTTTGTTGGATTGATTATATTCTTGTGTTTTTACTTGCTTATTTTCATTGTATGCAAATTTAGTTAATTAAAATTCAACTTAAGATTTACTTGTTCGGTTGGTCATTTACAAAGATTTAGTGCTAGAAATTTGTCGTGTCCATGGATTGATTCTCGGTTCTTACCAGCACTTTATTACAAACGATAGGTGCACTTGCCTTTCGTGTGTGGTTTAGTTGTAGGTGAAAACCTATTTTAAAACCCGATTTGTGTGGAAATTTTACTTAAAATTTTATATATATATTCACACACGTCAGTCATCTAACTTTTCCGCCCAATTCTTGTGATTCATTCCTATAGTTCTTTCAAGGATTCTCTTAATTCCCCGATTTGTGACTTCTACTTGCCCACTAGTCTGAGGGTGATATGGTGTTGCCAGGCGGTGGTAGACTCCATATCTTGCTAAGACTTTGTCCATTAGTGTGTTACAGAAGTGAGTACCTCTGTCGCTAATTAGGGCTTTTGGAGTACCGAAGCATGAAAATAATTTTTTTGGAAAACGTACAATTACTTGAGCATCATTTGTGGGAAGAGCTTGTGCTTCTACCCATTTAGATACGTAATCGACTACTACAAGGATGTACTTGTTTCCAAATAAGTTAGGAAATTGGCCCATGAAATCTATATGTCCCATACATCAAAGACTTCACAAATTTGAATGCCTTTTTAGGCCATCTCATTTTTGGCTGAGATGTTCCCAGCTCTTTGATAAGCATCGCATGTTTGAATCAAATCATGTGTGTCTTTATATATAGTGGGCCAGAAAAATCCTGCATAAAAAACTTTGCTAACCGTGGTGGCAGTACTGTGGTGACCACTGGTTGGTCCTTCATGGAAGTGTTTGAGGATATCTAGGGATTCCTTTCCTGATACACACCTACGCACAACCTGATCGGCACCTATCCTAAACAAGTATGGATCTTCCCAGAAATAGAACTTAAGGTCAGAAAAGAACTTCTTCCGATGTTGATGAATTAACCCTTTTCTTAGGATTTTACAAGCCAAGTAGTTTGCGAAATCGGCAAACCAAGGACTTTCATCCTCCTCTTGCATGACTGCTTGGATATGAATGAGAACTTCATGTGGGAAATTATCATAGATAATTTCTTTCTAAGGTTTTTCTGAAGCTGGGCATTCTAAGCTTGAAAGATGGTTTGCGGCTACATTTTCTGCTCCTTTCTTGTCCTTGACTTCTATGTCGAACTTATGGAGTAAGAGAATCCATCGGATGAGTCTAGGTTTGGCATCCTGCTTGTTGGAGAGGTATCGTATGGTGTCATGGTCGGTGTAAACTATGGTTTTGGAAAGAACTAGGTAGGATCTTATTTTTTCAAAGGCAAAAACTACCGCTAGTAACTCTTTTTCTGTTGTGGTATAATTTTCTTGTGCATCGTTAAGAGTTTTACTAGCATAGTAAATTGGGTGAAAATGTTTCTCTTCGCGTTGTCCGAGTATGGCTCCAACTGCAAAGCCACTTGCATCGCACATGATTTCGAAAGGAAGGATCCAATCGGGTGTAGTAGTAATTGGTGCGTTGACAAGTTTGTCTTTTAATGTGTTGAATGATTCAACACATTCTTCAGAGAAGACGAATGGTGTGTCTTTCTCCAGAGTTTAGTCATAGGTCTAGAAATTTTGGAAAAGTCTTTTATGAAACAACGATAGAATCCTGCATGACCTAGAAAAATTCTAGTGGCTTTGACTGAAGTTGGTGGCAGAAGTTTAGAGATGGTTTCTTTTTTTCCCATATCAACTTCTAATCCTTCTTTAGATATTATGACCGAGAACAATGCCCTCTTTGACCATAAAGTGGCATTTTTCCCAGTTGAGTACTAAATTTACTTCTTCACACCTAGCTAACATTCTGTCTAGGTTTTTTAGAGAATGATCTAATGAGTCTCCAAAGACTGAGAAGTCGTCCATGAAAACTTCTAGAGAGTGTTCGATCATTTCATGAAATATGGCCACCATGCAACGTTGGAAGGTGGCCGGAGCATTACATAGTCCAAATGGCATTCTTCGTTAGGTGAAGGTTCCTTACGGATATGTAAAGGTAGTTTTCTCCTGATCTTCAGGAGCAATGGGAATCTGAAAGTATCCAAAGAACCATCAAGAAAACAGTAGAATAATTTTCCAGATTAATGTTCAAGCATTTGATTGATAAAATAAAGTAGAAACTGATCTTTTCTTGTGGCGTCATTAACATTCTGGTAGTCAATGCATACTCGCCAGCCTGTGATGGTCCTCATTGGGATTAGTTCGTCCTTCTCGTTCATTACAACTGTCATTCCTCCCTTCTTGGGTACTACTTGAACTTGACTAACCCAAGGTGAATCCGAGATTGGGTAGATTAATCCGGCATAAAGGAGTTTGATTACTTCTTTCTTCACCACATCTTGCATGTTGGGATTGAGACTTCTTTGATGTTGGACCACGGGTTTGTATTCTTCCTCCATGAGAATTTTGTGAGTACAAAAGGAAGGGCTGACGCCTTTGATATCCATGATCTTCCATGCGATAACCTTCTTATGGTTTTTGAGAACCTTAAGAAGTTCGTCTTGCTCGGTGAGATGAAATAATTACTGGGAGTTGAGAGTCTTTTTCTAGAAAGGCATATTCGAGATGATATGGGAGTTCTTTTAATTCTATGGCCGGGGTTTCTTCGATTGATGTTTTTGATCTTTCATTATGTTCGGTGATCTCACATACTACTTCTGATGTTTCTTGATAGTTATTGAGATTATCGTGTTCTAAGGTGGGTTTAATGTTTACATCAGTTAAGATCTGTGTTTCTAATGGGGTAGTGATTGAGGAATCTCGCACATAGCAACTCACGATAGAATCAATGATATCGACACAATATAATGTGTCATCGTGATGTTGCGGATATTGCATAAATTTCCCTATATCAAAAGTGATTGCCTCGTCATTGACCCTGAGAGTGAGTTTGTCGGTGCAAACGTCAATAATAGCCTTTGTGGTGGCTAGAAAGCGTCTTCCTAAAATCAGAGGTACACTTTTGTCTTCTTCCATATCCAGAATTACAAAATCTACTGGGAAAACAAATTTGTCAATTTTAACAAGCATGTTTTCAACAATGCCCCGAGGATATTTAACGGATCGGTTAGTTTAATGCTCATGCGGGTGGGCTTTGGTTCTCCTATCCCTAGTTTTGCAAAAACCGCATAAGGAATTAAGTTAATACTAGCTCCTAGGTCGGTCAGGGCATTGCTAACAGACAAATTTCCTATGAGACAAGGGATAGTAAAGCTTCCTGGATCGGTCATTTTAGGCAGTAGATTGTTTTGGAGGACAGCTGAACATTCTTCACTCAGGGTGACATGTGATAGCTCCTCCAGCTTCCTCTTGTTTGCCAGCACTTCTTTGAGAAACTTAGCATATTTTGGCATTTGAGCAATGGCTTCGATAAAAGGGATGTTGATGTGGAGTGGTTTAAAGAGTTCTAAAAACTTCCCGTACTGAGCTTCCAATCTTTCCTGCTTCAGCCGTCCAGGGTATGGAATAGGTGGAACATAAGTTCGGACTGGTTCCTTAGGTTGTACGGTGCCTGTTGAAATCACCTCCTGTATTTTGTCAGGGGATTCCTTCTCCATAACTGGTTCTGAAGTTGGTGGGGGCAACAGTGGTTGTACGACTTATTAGTGTAACAGCGTTAGCTGTCACATTCGGATTGGTGATTGTCTTGCTTGGAAGAGCGCCAGGTGGTCTTTTGGATAATTTTCAGGCAATCTGTCCGATTTGGGTTTCTATATTTTGTAGTGATGCTTGCTGACTTTTTTGGTCAGCTTCATGTTTCAACAATACTCCGCTGATATCAACAGCTCTTGAGTCGGCCTTCTTTTCTGCTTCGTTTGTTTTGGTCATGATTTAGATTAACATTTATTCGATTTTCGAGTAGCTTGGATTCTGATGGCTACTGGAACTTTGGTCTTGAAACTGTGGTTTGGGCTGGAAGGATTGATTCATAGGTCTTTTTTTCGAATCCGGGTAGGGTCTGAGTGTTACCTCCGTCTTTCCAATTGAAATTCGGGTGGTTTCTCCATCCTGGATTGTAGTTGTTGCTGAAAGCGTTGTTTTGACGGGCGATGAAGTCGACTTCTTACATGGCCATGACGACTTGTTTGAAATCACTCGTCTTATGAGTTCCTCTATAGGTGTCACAGGTGACCTTGGTTTTTTATAGTTTGACTTGAAGTTTTTCAAATTTTTTTATAAGGGGCTTCAAGCTGTGCAGTGATAAGAGTGTTGGAATCAACGTGGTAAAATCCTTTATGTGTTGGTGTAGATCTTGGTGAGTTATTAGAGAAACTCGTCTTTGTTGCCTTCTCCATGATTTCAAATGCTTCGTTAGGTGATTTGGATCCCAGGTCTCTACCGGAGACTTGGTCGATGGCCTGTTTGTTGTGACTAGATTGGGCGTCAAAGAAAGTTTGTACTTGCAACCATATGCTCGGTCCATGATGTGGGCATCTTCTCATAAGACTTTTGTATCTCTCCCATGTTGTGTGTAATGACTCATCATCATCGGTCCGGAATCCGGTGATGCTGGCTCAGTATTTGGCAGTTTTATCAGGCGAAAAGTATTTGAGGAGAAACTGTTCAACCATCTTGTCCCAAGTAGTGATGGAACCAGAAGGAAGGGATCCTATCCATTCTAAGGCTTGACCCCTTAAAGAGAAAGGAAAGAGTTTGAGTTTGATCTGATCTTCTGAACAGTTTTGAATTTTAAAGGTTCCGCGTATTCGTAAGAATCGGGATATGTGAGAAAGAGGGTCTTCGTCGAGGAGACCATGAAATTGAACTTAATTTTCCACCATATGAATGGTGCTTGATTAGATTTCGACATGTTCGGTGATATCGGGTGGAGCGACTCCAGTGCCGTAGCCTTCGAGAGTTGGCTTGGCATACTGGTTCATGTTTGGTTCATTGTTTTGTGCTTCCATTATTTCTTTGGTATGATTTCCTCCCGATTTCTTGGCGTCTACTGACTCGTCTTTGATTGTTTCGGCGGTTTCTGCAGTCCGTTTACGCGTTCGTCGACGAAAGAGTCGTTCTGGTTCAAAAATTGGAGAAACAAGCTTAGGTCCGAATGTAGAGGACATACATGGGATTAAATCAAAATTTAAACTATTTAGATTAAAGTAAAGGTTAGGCTAAAGGTAAGCTAAAAGTTAGTCTAAGCTATTCTAAAACTAAACTAAGATATAAGCTAATTAAACTAGAGTAAAGATAATTAAAGGTAAAGGTTATTAAAGGTAAAGGCTAGGCTTGCCTTAAAATAATTAATTCTAATATAGTAATAAGTGAAAGCAAATAAAATAAAAGTTAAAAATTTGTACAATTATAAACAATGATTAAATTAAAACTTGGATTGTTCTTAGAAACGTACCGTGTCCCCGGCAACGTCGCCAAAAACTTGATGTGTATGTGCTAGTGGGTGGAAATATATATTATGTATTGGAGATTTAGCTTTGCACAAGATCGTGTTTTAAATTTATAAAAGTGATTTCTACTAAAACTAAACACACACAAAATAGGCAAGTGTACATATCGTATATGTAGAATAGTAGTGGTAAGAACCAAGTATCGATCCGTGGACACAAATGTTTCGAATAATGAATCTTCGTTTTAGTTCAACCGGAGAGTTTTAATCATTTTGAGGTTGATTTTCATACTTTTTATAAAATAAAATGCTTATATATAATATATAGGTGATAAGAAGAGAAATTCTAAACAAGTAGTTCAATTATATGAAGGTTACCATCTAAGATCAATAATCCACTCCATTTATCCTTGATGATCATAAAGTAAACATGTGATAAACTTGCCCTAATAATATATGGTAGAATAGCCCCTCATTTCTAAGTGAGCATATCCTATGACATAAAATAAAGTAGCATGCGCATTTTAAAGTCAACCCTTTCCTAATGTCATGCTACCACGAGAATGACATTTTAAGTTGGCAGGTAGTTTAAAAAGTAGAAAGATTAGGATTGACTTCGATTTCTCAAATACCAATTCTAATAACTTTGGGTGGTTATAATTTAGTCACACAACCTCACATTGGTTGATTTAAGTAAGTTATAATTACACATTCCGTTAACATGTGATTTCTTTAACTAGCATGATAACCTAAGCAATCGTGTTAACAATGTTATTTCAGAATTACCAAAACTAGAGAAATAGATCATAACTTATATCTCATCATTTATAAGTACAATATAAGGATCCATGTTTTGATAAATTATCAAAGTATTTCTATCTTTCAAGAACATGAATCGATCATGAATGATTGTCAATCACCAACTTTGAATTGTTGAATTAAGATAGTGAAAAATTTCTCATCAAAAGATAATTGCAAGATAACCATGTACTTTACTAAACTAAATCACATGTTTTATATGACCATCAAGTAAAACAAAGCTTCTTCATAAGTTTTAGATGGTAAATGGAGTTTAGCTCATAATGAGTATTGTGATGAACATTAAAAGAGATGATGATAACAAACACATGATTAAACTAGAAAAATCTAATCAAATGTGGATGAATCTCCCTTCTTAATGATGATAATGATGGTAACCTCCAAGCCTTCAAACTCCTCACAAGATCTTCAATATGAATATAAATATAGCGTGGGTGTTTTTATAAGAGAAACCTGTTTAGAGATCTTCTTCAAGCACACCAAGTGAGTGCAACTTAAGTCTCTATTTATAGGTTGTCTGGAGGGAAGGGCATGGCCTCGTGCTTAATGAGGCACAGCCCCGTGTCCACGTGTCCCAGTTGCGTGTTGTCAGATCGTACATGATGACTCACCACGAGGGTGTGCTTCTGAGGCACGCCCCCGTGCTTTTTATTGACATGTGCCTAAATTCATTTTGTCTTACCTGAAGGTAACCACGGCCCCGTGGTTGAGGAAGCACGGCCCCGTGCTTTTGGCTTCAGTGTTTGTCTTTTCTTGTAGATTTTTGTCTTTACTTATGATCAGAAGCATAGGGGCGTGTTTCTTGGATTTCTTGTGTTTTCATCCGTTTTTCTTTGTCTTTTTGCTTGTTTCTTCGTTTGAGGCTTGGTTTTACCTGAATTTGCGTTTTATTATGATAAGTAGCCTTCTGAGCTATGTTATTTGATATAAGATGCAGTTTTTAGAGATTATTTGATGCTGAGAAGATGTATAATTTTATATACATCACACACAATAGAACAAGTGTTCTGAGTATCATACACCCTAGAGTTTGTGGTTTGAGTATCGAGTATATTAAATAATTCTTGTTTTGAATAAGTATGCATGTTACCCCCAAAGTATAAAAGTGAAAACGGGGGATGAAGTGTACTCATGTGAAACTTGAAGTATTAGTTGTGAATAAAATGAAAGGTAAGTTCAAAGAGTAAAACCTAGATTAAGAGAGTATTGAGTTAGTAGATGGTCTTAAAAGCTTTAAAGTAAAATAACATAACAAATAAAATAAATAATAAAAGTTTGAGGGTTAAAGTGTAAATATATAAGAAATTAAAGTAATGGTTTTTGAAAAGTAAGTTTACTCAAAATCGGGTCTAGCTATTCTATCAATTAGTTTTACTTAACCGTTGTTAAGTAAATATTTGAGTATAATTGCAATATTGCAAGACCCTTTGTTATATAGATACTAAGACGAGATTTTATGAGTGCTTAATTTGTCGGTTCGAGTCTTGATAATTGGTCAAGCCCGAATCCGAGATTCCAAAGTGATAAATGTTATGAGATAACCCAATGAAATCAGAAGAAACTTAACCAAGTGTGTAGTTCTATTAGGAAGAACATCAATGTTTTTTAAGCATGTGTTTGGCTTTGTTGGTCCAAACTTGTTATAATACCAAGTTGGATCCAACATGCCAATTGTTTTGAGAAAATAATTAAAATTAGTTTATAATATAGTTTTAGAGAAAAATACGAGATTCGGTGACCCAAAACACAAATAGTGTGTCTTAAGCGAGTGACCCGGTTTAGTTCGGTCTTGGTTCGGTCCTTGTCTTGGAATAAGACCAAGGATGGTTACCACATACCCAATACCATAGAACATATTAAAATAAATTTAGAAATGATAATACTCAAGTCTTACATATAACATGTTAATAATAAAGTATTTAAACAAGAGTTTGGTTTTGGTCCGGTCCTTGACTTGGAATGAAACTGAGGATGGCTGCCACATATCCAAATACCATTGAACTATTAAAATGATTTGGAAACAAAAATGACTAGAAACTAAACAATAATAATAAGCTTAAACAAATTTAAAGTGTTAGCAAGGACTATAATAGTCCTCCATGTAGCCTTGCTTAGCAATACAACTAAACCGACCATGGTCGGAGAAGGGGAAGCCAAGGTAACAAGGGAAGTATGTTTTAAACAAACTTTAATTAACAAGAATTAGTTAGAACAAAGATTAGCATTAGTTTAACATTGAAAAGTCAAACTATCAAGAGTTTGAAAGATGAATACTTAGATCTAGACTGGGAGAGTTTTGATGTAGAATGAACAACAAAAATGAGTGCATTGGACTTGTATTTATAATGGAAAAAACAAAGGTTACCCATAAGAGTTATGCATGCATTTTGATTGGTTAAAATGGTCAAACAAGGTGGATGGTAGTGGAAAAAGTAGGGGTTATCCATTAGTTTGAAATACCCTTTTAGCTTTGGTTGTTTGGCGATTTGGGTCCCTGAAGTTCGTTTTAAGTCATTTTTAATAATGAAAGGGTGTTTTAAGGCACCGTAAAGGGTGTTTCTTGATCTGACAGTTGTGAAACATAAATGAAACATAAACCCAATATTTTATCAATAAAGAAGGATCCGAAAGACAAAATGGGCCGGGTTCCCGCTACAAGTTAAACCGAAAATGACGAATATCACAACCACATCGACTGTACATATAAATAAGCGATATTTTAATTTCAAGACTATCAATTCCAAAATTATAATCAACGATGAGGGTATAAAAATGGAGGCTTGGGTGGGGGACAGAAACAATTAGGAAATGAAATTGCTATTTAAAATGAAATTAGTGTGGTCTATATAGACAAAATTATTGAAGGTTTTCGACATAATTCTGTTGAAAACTTCACGACACAAAATCTAGACATTTCTGAAAAGTTAATCATTTGCGAGTAACTTCGTATTGTTGGAAATTGTAAGGTTTTCGACGGATGAACCACAGGTAACAACAGCGACAAAATGATTGGGAATCAAACCTAAAATAGTCTAGACATTAGTTGTTCTATTTACACTGACGGGTATCAAGTTTTCATAACTCACTGACAACTAATATTAACATGGATTTTGACTATGTCTATCGATAATCCATCAGTGAGTCTTTGACGGTCATCTCTTGCGGATATTTTCTGTTTGTGATATTACGGTTTTCTAGTAGTGGGAGGGTGGCATAGAAGAAGGGCCGTGGTATTTTTTTTTTCTCATCTGAAAATTTGGATTGTTAAAGTGTGTTCTCCCATTTTAATTATTTTTTTTATCAAACTTGTAAGCATGCATAAAATATGAACTTTCTTGTACTTAACTTCAAAAAAATATATAGATCAATAATAACATCTTTGTTTATTCAACCTGTTTAACTATTAGCGTATTGATATTTTAGTGTGACAATGACTAATTAAGACTTAAAAGTAGGTAAAGTCACAAGATATTTCTAAATGCAATGTATATGAAGGTTGAATCCTTGTCTCAAGTAAGAAAAATTTAGGTTCCTGTAAGCTATAGATCTATATGGACTACCAGAAAATTTACATTGTTGATAGATTTAGCTACTAAAAAATGGTTGGTAAACTTATAGAAGCCTCACCTTTCAATAAATCTCTTTTAAGTTGTGTTCTCAAGTTTTAATAAACGATAAAAAAAATAGGAAAGGAAATTAAGGTGGAAAAAGAAAGATAGGTAAAAAAAATGATAATTTAACATCTTGATACAGAATTCAGAGTTCATTCGAGAAAAAACAAAAGGAAATTAAAGACTTTGAAGGGAATTATTACTTACAAAGAAATAGTACTCTCTCTCTTGAAATCCTTTATCTTGAAAGAAAGTTAGGAGAGAGTTATTAAAAAGCGTCTTTTTTTTTTCATTTATTTCCATTTCCTGCCATCAAAAATATTTAGAGACGTGCATATGTTTTTTATTTTCCTTTCAATTCTTTCCAATGTTTCCATTCTCACCTTAAAAAGGACTCTTTAAATCCTCAACAACAAATATTTAAAAGTTATAAATATCCCTAGCAATGGTAACAAAAAACAAAATATGGCAAGGAAAATTAACAAATGATCGAATAATTACAATTGTTTATTTTTAATTTGTCAAGAAAGCATATACCGATTTTCCAAATTAATAATAATAATAATAATAATAATAATAATAACAACAACTAAATCTGGCCCCTATCGATTATATATCATGCATAAATATATAGTATTACTATGTGACATTACTATTAATATAACATATATAGATATGATAGAAATATGACAAGGGAAATCAAAGGTGATATATATAGGGGTTGTGCTAAACGTTTTCACTCCTCTATAATTTTTTTTATCGAATGTACTTCTCACCTGTATATGTGTCACGATACCATCCTCTATATATGTGTCCGTATTATACATGTATACCACACCTTCTACACAGCTGTATATAATATGATCGATCAAATCAATTAACATCAAAAAGATGTATATATAACAAGTATATTATAAGAAGATAATTTAATTATAATTATTTAAAGGGAAAATTCTTATAATAGCTCATTTAAATATTGTGTTTCCAAAATTATTCTCAATAATTCAAGTTTCCAACTTTGTTCTTTTGTTATTTCGTCGCCGACGACATGATAGCGAACACCGACGATGCGTTACTGAATCAAATAGGATAACGACACGTGGCCGGAATCTGGCCGGAATAGGTCGTCGACGACGCTACGTTAGCAACATAACGCATCGCCGCTATCCTACGTTAGCAACATAATGCATCGTCAACACATATTTCGGCCACGTGTCGTTATCCTATTTGTTTCAGTAACGCATCGTCGGTGTTCGCTATCATATCGTCGGCGTCGAGATAACAAAAGGACAAAGTTGGAAACTTGAATTAGTGAGGATAAACTTGAAAACACATTCTATAAATGAGTCATTTTGAGAATTTTCCATTATTTAAAGGGTAAAATAGTAATCGAAAGGAAGTAGGGTGGGAGTGGAGGATGTTTATTTTATGATAATGTAAATATAATAAAATAAGCAGGTGGTCATAGGTTCAGAAAGTTTATATATATAACTTGTCATCACATCGCTTAATATTTACAAAATTAATCTTCCTCTTCATCAAGAAGAAGTCGATCGATCGTACTTCATATATACAGATTAATATAAGAAAAGATGGGTTACTGGAAATCGGTTGTGGTGCCAAAGTTCAAGAAGTTGTTTGAGAAGAACAACGTTAACAAAGCCGCTGCTGCCGAAGCTTGCAAGATCTTCGATGAAGCTAAGGTATATCATATATGCTCTTGTCTTAACCATACATGCATATATATATATATAATATATATATATATATATATATATATATATATATCTATCTAGCTAGTTAACAATTAGTAAGTTTACATAAATAATTCAAACGCAGGATGATTACGGCAAAGAATTTGAAGAGAAGAAGGCTGACCTCCAAGCTAAAGTTATTGAAATCTATGAAGCTTCAACCACTGAAATTAAGGTAAAACTCTAAACATATATATATAACATCCATGTGAAAAGTTATGTTATGTATTATCTGGTATGTTTTTCTGTATTAATTACTTATTTATGTTTCGGACAATGATTTATCAAACATTTTTAGCATCGATACGTAAAATATAGATTACTATTTCTTTAACTTTTTATTTGGTTTGCTGTATTGTTTTAATTATGTATTTTTTAATTCTAAATTACTATAATATTATAACTTATTTTATTTTCTAGAAAATTTAAATTATTTAATAGAAAATTTATTACAATAATGTCGTATATATGACTGAGTGCCAAGCCGATGGTAAAACTTAAAGGATATATATATATACGGTGGGTGAATACGCGGGTTTTGTAGCCGTACGTACGTTGACAGATTATCAACCGTTTATACTCCTGTGTATCGAGTTTCATGTGAATTATATATTAGCTAGATTCATGATTAATGAATAAAAATCTTAACAGGCCGTTGTGAAGGATCGCAAAGATGGTGCCTTGAAAAAGGTGTCTACCGGGGTCGGAAAGTTCCTTGAGGAACTATCTAAAATAGGTAATTTTTCATTTCATACAGTAGAACCAATAATACGTTGAGAACGAAATAATCATATCAACCTTTATTATTTATAGATGGATTTTTATAGCATATGAATAACTTTGATTTTGTTGTGTAGAATTTCCGGGATCAAAACCAGTTCATGAAGCATGGTCCAAGTTCGGACCAACCTATATAGAGGGGCCTATATACTTCATCTTTGAGAAGGTGTCAACTTTCATAGACGTGGTTGAAGAGAAAAAACAAGAGGAGCCACCCGTAGCCGAACCCAAAGCAGCAACTGATCCAGTGGAAGAAACAAGTGGCAAAGAGAAGGAAATTGTCGTGGATGAAGAAAAGAAAGAAGAGGTGACCGCAGTGGTGACGGATGAGGCTGAGAAAAAACCCGAACCGGAGGCGGCCAAGGCGGAGGGAGTGGCTGATCCAACCGAGCCAGCAAAGGCTTGCTGATCAGGGTTTTGTGGTGTGTGGTAAACAAATATTACTAATTGTTATTTTGTTCTTTCAATGTTTTGTTGGGTGTATTGATCTTAAGTTTCTTGTATATTATTAATTGTTGCAAGTTGTATGATATATAAACTTAATATTGCACGGTTTATATATTCGTTTATTGGTTGCTTATGCTAAAATTATGTTATATAATTAGCATCCTTTCTCCCAAAGTGAACCATAGCTACCAGCTTGAAGGTATGGCTCAAACCGGACACAAATAAAGCAGTGGTTTTAAAAAATCATACTTTGAGGCTCACAAATTTTGAAAAGAGAATTTGAATAATCTGGGTTTTGCGATTGTTAAGAATGTTGTACCTTGCCACATGATATCCTTCGCCGACCGATCTCACAACCAACATAAAAAGGGTAAATCACGTGTCTAAAAGTAAATCATGTGATGTCAGAACTTAATCCTCGACGGTTTTAGAATTGTTGGCAGTAGGCTTTATAGTTTATTATCACGCATAAACACATGTGATGTAAGAATTATATGATCGTATGCAAAATAACCTTTTATTTTGACAGAAAAAAAAGTCTCAATTTTATTATCCACTTCGGGGCTCATAAAAATTGAGCCAACCCGTCAACTTGCAAAACATAACCAAAACTAATTTAGTTATGATTTTAAACATTTTAAACCTGAGTCGTGTCAGTTTGTGTTTGATGTTGAGCTAACCCGCCGTATTTGCTTAAAAAACGGAACATGAACATTTTGTGTTCGGTCATCGTATAGGACTATACGGTCGTATAGCACCTGAATCATGTCAGTTTGTGTCTGATGTTGTCGGTCATCGTTTATAGTGTGTCGTATAGCCTTATACGGGTCGTATAGGCCTATACAGGCCGTATAAACAATTTTTTTGAAAATTTAATTTGATGATCATATATTTAATATACGTGATTTATGATTTATAAGCATCATATGTAGCCTTCATCATATAGATAAATTTTTTGAAAATTTTTTTGATGACCATATATTTAATATATGTGATTTATGACTTTAACATCATACGTAGCCATCATACAGATATATTATCTGACTTGCATCATATATTTTTTTTTATCAATTTTAGCCGTTCTCCTTTTCAACCATTTCATGTGTTGTTTCACTTATATAAAATTATGTTTTATATTTAAAAGTTGAATGATATGATATTTTAGAATAATACAAATTGTCTATTAATATTAACATAACACGCTTGGCTAAGTAGTTTGTAATTGTACCTTAAGAACATTCGTTTAAGATTATATGTTACACTTTATAATAGTCCATATACACAATAGTCTATAGGGGTCGTATAACACTATAGGGCTCGTATAGTCGTTTTCCGGCAGCGATTAACAGTGGTCAAAAGACAGTCTGAATTTTTCTTGCAATGCTTTTTTACGGTCGTATAGCCCTATACGACCGTATAAGTTTTATGGTTTGTCAGGAAGCAATACGAGCCATTTAATGCCCATGCGGTCCGTATAGGTCTATACGGTCGTATAGGCTGTAAAAATTTTTTTTTGTCTCATGTCAGTCATTCGTCCCTATACGGTCTTTATAGGCCTATACAAGCCGTATATACATGTATGTGTGGTGGTGGTGGTGGTGGTGGTGGTGGGGAGGGGGGGGGGGGGGTTGTATGAGAATCACATCACATAATATAATATATTGTTTGATACGATGGACGGTTTTAAAAAGTGATTTTAAGTTATTTTGTTTATTATACTTCATATTCAAATCTTTTGTATGTTTTGAGAAGTAACACACTCGTGTGACTTTCTATATACGCAACCCGGACAATATGACATCATTAAAGTTTAAGGAAAATGTTTAGTAAATTATTAAGCAATAATGTGTGACGTGATGGTGGGACTAGTCCACAGCACTTCTTAATTGAAAACAAGAAGACAGATCGTGATTAGAGGTTGCCCCCACGCAAACTGTATATCAATATATATAAATACTTAATTAAACCTATTTTAATATAAAATATTAATAATTTTGTACTGTTATCCAACCAAACTCATCAGAACTTATTCTAGGTATGCCAATCAACTGCAAGTAATGGTTCTAATTAAAACAGAAGATCATGGCAAGGAAGTAACAACATTATTTTAGGGAAAATCATAATTATGCCGGCCATATTAACTAAAAAAAATAGACAATTTGTTAAATAAGCATTTATATCTTTTTGGTGCAGCCGTGCAGGAGGACGAAGAATGGCTCATGAGAAATGGGGGCGTAGAGGATGGCGCTTAAGTTTACAGTTGGCGCAATCACACAAGCGATTAAGGTTGGGGCAGGGGTGATGTGTTGCGCTATTTTGGTGATTTTCCAGTTAATACTTAATACGGCTATACGGCTATGTTGGTAATTCTTCCATCATCTAAAGCATTTTTATTCATTATTAGTGAGGTTTTAAATATACCATAAGCTACGTACTAAAATCACGATCGATCCTTCGTTTTAAGCAACACGCATCACCAACAAGCTAGGTGATAACCACAACCTCTAACCAATGACGGAGTCAAGATTTTTTCCTGGAGACATAAATTTATTGTTAAATGCATTCTAATGAAAAATATGCATTCGGATCAGGTCACATATATAATCATCATGCATCCTCCAGCCTTTTGTTTTATGGAGAAAAATATATGTACATGATGTAAAAAGTAATATATACTTAATATTAAAACAAACTTTATTAAAAAAGTAATAAATCATCAACTAAATAAAAGAATTAATGATAAAAAAATTAAATGCAACAAACAACGGAAAGCGTTGTTTATTATTCTAAACTAATTAGTTTAGGGAAAATAAACAATTAATAATATTTAAAGTTAATATTGAAACTACGAACATTTCTTCTGACTTTTGTGTTCATAGACTACACTATACTTACCTTTCCATGCTTCTATAAGTCTTAATTCCCATTTTTTTTACTTCTATGTATCTTCTTCATCTCGTAACCAACTTCTAACTCTGGTCATCTTCTATAGTCGTCGGAAGATTCGCACCGAGTCCAACTTCACTATTTTCTTTTAATCTTACATTCTCACTAGTTCATAGGGGTCATTATTAAATTTAATTGAGATCAGTGGAGATTTTATTGTACTTACAATAATAAAACAAAAAATTCATGGGGTGTGGCCGACCTCCGTACCCGAGCTCTAGGTCTTGCCCCTGTCTCTAACCGTAACTAATAACATTTCAGTAGCAACATTGAGACCTTCAAACGTAAAACATATTGTAGATGTAAAACACATTCAATTCAAAAACAAGCACCACCAAGAAGTATGCGGATTTCTTGCTACTTATTCAATTTTAAAATTTTGGCCACGACGACATGTTTGATGACCACTAAAAGGATGTAATCTACTAAAAATGTATCTATTATTTAACTTGATGAAGTGAGAGAGGGCTTTTTGGTCATTTCACATTTATTAAAAACAAAAATAACACCAGCTAGTGAAAAATTGAAAATGATAGAAATCGTGTAATATGTTAATCTTTTAAACGGAAATCAATGTATTAATCTATTATCAATATAACCTTTTCATTTAGTTTTAGTAAAAAACATAGTTGTCCGGATTCCTGGTTGGATACTAATATGAAACACAATTACACAAAGTAACAAAATAACATTAACATGGTTTAATACTAATACGAGCACAACAAAGTCTGGATTGGAAATTAGGTACATACATAAATACATTATGTAACAACTTCAGCAACAACATCTACACGATACTAGATCAATACATGTATATGGTTTTGACATCTGCTCTAGCTCATTTGCACTTGGTAGCGGTTCCAGTGTTCTCGCGAAGCAAAAGTTGTACAAATTTCTGCAGGCTCCTTTACTGAATGGATATACTCTTTCTGGGACCATTCTGCACGTTGATAACAAAGTGAAAGTTGGTTCCAGTTTACAGTCATTTACTTATTTTCTATAACATCATGTTTGTTAACTTCTACAAGATGCCCGGTCTATCAGAGTTTATAAAGTATACTAGATTTAGCATAAACACAGCAAAGAAATATCTGATTACTTAACTAACCTCAAATCTAATCAATCAACTAACCTCATATATGGTATTCTCTGTCGTTTCAGTAGCTCATAGGTGGTTTGATTTGTCACAGCTAAATAGCTGTAAGTATGGATAAAGAGAAAATTTATGTGGATGAATGAATCAGGAGATATGCTAAAAACTGTATAATACACTTGTACCTAGTGCTTTGAATGAGATACGTAAGACGGATATGTAACCACCACACTTTCTCTCTCTCATTACTTTGATTATCTTCTATGCAGTATGCACATGTGCATTATGCGGTTCTTACAGTTCCCAACATATCATTGCCTCATTGGTATATGTATACATATATAGAGGTTCCCCCGACCATAGGCAAATTTAAAGTAGAAAACTGTGAGAATGAACAAACTTGGTTCTATGCAGTATGTACACGTGCATTATGCGGTTCTTACAGTTCTCAACATATCATTGGTATATGCATATGTATATAGAGTTTTGCTCAATGCATAACCAATTTTAAGTAGAAAAACGTGAGAACGAACATACACATGTTGCTTTAAGTGTGATTACTTAAGGCAATTATGTAATCGCATTATTGCCTCCAATCCTCTCATCCACTATATCAGGATTACACTCAATACCAATGAGAGAGAGAGAGAGATGGATTAATACAAAGAAATTGCAAGAACAAAAACTTACCTATGGAAGAGAAGAAGGAGAAGAAGAAACATCAATGCAATTAACAATATTGTTAGAAACTAGATATCATAAACACAAGTAATCAAAGAGATTAATAGAAAAGATGAAACAACAAAGGGTGGATCAAACAATAATAAGATATTCAATTGAATGATCTTGGTAAATATCAAGGTTTACAATATGTTCATATATATATACAGAAGTGAATAAAGGGTTGCGACGTTTGACGACTAACCGTCTTAGACGGTTATGTATTCTCTTGACTTATGCAAACCCTAATATTCATAATCTATCCTAACTTATATTCTGTCATAAATAATAATAATACAAATAATAATAACATAAAGTCTTAAAATTAATAATGTTTATTTAATTCTAATATTCCCCCTTAAACATTATTAAGTTCAAGAGGGTTCTTGGGTAGGCTTGAATGGGGCATCCTTCACTGCAGCGGTGGCTTTTGCAAAGTCGAACTTCTTTCGATTGATTAATCTTTTTGCTGCGTTCCAGTCTTCTCGTTGATAGTATGCATATCCTTCCTCATTGATGTCTGCAGAATCTTTGTCTTTTATTTCTTGAGCTTCCATGTAGGTTGAGGAGGATTCTTCTATCTTTGGCATTCTTTGTCTTTTAATACTTTGATAATTCCATTCCAATACATAGGTATTGAGTGTAAAGAGTCCGAATCAGATCACAATCTTCATAGTCAAGACGTAAATCTTTTGCAATTATGACCCACATATTGTATTCTTTGACCCTTTTATACCCTCCTTCCATTTTAACCATCATATAGAGATCAAACAATTCAAATCTTCTATTGAACATCGGAGGGATTGGACGATTTGGCATCATTAAGTAAGAGTGTAGAAACCAATCAACCATTTGCAAGAATTTATCTTTAAATACTTCACTGTGGTACCATACTTCATTTGTCGTGTCAATTAAATCCAGTAGAGCAACACAATCATCAAAGGAATTAAATGTAAGATCATTTATCAAGTTGTTTATTTTGTGAAACCGAGTCTGATCTTGACTTAATTCCAGATGTTTAAAATAGGAATTGAGATGCTCTTGTTCATAATTATCATGAACAGATGGATCTCCCAAATTTCTTAACAAATTTGTATTACTTGAAATAAACTCATGAGATTCTTGGAACATATTACTAAGCGTGCATTTAATTCCTTCGATCTTAACAATAATTCCTTGTAATCTTAATTGGTGCATGCTTAACACATTCTTTCCTAGATTAGGAGAGTAATATACACTATTAATCTTTATCTTTGTTCCATCAAGATCTAAGTGTATTTGGCCAATACCCCTAATGAAGGAAATATTCTTTTCTCCAATCCGGGTTTCTATCCCAAACGATTGTTTAATATCATTAAACTGAGAAAGATTACCCGACATATGTTGATAAAAACCTGTGTTGACAACCCAAATATCTGTCCATTCTCCGTTTTCTGTGCCACTAACGATATATTCTTCTGTGTAATCATCAATACCGTTTTCCATCCGAGTCCCCGTATCAATCACTTGGCGGATCATAAGTGTGGCTTCGTCTCGTTCTTTCAATATGCACTAGTTAATAAAGTGCCCTGGTTGTCGGCAATAAAAACACAGTCTTCGTTCTTTCTGGGATTGTTTCAAGCGATTCCTGTATCTTCTTCTTGTGTTCTCCATAATCGAGTTTGTGTGATTTTGTGTGTGACGAACTTGGCTCTGATACCAGTTTGTTAGAAACTCGATATCATAAACACAAGTAATCAAAGAGATTAATAGAAAAGATGAAACAACAAAGGGTGGATCAAACAATAATAATATATTCAATTGAATGATCTTGGTAAATATCAAGGTTTACAATATGTTCATATATATACAGAAGTGAATAAAGGGTCGCGACGTTTGACAAGTAACCGTCTTAGACGGTTATGTATTCTCGTGACTTATGCAAACCCTAATATTCATAATCTATCCTAACTTATATTCTGTCACAAATAATAATAATACAAATAATAATAACATAAAGTCTTAAAAATTAATAATGTTTATTTAATTCTAATAAATATACATATCACACTGATCATGATCACATCCACCAACCTGAATAAAATGAGCAAATCTCATGATCTCTCATTAAATATGATTGAAAACAAGTGAGAAATGAGTATACAACATTGGATAACAAAAAGTATAAATTTTTTATTTAAGTCTTTTACTTCCTTTGTTACTCATTTCAAGTTATAAGGAGGGTCAAAGAGAAATTCATACAATGGCCTTTGAGTATGAGTTGGTAGGTATTTCATATACAAAAACTCTGTCCAAACACATAAGGCAGTTTCCTCAAGAATGAACCACCTGCCAATAATTTAATTAAATTCAGAACATGCAGTAAAAACTAATAAAAATACACAAGATATATACAAAGAAAGAGAAGTGAACAAAAATAAGCATAATTTATAAACCAAAATCGACAGTGGTTGGCTTGGCCAATGCATGTTCCCAGCCAAACACAATGGTGATCAAACTGAAGAACACATTTGTCACAATCATGGCAATGCTTTGCTCTTGAAGACTGCATTAAAGTTGCATTAGCATTTGTAATTAGAGGTAACAAAGTGTTTTCATATATTATTCTATAATCTATACACATGGATGTAAAAGGGGATGTACATGAGAAGGAGCACGGCCTAAACTAAACCCTAGGGCCTGGGATATTTAAATTTACAGGCATATTTATAAACCAAGTAGACCGTATAAAATAAAGATGCAAACAGCAGATGTACCTGCACAACATTACAGTACTCGCACGTGTAAGTCCTGAAACAAAAAAAAAAAAAAAGTTTGCCAAGTGAACCTTTTGATGATAGTATCAATTAGGAATAATGTATGCACTGCCACAAAATATATTAAGTTTTAATATTCTAAAAATAAACTCTAGATGGAGTGTAAAAAAACTGAGTAGATTTAGAGGAATTTTGTCACTATACAGCTCTAAAACTTGAGCTAAAAAGGCAGACACGCTTCTAGTCATGAGGCAAGAGCTTGACGTGCGTGAGGCATTGCAGTGTGTACAACCAAAAGTTTCGTCTGTCTCATTTGTTTTACATATTTGTAGGTTCCCAGTCGGATCTACGCAGGAGTATCTCGTAACACGAGGGTGCGGAATCCCCACGTAATACGATATGAGCGTAAGATGGATAATACGTTGAACCGATAAACAAACACACGTCACAATACTAATAAACACGATTGTATTCCCCCACTTCAACACGTGATATCAATAATCACCAATCCACGTTCGGAAAAACAAAACTATCAAAATAAACCAAAGTGAGGTTTAAATAGACCTCGACAACTTCGCCTAACATACTAGGCGAAGTTGTCATAAATTCGCTTATCTCCAAGTTCGCCTACATCCCAGGCGAACTTGTGTAAAACAATATTCAAAACCAAAAAAAAACAATCTAACACGATTACAGACACATACAAAACACGAGATACTGAACTACTGACATTATGCACCAACAGACTCCCCCTTGGCAGTAGCTTCATATCTCTATCTTCATTCTCGTGTCTAGTAATCCCAAAAATCTCGTGTCACCCGTCTTCAAGCATGAACGCCCTGTCTTACACAGACAGAGACCACCCTTTGGTACTTCTTGGCTTCATCTTTCCACGCAGGAATGTAGAATATCTTCTTATCGTTTAGTACCTGCAAATCAGCTTGAGACAAATTTACCAAGTGCATGGGATCATACACTCTCAGAATCTCCTGTTCGTCTTCATCTTCCATAACAGCTTCAGCTGTTTGACTATCAACGTACCACCACTTGAAACTCTTTAAAACATCGTTGGGCATTATCTCCATTGGCACTTCTTTCAAACACCGAATCGGCTTATATTTCATCACCATCCAAGGTTTGCTATCAGCTCGCATTCCTCTTTCCTTATCTTCAACTAACTTCCCTTTCTGAGGCTTTAACAACTCAAACTTCTTCTCTTTCACACTTTCATTCCACACAATCTTCCCAATTATTCTAGCCATATTGTCATCACTCCTATTAATCAATCCCAATTTAGCCAAATCCTTCACCTCACACTCAGGCAAGGTATTGAGCGATCTCAACGTCCTCTTAAAATACTGAATCCCATCAAAGCGTTTAATCACAAATAACTTTAACTGCTCATCATACAGCCAGCAAATAATACCCCTTGATATTGTAACTCTTTTTGAACATCGTTGGAACCGCTGGCTTCTTTATCTTAACAAACCACTGAGCGTAGCCTTTTTTCCATCTCGGCTGTTCTTCCCACTCAGACTCATCAGACACATCCATATCTTGACTCACATTCACCTTGTCAACATCTGGAATATCATGTTCTACACTATCATCCACAATCTCACATTCTTCTATCTCACTATCAATCACAATCTGTTCTCCTATCTTTTCAATCTCATCAATAGTTAACACATCATCTGTTAAATCATCGTCATCACCCAACGTTTCCTCATCATCAACAACCACGACATTTTCACCACCTAATCCACCTGATGTACCAGTTGACTCCCCCTGAGATGTGGAAGTCCCAAGAGTTTGTTCAGTTCTTGGCAACTCACCACCTGCACCTTTCGATGCATTAGGATCATCGTCTCTATCTTGTCTCTTCTTGGTTCTCAACTCGTCGCCCTTGTAGCTCGTCTCCCCCTGAGATGCTAAGAACTGTTTTAGGGCATCAAATAGTTTACCGTGTTCAACAAGGAGGGACGATTGGATCTGATTTTCTACTACAAGTCGCTGGATAGCTTGAGTCTGGATTAGATTGATTATTGACTGTTCAGCAACTACCCGTTCAAGAGCCGCTATCCTTTCAGAATCAGACAAAGTAGCATCAAAATCAAAACGCATGTGAGAAATGTCTTGAGCATAAGGTGGAGGAATTCCCAAAGTAGCTGGATTATCAGAAGTAGTCTGAAAAGTAACAGCGGATGGTATAGAAACAGGCAACCCCGCAGTAGCAACCAACGTTGACTCAACAAATCTTGCAACAACCTCCGATGGAGTGACAGTAGGAGGTGGCAAGGAGACTATCTCCGGTGCTGTAAATTGAAACGTGGTCGGAGGAACACCAAAGGATGACGATGTGGTCACCACAGGAACACTTGAGGTAATCGGCACTGTCACAGTCATAGAAGCAGGAACCATAGTCATACCAGATAACGAGGGTGGAGAGAAACGAACCACCCTTGAGCTTTCACCAACTCCTAAACTCTCACCAGTTCTGACCTTCTTCGATCTTCGTACCAACTTGTCTAACTCCTCCTCATAGTCAGATTCACTGTCATCCGAGTCTTTCTTTCTTTTGCCATGTATTCTTTCTTGTCTGACCAGAATCTGTTGTGCTTCAGCAATATCGTCAGTGGAGGAATCAGAGTCGGTTCTCTCAGAATCCGCCACAGACGTGACGACCATAGAGACATGCACACCAGATGCCTCAGCTACTGGGGCTCGAACCTCAGCAGCTGGATCAATTTGTTCCATGTCAAAGAACCCTTGCCCTCCAAAGGCGCTTCAAGATCGACCTGTTCTTCCGGAGCTGCAACAGGATCAGCAGGCAGTGCTTGCTGTACCACAGGTGGTGGTAAAACCACAGGAGGTGGTTGAGAAACATTAGTCTGTTGCGGTGCCGGGTCACGAAATTCATTTCCTGGAGGAGCAATATAAGCAGGATTCACCAAATAACCAAACAATGCAGTGTGCCGCGGACGAAGCTCTGGTTTGCTACGAGCACTTGATGACTTACATTGCGCAAAAATTCTCTTACTTACACTCTCAACATAACAGATAGGACGTCGTTGAGGCAGCGCATGGGTTACGTGATTCAGAATCATTTGTAGGAATCTCGGGTACATCAAAAATCTTTCCCTGGCGACCGCGCATCTCTGACGATCAATTTCATAAAACACCATCTGACTAAAGCTGTTGGGCTTGTTGTAAGTCAGGGCAGTCATTGCAGATTGCATCGTTGCCCCCATACCGTCTGTACCAGCTTTACGACCAGACATGCACACTATCATTACGTGCATCAGAAAACGCCACTGATCTAATAAAAATCCCTTTCTCCTTTTAGTGTCACCCAACGGACCCGAATAACCCATACGTAGAAACGCACCATCTCTGAATGGAGCCGGAAAATCTGTTGGATCATCTGTAGTTTCAGCCCGAACTGCAAAGCGACCCTTATTTGATCTGCCGAGAACTGTACCACCAGATTGTTCACTGTAGCGCGCATAACCGGAGGATGAACTCTACAGTCATATTCTACCGTTCGCTAAAAGTCTTCAATATTTGGTAGAGAAATGGGGAGAGTAGTAGTGATGGCATGAAAAATACGTGAGCGAACAAGGAAGGATATGATCTCGCGATAGTCGTCGGTACCACTAGCATCCAGATCCAAAGTGATATACATGTTGTGACCCGGAAAGAACTGCCGGTTGTTGTCACCACCTTCGTCACCACCAGCACCACCAGCCCCTGCCACAGCAGCCATATCTGCACAACAAACGGTCTAAGTTAGAACATCGACGTCGCAGATCATAATTTCACCTGTTACCCTGAGCGAAGTTATGATACCGACTAATGTGCAGGCGAAGTTAGCCATATGGCGAAGTTGAGTACAACTTCGCCCTAAACCCTAACTTCGCCTGAGAACAAACCAGAACTTTTAGATAATATAAGCTTGAGCAGGTGAAGTTAAACCTAAGGCGAAGTTGAGTATAACTTCGCCTAACCCTAACTTCGCCTGAATCTGAAACGACGTATTATTATGATCCGATCAAGGTGTTGTCTGAAGTATTTGATAATCAAAACATGAAAGGATAGTTCTATTGAGATCTAGAAGACAAAATGGGTTACAAACACAGTAGAAACAGATAGTTTATCGGGTGTTTAAAGGGTTGCACAAACTATGTCACAAACCGGACCACAAAGGTATCTGATTAACACCATTAACATGAATTACAGGTTAAACCGATCCTACACACCTTTAACACGGACAAGAAACAGATAATAAAGAGGTTCGATTCAAGGTATAAGTTCGCCGAGGGTAGAAGTGTGGGTATAAGTTCGCCGAGTGTTTGATAGTTTGGAAAGTGTTTGACCAAGTTGACCCCTTATATAGGTTTGAAAATCCATGGGCGAAGTTAAGGTTAACTTCGCCCCTTTGACAACTTCGCTGGTCAACTTCGCTGTGATAATAACTTCGCCTGAACCAACTTCTTAATAAACAACATAGCCTTAAATTAGATTAAAGAGAAAGGAATCAAAACTAGTAACCAAGTGTTTATTAAAACGTACCAAGGTATAAAACATAAAATAAAGTAAAGATAATTAATTAAACGGGATCAAATTTCAGTCTTGACGAGGACCTGCATGTTTTAGAAAAGATCCGAACAGGAATCATACTAAATAAGTGGCTGTCACATAGATCCATGTTCAGCGATATTATGACATAAAGAAACAGGTTGTAAGCAGGTATAAAACTTAGTATGATTTTCATCGCTTATGTGATACGGATTAGGTTCAATTAAGCTCAAACTTTATATGGATATCACATGAGAGATTGTGATGCCTCCTATCTATTCTCAAAGCGTATTTGGCTTTCCCCAAGTCACCCCAAGTTGACTTCGACCCGTAGTGTCTGATTAAACAGTAAGCACACATCCATCTTTAGAGTCTTCTTCCCGTTCTCTTTCTTGCCTCTTTATTTATATGTGAGACAACACAAGCTTCAGAAGGCTTAAAAACATATATTTATTATTATTATTATTATTATTATTATTATTATTATTATTATTATTATTATTATTATTATTACTAAAGACATTAATACAGCTTCAAATTATAGACAACTGCAAGTCCCGAATCTGGATCACTGCAGGTACTTGACACTATCTTCTCGGGAATCAGAACGCTCACGGGCTCGTGTATGACTGGGTAATCACTTTTCTGCCTATCATTCGGAAAGATGTATATGGAGACATGCACAACTCAGAATGATTCTCCACATTAAATCGAGGAGATTTAGTTTGTATCACTTCTTTTACGCACCATAGAAAGCTACCATAACTTACAATGGCTGTTCTAGAGTCTTTTAGGCCTAATAACTTCACCAGTTAAGCACACAGAATTAGTTTTTCTATCACTTTCCATGGTTGGATCAATTTCTTTTAAACATTATATTGAAACTTCTTATGAAGTTATAGACTTGAAAAATTATATCATCTCCCTAAAAAAAATTTAAATTCTATCGCCCCGATCACGTCAAAGTCTTCGGGTAACCGGCTATCCTGAAGATCCAATGGATCAGCTGGACCGACCACATACGAGTATGTGTCATTCTAACTAAGTATGAACGACTATTTTTCAGCGAAAGAATAAAAACCCATTATAAACCTCCCCGGTCACTTTCAGTCATCTGGTTAATGGCTATCCTCAAAATCTACTAGTAGAAGTAAGGACCAAACATATCCGAAGATGTGTCCTTCAAACTGAAGCAACCGACATAATTCTAAGCGATAGTGATGGATTTTTTTTCTTTTTTTTTAAATCAAAACAAAAAACAAGGTTACTCGGGATTGATCATCCCATTAAGCTCAACAAGATTTTGAAAACGGGATCGGTCAAACGCTTTAGTAAAAAGATCGGCGAAATTATCCAATGAATCAACCTTTTCAAGCACAATTCATTTCTTCTCAGCACAATCCCGTATAAAATGATGACGAATGTCAATATGTTTAGTTTTGCTGTGTTTGACGGGATTGTTAGTTACTGAGATTGCAGCAGTGTTATCAATGCAAATAGGAGTTTGAGTGAAATTCAGACCATAATCGCGCAATTGCTGTTGTATCCATAGAACCTGGGAGCAGCAGTTTGATGCTGCCATGTACTCTGCTTCGCAGGTGGAAATGGCTACTGAGGTCTGCTTCTTGCAATGCCACGACACCAATCTTCCTCCCAGAAACTGACATCCACCGGTTGTTGACTTCCTGTTCTGATTGCAACCTCCATAGTCAGAATCTGTGTAAGCTACCAAATCCAGTTCTCCCCCTTTCGTATACCACAATCCCAACTTAGGCTTGCCTTTGAGATACCGCAATATTCACTCCCTTCATGTGAGATTCCTTCGGGTTTGCCTGAAAACGAGCACAAAGACAAACTGCAAACATAATATCAGGTCTAGATGCAGTTAGATACATTAAAGAACCTATGATTGCTCGATATTGGGTGGGATCAACGTCTTCATCACTGTCAGAATCAGCACCTAGTTTGTGATTGACGCATACTGGAGTATCAAATGGGGTGCTATCGTCCATCTTGAAGCGTTTGAGCACATCATGGACATATTTTGTTTGATGAATAAACATCCCATCTTTCTTCTGATCTACCTGCAATCCCAAAAAGAAAGTTAATTCGCCCATGGCGCTCATTTCAAACCTCTTTTTCATGACTGCTTCAAATTCCTGACACATGGCGACTTTTGATGCAGCAAAAATGATGTCGTCTACATAGACTTGAACGAGTAGAAAATCTCCCCCTTTTCTCTTGACAAACAGCGTGCTATCGATCTTTCCTCTTTCGAACCCATTCACAAGCAAGTAATCGGACAAGGTTGCGTACCAGGCACGAGGGGCCTGATGTAGCCCATATAAAGCTTTACTCAGTTTGTACACATGTGCAGGAAAATCTGGGTCAGGGAATCCCGGAGGTTGTTCAACATACACCACCTCATCGACTTTACCATTAAGAAAGACACTTTTCACATCTAACTGGAACACTTTCATCTCTTTGTGTGCAGCAAATGCCAAAAATAGTTGAATTGCCTTCAATCTTACCACAGGAGCAAACACTTCGTTGTAGTCGATTCCTTCTTGCTGATTAAACCCTTTTACTACCAGTCTTGCCTTGTTCCGTATGATTATCCCTTTCTCATCTATCTTACATTTAAAAACCCACTTTGTACCGATAGCATTTACATTCTGTGGTGTTTCAACTAATTTGCACACTTCCATCTTCTCAAACTGTGCTAATTCTTCTTGCATGGCTTCAACCCACGAGCTATCTTTTAGAGCCATTTGATAATTCTTCGGTTCAATCTGGCTGATGAAGCAGGTGTACAAGCATTCATTTATGATACCCGTGTCTTTAATGCTTGCGTAAACACATGTGTGTTCATCCAAACTTCTTCTTGTTTGAACACCGTCAGACAGATTACCTATCACGTTCTCCAAAGGGTGATTTTTGTGAACTCCAGTAGTCTGAACCGGACCGACTTCCAGATTGTTTTCTAAATTCGAAGAGAGTTCATCAGTGGGTGATTAATGTTGAGAGTGAAATGGATTGTAGAATTCTTCTTCAGTAGAGGCAGCAGGAGTATCATCGGCACTTGACGAGGAAGGTTGACTTTCATCGTATCGCGGACGTTGCATAATATTTTCCTCATCGTCATACAGAATCTGTGAAGCAATTTTCTCATCAACTTCTGCAAAATCCAAGTTAGGTATATTAAAAGATTTGAATAGTTTATCATAGTCGAAAGCTTCAGCGGGTCCCATGCTAGGCCTTGGTGATTTGTAACTCATAATGTCAGTGTTACATACCACCTCAACCTTGCTGTTCGATAAATTAAAGACTCTTCTGTTGGGAGTCCCAACAACATATCCGACTAAAATACCTTCATCGTCTTTTTCACCAATTTTTGAGTTTGTCTTTAATATCGAACATGGGGACCCGAAATGTTCGAGACCATTCAAGTTTGGCTTTCTACCATGCATGAGTTCATAACAAGTTTTATTTAATCTTTTAACAGTTAAAACATGATTAAGGATATAACAGGCTATGGCAACAGCTTCAGCCCAGAACACCACGGGAAGTTTAGCATCTGCCAGCATGGTTCTGGCTCCTTCGATTAGCGTTCTATTCTTCCTCTCAGCTACTCCATTTTGTTGCGGAGTATACGGGGCGCTGTACTGATGTTCTATCCCTTTCTGTAAGCAGAACATCTCCATCTGATAGTTCTTGAACTCTGTACCATTATCACTCCTGATGTACTTAACCTTTCTCCCAACAATATTTTCAACCTTGGTAATCAAGTTAATTACCAACTGAACTGTCTCATTTTTTGCCTTCAGAAAGTATACCCAAGAGTATCGAGAGTAATCATCGGTTACAACCAAGCAGTATGACGTTCCACCTAGACTCTTTACATTCACATGACCAAAGAGATCCATGTGTAGTAGGTCTAGGGTGCTGACAATTGAGTTAACCTTCTTGGAGTGATGAGGCTTTTTGTGTTGCTTTCCTTTCTTGCACGACAAGCATTGATCTTCAAAGTTAAAATTCTTTAAGGGAACTCCAAGTACCAGCCCATTCTTGACAATGTAATTCATTTTGCGAAGATGTATATGTCCCATTCTTCGATGCCATAA
Organism: Bidens hawaiensis; assembly: GCF_021521415.1. Classification (NCBI taxonomy): domain Eukaryota; kingdom Viridiplantae; phylum Streptophyta; class Magnoliopsida; order Asterales; family Asteraceae; genus Bidens; species Bidens hawaiensis. The sequence continues at coordinate 513,005 of NW_027491521.1, forward strand.
CTCAGACTCAGACTCAGTTGCCTTTGACAGAAGACATGACTCTTTTGTTGTCATCTCAGTTGACCTCATATCCATTACATACGTGTTCTTTTCTCTTGGAGCTTTCATCACTACCCAGGCCTTTGGTATCTTGAAACCAGGATAAAGAACAATTGCCTCATTTTTTGTAAAATGCACCGTGTATTCTTTGTCACAAATCTGAGATACACTCAACAAGTTATGCTTCAACTCTTTCACAAAATTCACCTTCTCTAACTTCATTCTTCCATTTGTCACAGTTCTAATACCACTGATTCTACCTCCACTCTCTCCAGCGAAACTAACCCTTCCTCCTTGAACGGATTTCCAGTCACGTAACAAATTCTTGTTACCAGTCATGTGCCGGGAACAGCCACTGTCAACAACCCACGGATTGTTTACAGCCCTGTTTGACTGTTCCTGCACAATGAAAGAAATAGATTAAAATCTGGGGACCCAAGAGTAGGTCTTGGGTCGATTAAATCTGTTGACCGGCATCCAGTACTTTGGTTGCCCAAAGTCAGTTTGAGGATGGTTTCTGTAAGTTATGAAAGGAAACCTTCTAGAGGACTGGCTATGAGGCCATCCAAACCTTAGTGAATTAACTGAATTATAATTGTTGGTTTGGTAGTTAACTGGGAAAAAATGAGACTGATTTCTTTGAAACCTTGGATTAGTCCAATGTCTGAAATTTGGTGTGTTCGCATTCTTACCAGTATCATAATTAGTATTCATTTTATTCCCAGTTTTCGGAGGCCTCATACCTCTAAATTTTCTCTGTTTTAGAGGACAATCAGCAATAAGGTGTCCTACTTTGTTGCATCTGAAACAACTTCTGTTTTGAACTTTCGTCTCAACAGTTGTTGCAGATGTCGAGGTTGCATTACTACCCGTTTGTCTAACATATGGTGGGACGAACGGGTTTAGAGAGGAATTCTTTTCATCGGGCTTATATTCTTCCCCACGTTTTAGTAACACTACCTCTTCTTTTATCTCATCCGATTCGGATGACTTGTCCGAATTTGATGAGACAGAGCTATGGACAGAAATCTCAACATTAGAAATTGACTTACTCGTTTCGCTCTTATCAACTTCAGGTTCTTTAGTCGAAATTTTGACTGGAACTCTCTGACTAATCTCAACATTAGTAGATTGCTGATTACTAGGATTATAAGTATAGTTATTGTTAAACGGTGGTGGAACTTCAGAAAATCCAATTCCCCCTTTGTTAACTGGGAAACGTTGAACACTTATGATGTGATCTAGCATTGCTGAGGAATTTCTAAATTGTTCAATTTTTCTGTTTAGTTCCACCACTTTTACCTGGTAATCAGCTATCTGTTTATCTTTTTCAGCAATTAGTTTGGTTTTTTCTTCTAACACTTCATAACTAAGATCAATTACTTGTATTTTTTCAGCTAGACTGGCTTTAAGACTTCTGATATCCTTTTCACTAGCTTTTATTTTTACCGAGTAACTGTTTTCTCTAGTTTTAGTATAGTGATGATCTTCTTTTAACGTTTTAAATTGTGTGTCCAAACTAACAAACTGATCAGTTATTGTTTTCAATTGTTCAGACAGATTTTCACATTGATCACAATGAAGTTCAGAACTTACCTCGGAGAGCTGGTCGTTCACTTCTGCCATATATGCTTGATTTTCTCCCGTCTCCCTCTCACTTCCTCCAGTTTCGATGTTTACCAAATTAACATGTTCGAGCACTTCCTCAACTTGTATATTCCATTTGTATCCACCATTCTATCTAGATACCATAGCCCTATTCTCACTAACTCCCCCATTTTGTTGTGCAGGCCTGTTCTGACTTCGTTCAATTCTCTCATTTGTACATTCCTTAGCAAAGTGACCATTTTGTTGATAGTTGTAACATCGAACCTTTGATTTATCAAACCCTGGTCTTTCTCCAACGAACTTTCTACCCGTTTTCTTCATGAATCTCTTTACTCTTCTTACTATCATAGCCATCTGCCACTGCAGGTCCATCTCTTCCAAATCATCAGCATCAATCTGATCATAGTCTTCATCCAAAGTTGCAGGGTCGACTATTTTACCTTTGATGTAGTTCTCATAAGATGCAATGAAGGATGCGTATAGCGCAAACTGCTGTTCAGCTGATTTAACACTCATGGGAATCTGTGAGTAGTTGTAGCTTGAAACATTGGACGAGAAATTTCCAGTTGTGGCTTGAGGTTTTGAAGGATTACTACCTCCAGCTACGAAACATACGTCGCCATCCATATTGAGAATCACATGACCATCCCGAGCTGAGTTTGAGTTTGATTCTCTCTTTGAGTAGTAGGCAGAGGATTCTGATTTTGAACTTGAGCTTGGAGTAACTTTCGCACCATACATTCCCGGATCCTGAACCTGATCAGTTGGTGTCTCCTTCCGAACCATGTTAAGTTCAAAATTTCGTAATTTATTGACCGCTGTTTCCAAATCAATCTTGGCAAAGTCTTTATCCTCTTTCATCAGAACCGTGTACATTTCCCATTTCGGTGGAAGAGCATCAAGAAGTTTCTTTACTACCAGCCTTTTTAACCATTCATAGTCTCTTCATTCACATGGTTTCTTGTACATTTCACCTTCCTACAACTCCAAATTTTTACCAGGTTTGACCAATTTTAATGAGGAGCTGGCCCGGAAACATGGTAGTTGGCAGACTCTTATTTGGACCAGTTGGACAACCAGAAACATGGTAAAAAGAGCCCAACTTCAAATGGGCGTAACGTGGGATGTGTTTGGAGTTACGGAACTCATAACCAGTGGATGCAAAGGTCTCGACGAGCCGATCACATGCCAAACGACCATAGGCGGTTTAGCCCGGATGTCGGACCCGAATTTCTTGATTTGGAGCCCTGACTTCATTAATCAAGAATTTCCCACAATTTATCATTAATTAGCACAAATTATATCTATTTATGGTTTTAAATTCAAGTTTAATTTATCAATTTGAAATATTCTCAAAGAAACTTGATTAAAAACTAAATGCCTAAACAATACAGCACCAATGCGTTATATGGATTTCATATGCTACATTGCAATAGACTAAAATATTAAAAAGGATGAATATGCCGAAAAGGAAATGTGTAACATAACTCAATATAAGTTAAATAACAACTCCCTAACAGGTGTTCCAAGTGGGTACATGTCCATAACCAGATTTGTCCAATTCATTGAATTATTCTCTAAAAGATTTTCCCCCAACTGGTTTTCGTCTATTGTCACAGCTGCACTGCCATTAATATACAAAGAAAGATACATACCACCATCAATAATGTCTTGTTCTATTAGAGCATACATATGTAGGATGATCACATTCATTTTAATAGAATAAGTGCAAACTTTGAGATTTCTGAATCGCCTAACAAGTCTTCCGTCCTAGCATAATCCCTCATTGCATCACGAATGTACCTAAGAAGCTATAAAACTATTATACAAAACACTAATCGAAAAGAGTACATAATTTTCAAAACAAAATGCAGACAAATTATCATTCATCACATATCCTGGAGAAGAACCAGAGGTAAAGCAAAACTGATTTTTTTTTTAATTCTCAAAAGTTTTAGAGCCAACCAGGATTTATCACGTGTCTCAATACTAGCGAGTAGCTAGTTTATTTTTTTAAATATGGACATAGTTTTACATTGACGTTTTATAATGATATTTGTCAGGTTTTAGTAACCACTAGGGTTGTAAACGAGCCGAGTCGAGTCGAGCCAGAGTGTGCTCGAGCTCGAGCTCGAACTTAATCTAGCTGGCTCGAGCTTAGCTCGTTTTCTTTATCGAGCTGAAAAATCGAGCTCGGCTTGTATAAAGCTCGAGCCGAGCTCGAGCTCGTCGGGCCGGACTCCTTTATTGTTTCTAATTTTTATTTATTATTTTTTTATTTTATATTTTACAAATTTTGATATATAAAATATGAAAAATATAATTTTAACATACATATTGTCACACCCCAACCTACGGCGGAAATGCCGGGGCGAACTGATTGTCACAGCTCTCAAGGTTATTATCATGCACAATATAAGTTTCAATATCTATTTAATAATTTCATAAAATTCAAGTACAAAATACAACTTATTAAACAAACAACAATTACAAATTAAATTCTTGATCGTATCATTTCTAACTTAAATTCTTCACTAAGTCTTCACCAACCTGCATTAAATTTCTACGATAACCTGCATATGCGTTTAAAATAGAATTTTGTCAACAACACATATTGAGTGAGAAACACATCAGTTTAGTTGTACATATAGAATATATAACAAAATACGTAGCTGCAACAAGTCATATGAGAATAACAAAATAACCAAATGAGCAAGTATAACTGAGATGTCGAGAAGCATAAAGGCTATAACGACTGGCGTATGATCATACTATTCTGAGATTATGTTGGACCTCTCCGAACACTAGGTGAAAATTGACCTTCGGCCACACGAAAAAAGTGTGGCCGTAGGCCTTTAGCCACACACATTTTGTTCAGGTCATATGTGGCCAAAGGTCGCGACACCGTGGGTATGATATGGCCACACACAGTTTTTAGTGGCCTTATGTGGTAATAAGTGTGGCTAAAGGGTACAGGCATTAGTTGCTGGACATCAAGAAGCCTCTCCATTAAGTGTGGGTAAACGGTAGAAAATGGCCACATGACAATTTACTATGAGTGACCATTGCACGTATATAGCCACATGAATTCATGTTTCAGTCACATAATTTTTATATTATTGTGGCCAATAGGGTTGTGTTAAGCTTGCATTGTGACCTATACCGTGTGGATATAGCAAAGAAATGACCACTTAAATTAAATAATAGAGTGGCTAATTATATGATATAGACATTGATTATAACATTAAAAGTGGCTAAATATGTTTACTTGCCACTAAAACACACCTTTTTAGATTATAGTGTGGCCATTGTCTTACCGTTTTTCACACATAATGCTTTTCGTAATCTAAAGTGTGGCTATTGTAAAACTTTTCATCACACATAGTGAGGTACTGTGTGGCTAATCATATCTTATAGACACTGGAGGTTATTGTGAATGTGGCTAAATATGTTTACTTGCCACTCAAACACTCCTTTGTAGATTATAGTGTGGCCATTGTCTTACCGTTTGTCACACATAATGCTTTTAGTAATTTAAAGTGTGGCTATTGTCAAACTTTTCGTCACACATAGTGAGGTACTGTGTGGCTAATCATATCTTATAGACACTGGAGGTTATTGTGAATGTGGCTAAAAATGTGAAGTTGCCACTCAAAAACTCTTTTGTAGTTTGTGGTGTGGCCATTGTCTTACCATTTGTCACACATAATAATTTAAAGTGTGGCTATTGTCAAACTTTTCGTCACACAAAAATGTTTATGTTGTGGCTAATGGTAATTTATAGACTCTAATTTTTGTAATTTCAGGTGTGGCTATTGTCTTACTTTCGGCCACACCTCTTTAATGTGTTCTATATGGCCAAATTGTGTGTAATTAGGCAATATATAATTATTTTTATTTTTGTGCAGTAATATAAAACAGCTATAAGCAAGCATGACAAAACAAAATTAGAAACAAATTATAATAACAATAATATTCACTTAAGCAAATGTATATGCAAAATATCTTACAAAATACAAAATTAACGACTACCTATATACTAGCTAAGGCGTCGGTTTTCTTGGCACTGCTCCTTGTCTTCTGTTTGGTCACCCGGTCTATCGTTGTGTACTTTGCCTTTGCCTTCTTGCCAGCTCTGTCTGGTTCTTTTGAGGATGGGAGTGGTGGTAGCTGGAACAACAGAATATGAAAAACAAATATGTATAATTAATGTCGTATTTTGTAATTGACTAGAACAAAATAGTAGGCCTGCAGACGAACCGAACGTTCGTTTAACTGTTCGTGAACCTTTCGGCTGGAAGTTCGTTTATGTTCGTTTATCTTTGTTCAATTACGTTAGTTTAGATTATAAACAAACGAACATAAACGAACACAAGTGTTCATTTTTTAAACTAAATGAAAATGAACATAGATATTTGTTCGGTTAAGTTAAAAGGGAACAAACCTCCTGGTCACATAAGATTAGGTGTTCTGGCCAAGCAACAAAAGTACCACGTGCGTTGCCAACAGTCACAATTTCACCTGCCTCACAAGGAATAATTGCTTGTTACTTTTTGACTTCATCAATACTAACTTTATAGCAACCCTCCCGGATTGCTTTTCCATGCAACTGTTGTGGAACCGGTGACTAATGAACTTTATCATTTGCCACCTTGTTACGCTTGTCATGCACACACAAACGACACTCATACACCTATAATACAGCATGTGAAATTAAGATGGCCTAGTTGAAGTCAACAATGTTTCGCGCATGGAAAGTTGTAATAAACAAAGAAATTGTCAGATACTTACTGGTGCTGGCATTTTATTTTGCGCCACAACACTAGTACTTTGGTTAGAACCAACCTGGTTGGGAACAGGATTTACCTACGAATTGTGACAAAAACAGTGCCAATTATGTATGTCGAATGCATTAATTAATATGTAGCATACGTCACTTACTTGACTTTCCGACATTTCCGGCAACAATCCTTCGAGATGTCTGAACCTGGCCTCAAAAGCTAACCGTTCCTTCTCACGGCTTGCTAGCATAGCATTCGTTGATTCAAGTAGAGACGTCAACCTTTTCACCACTAAATCTCTCTGCACCGCCTCATACTCAAGTTGGGCAATCCGTTGCTTAAACGAGCCTTTTACCCGACTCACACCCCAATATTTACCCGTTGTCAATCCGTACCCAATCCCTTTTAAAAACCCACCTTTCTCTTTGCTAAGCACTAAGGTGACGACATCTGTGCACGGTTCAAGTGCTAGGGCTCCGGAGGCGATCTGCTCCTCATGCTGAACCTGCAAGAAAACAAATATTCTAATACACTTTTATCACGCTTATGTATCCACATCAAGTGTTGAGACAAGTTATACAGACTCAAGTTTTTTTGACACCAATATAAGGCAATGAATTGACTTTAACATGATTTAAAAAGTTTAATACTAAAACATACTAATTTGGTTGCCACGCCTTCGACAACAGCATTCTTGTATGCACCATCTTTGTCCTCCCTTCCTTTCATCCACATTAATGCACAGCCGGGGATCTCATCCGGTTAAATTTTCTTCCTTTTGACCTTGTAAAATATTCAAGAGAAAGCAGCTGACGGTCATGCGTTAGACAAATCATTTAACTAAAGAGAAAGCAGCTGACGGTGATTACCAGTTTCTCTCGAAGGTAGGTATAACCCCCTCGTTCCATGTGATGATCAAAAACATTCTTTTCTCGAGCTCCCTTTGATGAAGCCGATTTTTTCTTCAACCACACATTATAATCATTTCATTATATTTAAACAAAAAACATAAACCATATATAGTCGATCAATCTACGTTTGCAGAGTAGAGGATTAATACCAGAAACTGCTCTGATTGTGTGTACTTAACGAAGCGATCCCAGTCTTCTTGCCTGATCATCGTCCTGTGTCCCTTGGGTATCGCCTTCAGCTTCAGAGGTTTACTGATGTTAGGCATAATGTATTTGGCATACATTTTTCTTCTGAAATCCCAAAAGAAAAGGTGTCCGAGCCGATTCATCACAAAAGGCCTCTGAGACCCCTCAATCTCAAAATATTTCTGCATAATATAATACAATAAAGGTAAATTACTTCTCAAAATATAAAATGCACAAATAAAAATTAAGAATAACCGGTATTTGTTCCCACAGTTTATCTCTAAGCTCCTTTGTGACCTCCCTCCAATATAAATGTCTCAAGCCAACTATTTCCCTTACAACATCCCCTAAAAACTTGCAAACTTTGATCTGTTTTGGCCAGTGAACCTACCCAGATTATCAAACTCCACTACCAGTCTGACACTACCAGAGTTTGCATATTCGGTACGTAGCTTAGGTAACCTCGTCAACCCCCTTGTAGGTTTTTTCGTAGTAGCAAAACTGTTGATGGGTTGGATAGCCATCGTCCCTATATCATCGTCCCTACCAGTCTCACCGTCGTTGTCGTTGGCTTCCTCGCTGGAGTAGCCTTCAGTGTCGTCTGATTGAGCGTCGTCGACGTCGTTAGCTTCCTCATCGGAGTATAAAACATGTTCTTGTTCGATTGTTTCATCTATAAGCTTCATCGTCGTGCTGATTTGTGGAGTGGAAAATTTTTAATAATTTGGAGTGTAATTTGATTTTTGGAGTGTTAAATATAATTTGGAGTTTTTGAATATTTGGAGCCAATATTTTGGAGCTTTTTGAGTTTTTCCTCCCTTTTAATTAAGAACCAATAGATTATTGGCATAGTTTTTACGGTAGAGAACATGTGGCTGAAAATAGACACTTTGACAGAAGATGGTTGGATAAGCGTGTTACTTGCGTATTAGGATATTTATATATTATTAAATAGACAATTTGACAGAAGATGGTTGGATAAGCGTGTTACTTGCGTATTAGGATATTTATATATTTTTTGTACATTAGCATGTTACAAGCGTAATAGTGTTTTTAACAAAGTGTTTTTTGTTTTATTTTTAGATTTAACCAAGTGTTTTTAGTTTTCTCGATTTGTTTTAAGATACTCCATAATTACCATTGATTATGAAAAAGACACCATTAAAACAATAAACTAAAATATGTAACCAACCAACATTCAAAACAATATGTTACAAGAAACTATAAAAGTAAAGCATTTAAAAGTTAACTAAAATAGGTATCAATACAACCATCAAAACATGAAAATAACAGATGTTCCAAAAATCACAAATGTCACCAAATCATAAATGTTCCAAAAATCACCAAACACAACGCGCATTCTTGCATTAATCAACTTTTGAAACTAACAAAGTACCTTCATTGAAAGCTAACCAACCAACATTCAACACAATAAACTAAAAAGTGTATCAATACAACCATACAAATATTACCAAATCACAAATGTTCCAAAATTCACCAAACACATCACCAAATATTTCCAAATGTTCCAAACATCACCAAATCACTAATCGACTTTTGAAACTAACAAACTACCTTCATTGAAGTCATATTCAAATATGCACTTATCAGCGATCTGTAAATCATTTTCCTCCTTGAAAATTTTCCATTTTTGTAAAGAATATCTGAATTTCAGCTTCGACAGTTCACCATGGAGTTTCATTTTTTTTACGACCTTCGGGATTGACCAAAGTTATTAGCATTCCATAATAGGCATCAATCTTGGTAGCAATGTGACCCGGAAGACGCTGTGAAAAGCAAATTTCAAATATACTTGTAAATATAAAAGAAATATAAAAATTCAATTTACCAATTTCTTGGTGACGTCCATGTGGAAGACGATTTTAGAGTCATCATTTTGCTCATCAAGATGAATTGGGTTTTGGGAGGAACTCCCTTGATTGCTAAATTGCTAGTTGAGAAATAGCTGATTCGGACCAGGAAGGATAAATTCTATGCCATCTTCATGAAAGACATTAATATGAAATGTGTTTGTTGGTGCATAATGTCAGTAGTTCACTATCTAGTGATTTGTATGTGTATGTAATCGTGTTAGATTTTTTGTATTGTGTTTAGATAAGTTTTCACACAAGTTCGCCTGATGTAAGCGAACTTGTGGACAAGCGAAGTTAAAGACAACTTCGCCTAGTCTGTTAGGCAAAGTTGTCGAAGCCTATATATGGTTAGCATACGGCTTGTTTTGGGAGAGAATTCCAGAACGTGTTTTTGTGATTGGTGATATCACATGTTGAAGAGTTGCAATACAACGTGTCTTATTAGTATTGTAACGTGTGTTTGTATTTGATTTTAACGTATTATACACCTTACGCTCGTATCATGTTACGTAGGGATTCCGCACCTACGTATTATGAGATACTCCTGTGTAGATCCGGCACACGGAAGTTGTTTCAGATGCAATCAAGTAGGACACCTTATTGCCGATTGTCCTCTATATCAGAGAAAATTTAGAGGTATGAGGCCTCCGAAAACTGAGTGTAAAACGAATGGTAATTATTTTGCTAGTAAGAATACGTACACACCAAAGTTCAGACATTGTACTAATCCAAGATTTCAAAGAAATCGATCTCAGTTTTTCCCAGTTAACAACCAAACCAACAATTATAATTCAGTTAATTAACTAAGGTTTGGATGGCCTCATAGTCAATCCTCAAGAAGGTTTCCCTTCAGACCTTACAGGAATCATCCTCAAACTGCCTTTGGACAACCAAAGTACGGGATGCCGTTTAACAGATTTAATCGACCCAAGACCAGTAGGTCTTGGGTCCCTAGATTTTAATCTTTTTCTCTAAACTCTGCAGGAACAGTTGAACAGGGCTGTAAACAATCTGTGGGTTGTGGACAGTGGCTGTTCCTGGCACATGACTGGTAACAAGAATTTGTTACATGAATGGAAACCTGTTCAAGGAGGTAGGGTTAGTTTCGCTAGAGAGAGTGGAGGTAGAATCACTGGTATTGGAACAGTGACAAATGGAAAAATGAAGTTGGAGAAGGTGAACTTTGTTGAAGAATTGAAGCATAACTTGTTGAGTGTATCTCAGATTTGTGACAAAGACTACACGGTGCATTTTACTAAAAACGAGGCAATCGTCCTTTATCCTAATTTCAAGATACCAGAGGCATGGGTGGTGATGAGAGCTCCAAGAGAAAAGAACACATATGTAATGGATATGAGGTCAACTGAGATGACAACCGAAGAATCATGTCTTCTGTCAAAGGCAACTGAGTCTGAGTCAGAGTTATGGCATCGAAGAATGGGGCATATACATCTTCGTAAAATGAATTACATTGTCAAGAATGGGCTGGTGCTTGGTGTTCCCTTGAAGAATTTTAACTTTGAAGATCAATGCTTGTCGTGCAAGAAGGGAAAGCAACACAAGAAACCTCATCACTCCAAGAAGGTTAACTCAATCGTCAGTACACTAGACCTACTTCACATGGATCTCTTTGGTCCCGTGAATGTAAAGAGTCTAGGTGGGACGTCATACTGCTTGGTAGTAACCGATGATTACTCTCGATACTCTTGGGTATACTTTCTGAAGGCAAAAGATGAGACGATTCAGTTGGTAATTAACTTGATTACCAAGGTTGAAAACATCGTTGGGAGAAAGGTTAAGTACATCGGGAGTAATAATGGTGCAGAGTTCAAGAATTACCAGATGGAGATGTTCTGCTTACAGAAAGGGATCACCAGTACAGCGCCCCGTATACTCCGAAACAAAATGGGGTAGCTGAGAGGAAGAATAGAACGCTAATCGAAGGAGCCAGAACTATGCTGGCTGATGCTAAACTTCCCGTGGTGTTCTGGGCTGAAGCTGTTGCCACAGCCTGTTATATCCTTAATCGTGTTTTAACTGTTAAAAGATTGAATAAAACTTGTTATGAACTTATGCATGGTAGAAAGCCCAATTTGAATGGTCTCGAACCTTTCGGGTCCCCATGTACGATATTAAAGACAAACTCAAAATTTGGTGAGAAAGCCGACGAAGGTATTTTAGTCGGATATGTTGTTGGTACACCCAACAGAAGAGTCTTTAATTTATCGAACAGCAAGGTTGAGGTGGTATGTAACACGGACATTACAAGCTACATATCACCAAAGCCTAGCATGGGACCCGCTGAAGCTTTCGACTATGATAAACTTTTCAAATCTTTTAATATGCCTTACTTGGATTTTGCAGAAGTTGATGAGAAAATTGCTTCACAGATTCTGTATGACGAGGAGGAAAATGTTGTGTAATGTCCGCGATACGATGAAAGTCAACCTTCTTCGTCAAGTGCCGTTGATACTTCTGATGCCCCTACTGAAGAAGAATTCTACAATCCATTTCACTCTCAACATCAATCATCCATAGATGAACTCTCTTCGAACTTAGAAAACAATCTGGAGGTCGGTCCGATTCCGACTACCGGAATTCACAAAAATCACCCGTTGGAGAACGTGATAGGTGATTTGTCTGACGGTGTTCAAACAAGAAGAATTTTGAATGAGCACACCTGTGTTTACGCTAGCATTAAAGAAACGGGTATCCTAAATGAATGCGTGTACACCTGCTTCATCAGCCAGATTGAACCGAAGAACTATCAAATGGCTCTAAAGGATAGCTCGTGGGTCGAAGCCATGCAAGAAGAGTTAGCACAGTTCGAAAAGATGGAAGTGTGGAAATTAGTTGAAAAACCACAGAATGTAAATGCTATCGGTACAAAGTGGGTTTTTAAATGTAAGAGAGATGAGAAAGGGATAATTATAAGGAATAAGGCGATGCTGGTAGTAAAAGGGTTTAATCAGCAAGAAGGAATCGACTACAATGAAGTGTTTGCTCATGTGGCAAGATTGGAGGCAATTAGACTATTTTTGGCATTTGCTGCACACAATGAGATGAAGGTGTTCCAGTTAGATGTGAAAAGTGCCTTTCTTAATGGTAAAGTCGATGAGGTGGTGTACGTTGAACAACCTCCGGGTTTCCCTGACCCTGATTTTCCTGATCATGTGTACAAACTGAGTAAAGCCTTATATGGGCTACATCAGGCACCTCGTGCCTGGTATGCAACTCTGTCCGATTATTTGCTTGAGAATGGTTTCGAAAGAGGAAAGATCGATAGCACACTGTTTGTCAAAAGAAAAGGGGGAGATCTTCTACTAGTTCAAGTATATGTGGACGACATCATTTTTGCTGCATCAAGAGTCGCCATGTGTCAGGAATTTGAAGCAGTCATGAAAAGGAGGTTTGAAATGAGCGCCATGGGTGAAGTAACTTTCTTTTTGGGATTGCAGGTTGATCAGAAGAAAGATGGGATGTTCATTCATCAAACAAAATATGTCCATGACGTACTCAAACGCTTCAAGATGGAAGACAGCACTTCGTTGATACTCCAGTGTGCGTCAACCACAAACTGGGTGCTGATTCAGACAGTGATGAAGACGTAGACCCCACCTAATATCGGGCAATCATTGGTTCCTTAATGTATTTAACTGCATCTAGACCTGATATTATGTTTGCAGTTTGTCTTTGTGCTCGTTTTCAGGCAAGCCCGAAAGAATCTCACATGAAGGGAGTGAAGAGGATCTTGCGTTATCTCAAAGGCAAGCCTAAGTTGGGATTGTGGTACACGAAAGGGGGAGAACTGGATTTGGTCGCTTACACAGATTCTGACTATGGAGGTTGTAACCAGAACAGGAAGTCAACAACCGGTGGATGTCAGTTTCTGGGAGGAAGATTGGTGTCGTGGCAGTGCAAGAAACAGACCTCTGTAGCCATTTCCACCTGTGAAGCAAAGTACATGGCAGCATCAAACTGCTACTCCCAGGTTCTTTGGATTCAACAGCAATTGCGCGATTACGGTCTGAATTTCACTCAAACTCCTATTTGTATTGATAACACTGCTGCAATCTCAGTAACTAACAATCCCGTCAAACACAGCAAAACTAAACACATTGACATTCGTCATCATTTTATACGGGATTGTGCTGAGAAGAAATTAATAGTGCTAGAAAAGGTTGATTCGTTGGATAATATCGCCGATCTTTTTACTAAAGCGTTTGACCTAAATCGTTTTCAAAATCTTGTTGAACTTAATGGGATTATCAATCCCGAGTAACCTGGTTTTTCGTTTTAAAAAAAAAACATCTTTATCGCTTAGAATTATGTCGGTTGTTTCAGTTTGAAGGACATATCTTCGGATACGTTTGGTCCTTACTTCTAGTAGTAGATTATGAGGATAGCCTTTAACCAGATGACTGAAAGTGACCGGGGCGGTTTAAGATGTGTTTTTATTCTTTCGCTGAAAAATAGTCGTTCATACTTAGTTAGAAGGACACATACTCGTATGTGGTCGGTCCAGCTGATCCAACGGATCTTCAGGATAGCCGTTTACCTGAAGACTTCGACTTGATCGGGGCGATAGAATTTAAAATTTTTTTTAGGGAGATGATATAATTTTTCAAGTCTATAACTTCTTAAGAAGTTTCAATACAATGTTTAATAGAAAATTGATCCAACCTTGGAAAGTGATAGACAAACTAATTCTGTGTGCTTAACTAGTGAAGTTATTAGGCCTAAAAGACTCTAGAACAGCCATTGTATGTTATGGTAGCTTTCTATGGTGCGTAAAAGTAGAAGTGATACTAACTAAATCTCCTCGATTCAAAGTGGAGAATCATTCAGAGTTGTGCATGTCTCCATATACATCTTTCCGAATAATAGGCAGAAAAATGATTACCCAGTCATACATGAGCCCATGAGTGTTCTGATTCCCGAGAAGAAAGTGTGTCAAGTACCTGCAGTGATCCAGATTCGGGACTTACAGTCGTCTATTATTTGAAGCTGTATTAATGTCAGTTACTATTATTAAAAAAAAATAAAAAATAAAAATAAAAATAAAAATAAAAAATTTATCTTATAAAGCTTATGTTGTTTCAAATATCAATCAAGAGGCAGGAAAGAGAATGGGTAGAAGACTCTAAATATCGATATGTACTTACTGTTTCATCAGACACTACGGGTCGAGGTCAACTCGGGGTGACTTGGGGAAAGCCAAATACGTTTTGAGAATAGATAGGAGGCATCACAATCTCTCATGTGATCTTAATTGAACCTAAACCGTATCACAGAAGCGATGAAAACCATACTAAGTTTTATACCTGCTTACAATCTGTTTCTTTAAGTCATAATACCACTGAACATGGATCTATGTGACAGCCTTTTAATTAGTGGATCTTTTCTAAAACTTGCTGGTCCCCGTCTAGACTGAAATTTGATCCCGTTTACTTAATTTCTAAAATTTTCTTTTCATATTTCGTTTTATGGTTCAAAGCTTGGCTACTTGGTTCTTTGATTATAAAGTTAAATCTTTAACGGAGGATAGTAGCTTTTTGTTCAAATTTATAAGGGCCTGTTTTGTAAGTTTAATACTAAGCGAAGTTGTGAAGGGCGAACTTGTTAAGGGGCGAAGTTAAGGGTAAGCGAAGTTAACCTTAACTTCGCCTGTGTAATTTAAACCCTATATAAAGTGACTTTCTGGTCAAACACTTTACACTTTTCAAAACCCAGCGAACTTATCATCTTCTAACTCTCGGCGAACTTACTTCTCGAATCGAACCTTGTTAACATTTGTTTTCAATCCGTGTTAAAGGTGTGTAGGATCGGTGTGGCTTGTAATTCTTGTCAATGATATTAATCAGATGTCGTTTTGGTCCGATTTGTGACTTGTTCATGCATCTTTTTAAACACTTGATAAATTTTCGGGTTCTAATATGTCATGTAACCCAGTTAGTCTTCTTGATCTCAATATAACTATCCTCTCATGTTTTAAATTCTCAAAAACGACCAAATTAAGCCTTGATCGGATATAATAATTTGCCGTTTCAGATTCAGGCGAAGTTAAGTTTAGGCGAAGTTATTCTCAACTTCGCCTAAGGCATAACTTCGCCTGATCAACTTTAAAGTAATTAAGTTATCTGATTATTCTCAGGCGAAGTTAGGGTTAGGCGAAGTTATTCTCAACTTCGCCTAAGGTTTAACTTCGCCTACTGCTTTATATTATTTAAAAATTCTTATCTGTTATCCGGCGAAGTTATGTTTAAGGCGAAGTTGTACTCAACTTCGCCATATACTAACTTCGCCTACATTTAAGAAGTTATCATAACTTCGCTCATGGTAACTGGCGAAGTTATGATCTACTTTGTCGATGTTCTAACTGAGACCGTTGTTATGCAGATATGGCCGCTGTAGCAGGAGCTGGTGGTGCCGGTGGTGACGAAGGTGGTGACAACAACAGACAGTTCTTTCCAGGGCACAACATGTACATCACGTTGGATCCGGATGCTAGTGGTGTTGATGATTATCGCGAGATCATCTCCTTCTTAGTTCGCTCACGTATTTTCCACGCTATTACTACAACTCTACCCATTTCTCTACCGAACATTGAAGATTTCTGGCGAACGGTAGAGTATGACTGTAGAGTTGAGCCTCCGGTTATGCGCGCCACGGTGAACAATCAGGTGGTGCAGTTCTCATCAGATCAGATAAGGGTCGCCTTGCAGTTCGGGACTGAAACTAGAGATGATCCTACAGACTTTTCTGCTCCATTCAGAGATGGTGCATTTTTGCGAATGGGCTATTCGGGTCCATTGGGAGACACTCAGAGGCGAAAGGGATTTTTATTGGATCAATGGCGTTTTCTGATGCACGTAATGATTGTGTGCATGTCAGGTCGTAAAGCTGGTATTGACGGTATGGGAGCGACGATGCAATCTGCCATGACCGCCCTGACTTACAACAAGCCTTACAGCTTCAGTCAGATGGTGTTTTATGAAATCAATCGTCAGAGACGCGCAGTCGCTCGTGAAAGATTCTTGATGTACCCAAGATTTTTACAGATGATCTTGAATCATGTAGCTCCTACGCTACCTCAACGCCGTCCCATTCGTTATGTTGAGAGCGTAAGCAAGAGGATCTTTGCGCAATGCAGGTCGTCGAGTGCTCGCAGTAAACCAGAGCTTCGTCCAAGGCATACTCCATTATTTGGTTATTTTTGATAAACCCTGCCTATGTTGCTCCTCTTGGTGATGAATTCCGGGACCCAGCACCACAACAGGCTGATGTTCCTCAACTACCACTTGTGGTACAGGAAGCATTACCTGCTGCTCCTGTTGTGGCTCCGGAGGAACAGGTAGATCTTAAAGCTGCTTTTGGTGGCCAAGGGTTCTTTGATATGGAGCGAGTTGATCCTGCTGCAGAGATTCAAGTCTCAGTAGCAGAGGTTTCTAGTGTAAATGTGTCGATGGTAGCTACGACTGTAGCTGATTCTGAGAGAACCGACTCTGACTCCTCTCCTGATGATATTGCTGAAGCACAACAGATTCTGGTCAGCCAGGAAAGAATACATGGAAAACAAAAGAAAGACTCGGATGACAGTGAATCTGATTTTGAGGAGGAGTTAGACCGGTTGATACGTCGTTCGAAAAGGGGTCAGAACCGGTGAAGGTTCGGGAGCTGGTGAAAGCTCAAGGGTGGTTCGTTTCTCCCCACCCGCGTTATCTTGTATGACTATGGTTCCAGCGTCGATTACTGGGACATGACCGATTATCTCAAGTGCTCCCGTGATAACTACATCATCATTATTTGGCATTCCACCTACAACATTTCAATTTTCGGCTCCTAAGATAGTTTCTTTGCCACCTCCTACTCTTACTCCATCGGAGGTTGTTGCAATTGTTAAGTCAACATTGGTTGCTACTGCGGGGTTATCAGTAACAATACCACTCGCGGTTACTTTTCAGCCTGCTTCTGATATTCCAGCTAGTTTGGGAATACCTCCACCGTATGCTCAAGAAATTTCTCATATGCGGTTTGATTTTGATGCTACATTATCTGATTCTGAAAGGATAGCAGCTCTTGAAAGGGTGGTGGCAGAACAGTCAAGAATCAATCTAATCCAGACTCAAGCTATCCAGCGCCTTGTTGCAGAAAATCAGATCCAATCGTCCCTCCTTGTTGAGCACGGTAAACTTTTCGATGCTTTAAAACAGTTCTTAGCATCTCAGGGGGAGACGAGCTGCAAGGGCGATGAGTTGAGGACAAAGAAAAGTCATGACAGAGACGATGATCCCAATGCATCGAAAGGTGCAGGTGGTGAGTTGCCATGAACTGACAAAACTCTTGGGACTTCCACATCTCAGGGGGAATCAACTGGTACAGCAGGTGGCCAAGGTGGTGAAGATGTTGTGGTGGTGGATGATGAGGAAATGGTGGATGATGATGTTGTGGATGATGATGATGTGTTTCAGTTCAGGAGATTGAGAAGATAGGAGTTGAGATTGTGATTGATAGTGAGATTGAAGAGGGAGATATTGTGGATGACAATGTTGAACACGATATCCCAGACGTTGATAAGACAAAAGTAGGTCAAGATATGGAAAGTGATGAGTCTGAATGGGAAGAGCAGCCGAGATGGAAAGAAGGCTACGCTCAGTGGTTTGTAAAGACAAAGAAGCCAGCTGTTCCAACCATGTTCAAGAAAAGTTACAATATCAAAGGTATGCTGAATCGAAGAAGGGCATTATATGTTGGTTGTATGATGAGTAGTTGAGATTATTTGTGATTAAATGTTTTGATGGGATTCAGTACTTTAAGAGGATGTTGAGATCTTTGAATACCTTTCCTGAGTGTGAGGTGAAGGATTTGGCTAAGTTGGGGTTGATTAATAGAAGTGATGATAATATGGCCAGAATTATTGGGAAGATTGTGTGGAAAGAAGGTATCAAAGAGAAAAAGTTTGAGTTGTTAAAGCCGCAGAAAGGGAAGCTTGTTGAAGATAAGGAAAGAGGAATGCGAGCTGATGGCAAACCTTGGATGGTAATGAAGTATAAGCCGATCCGGTGTTTGAAAGAAGTGCCGATGAAGACAATGCCCAAGGATGTTTTAAAGAATCTAATGTGGTGGCATGTTGATAGCCAAACAGCTGAAGCAGTTATGGAGGATGAAGATGAACAAGAAGTCCTGAGAGTGTATGATCCGATGCACTTGGTGAATTTGTCTCAAGCTAACCTGCAGATACTAAACGAGAAAAAGATATTCTATATTCCTGCATGGAAAGATGAAGCCAAGAAATATCAGAGAGTGGTTTCTGCTTGTGTTAGAGAAGGCGTTCATGCTTGAAGACTGGTGACACGAGATTTTTGGGATTACAAGACACGTGAATGAAGATAGAGATATGAAGCTACTGCCAAGGGGGAGTCTGTTGGTGCATAATGTCAGTAGTTCAGTATCTAGTGATTTGTATGTGTCTGTAATCGTGTTAGATTGTTTGTGTTGTGTTTAGATAAGTTGTCACACAAGTTCGCCTGATGTAAGCGAACTTGTGGACAAGCGAAGTTAAAGACAACTTCGCCTAGTCTATTAGGCGAAGTTGTCGAAGCCTATATATGGTTAGCATACGGCTTGTTTTGGGAGAGAATTCCAGAACGTGTTTTTGTGATTGGTGATATCACATGTTGAAGAGTTGCAATACAACGTGTCTTATTAGTATTGTAACGTGTGTTCGTATTTGGTTTTAACGTATTATACACCTTACGCTCGTATCGTGTTACGTAGGGATTCCGCACCTACGTATTACGAGATACTCCTGTGTAGATCCGGCTCGGAACCTACAGTGTTATCTGATATAATTTCAAACACAATAAACGAACCACCTTTCAAGTTGGTTTGTTTAAAAACCTCAATCCATCCATCCTCTAGCCTATAACCCATTCCATCCCAATGACATGAAACGTTAAACAACACTCTATCTGGAGCAATAAGCTCGAAAAGCAAATTCATCCAATTTTCACCAAATTCTTGAATCACGTACCACTCGGGGAAATCCTGTTAAACATGTTAATTAAAAGACATTTGAATTTGGAAACAATCATTAAAAACAGAAATTAAAACTTAATAAGTAATGGACGTGTCGGTTTCTGACTAGAATACATATCATAGTACCGGACTGATCATTTACGTTTCTTTTGAAAGTAAACATGTTCCACATAGATGTTGACTTAACCTTAAAAACAACATATGTTCCAGCTTCTATACAACATTCTCTGATTAATTCAATCCAACCGGTTCCAAAATAAAAGCCATCAAGTACTTTGATTATAACAACAGAAAACGTTCTACCAATTTGATCATAAATCAAACAACAGCCGGTATTCGATTTCAAGTCAGCAAACATTGGTTGAACAACTTTAGGAATGAGCTATAAGTAACACAAAAAATGTTCTTAGAATGTATATGTTGCAAAACTGTAAAATGTTTCATAAAAACAAATTAACCAGATAACATTAACATACCATCCTACTCATGGAATCGCTGTCGATATCTACTAGGAACTTAACTCCATTATTGAGACGTGACATTTTTATGTTCTTACGAATTACAATAGAGCGAAGTAGAAGTCGATTTAGGGTTTTGAAGTTAAAAGGGGTTTGACTTTTGGTTTTATTTATTTCTACATATTTAATTATATATATTTTTTGGTTTTTTGTTTTATAAATTTTTAAAAATAGTATAAAAACATTTACTTTTTGTTTTTTTACTAACATTCCGGTTTTAAATTTCGTTAAAATTTGAGTTCGTTTAATAAATCGTATTTTTTAAATTAAAATTAAATTTTTTTCCATTAGTGAAGTATTATCTTAACCATTAGTAAGATTTTCTGGATAAGATTTACAACTTCGTAATAGAGAAGCTCATAACATTCTAGTGTTATCATTATCATATGGTTATCATCATCACCATATGTGTTATGATGATGATCAACATCATAAAGTTATCATGGTTATCATATATTATAGTGGTTATCATCATCATAATCAT
Source organism: Bidens hawaiensis (assembly GCF_021521415.1). Lineage (NCBI taxonomy): Eukaryota > Viridiplantae > Streptophyta > Magnoliopsida > Asterales > Asteraceae > Bidens > Bidens hawaiensis. The sequence continues at coordinate 533,444 of NW_027491521.1, forward strand.
TGATCACCGTCACCATGAAACGGCATCATCATCAGACGTGCGGGTAATCCACGTGGTCATTGTATAGGCTATCGTTGTCGACGTTGATCATACTGGTAACATATATCTCACTATAAGTGTCGTCATCATCGTCACACATCATCATCATCATCATCAGCATCATCATCATCATCATCCGATTGCCATGTACGGGATGTAGTCAGCATCGTATGGGTTATCGTAAACAAAACGCCCAATATTAGCGATCACTGTCGGCACCATCTTATGAATTGTTTTCGTCATCAAACGACATCATCAGTCGTACATGCTACCATCAGTATGCCCATCGTATACATTATCATGGTCGTCGTCGATCATACGGGTTACATGTCATTAAACATCGGTGTCACCATCATCATCAACATATATATATATATATATATATATATATATATATATATATATGAGTGTGTGTGTGTGCGCGCCTGTGTGGCGTATTGTCATATAGGTACATATAATTGGTCATCATCATATATATATTTGTGATCATCATCATAGATGTCATGCTCGTCGTACGAGCTACAGTCGCCATCGTATGGGTTGGCGTAAGCAAACCGTACCATATAGGTTAGCAACATCAATATGATAACCACCACCAACCCATGTTGTTATATTAGCATCGTCTCGTCATAATTGGGCCAATCATCATGGTCATCATACGGGATAGCATCGTCATCGTCTCATGTATTACATATCCGCAATCATACTACACGCCACCTACTACCACCATCCACCGCCCACATTCGCCACAATGACTTCCAGCACCAACCACTAACCACACTCCACCACCACCCACCACAACCACCCACCACACCACCACCACCCACTAATATTATATAAAAATATATATACATTTATTTATACCCATCCACCACCAACACCCACTACCCACCACCACCACCACCCACCCACCACCACCACAAACCGACCTCCGCCACCAACACCCACCCACCACCACCGACCTCCGCCACCACCATCCACCCACCACCACCACCCACCACCACACATTCGCCACCACGAACCACCACACCTCCGCCACCGTCCACCACCATCTAATATATATATATTGCTAATATACAATACAAACCGTACGATTAAAATTTAAAAGCACACGTCTTTTAGCTACTATACAATACTAACCGTACGATTAACTCATCTATTCTGGAACGGCGATAATTATTCCCAAAATTCAACCTCGTAAGTCAATATTCCTAAAAACCGTCGACGATTCGTTTCTACTGTGAAGCACAAGCACAAGCCCGAGTGGTTTAATTATTCTGTAACGGAACCAAAATGAAGAACCCTAACTCATATACTTCTGGAACGGAACCAAGGACGAAGCAAAAGCACGATAGGTCTCAGAATAAAGATGGAATATGTGTTAATTTATGATTTTTTTAGCGTTTTAGGTTTACTTAATCTTAAAATATAAGCATTTGTTTGAATGTATTAAAGCGTTTGATAAGCGTGTTGTTGTTGTAATACATATCTTTGTTTTTTTAAATCTATGTATAATATTAAAGAATGTTATAAGTGTATGATTAGCGTGTTATGGCTTTGGTATGAGAATTTATCATTGTGATGTTTGATAAGAGTTTTCAGTTTCCTTGTGATTCGTGTTGTTATCCCCTACCCTCGTGTTTTATTGTATGTATGTGATTCAGTTGTCGAAAAAAACATGACTGATAAAAGGAAGACTAAAAAAGTTTCTCCGGTGGGGAAAACAAAACATGTTGCGGAAGAAGACTCTGATTCAGACCTTGACACAAAAATCGAAAGGTTGTTGTCAAAGAGGAAACAGGTGGAACACAGCACCTCTGACCCGGACTTTTAGCCTCCGAAAAAGAAAGCCATTAAAGAAAAGAAGCCAGCCGAGAGGGGAAAACCTTTTGTTGAATTTGTAGACAAAAAATTGAAGAATAGGTGTGAACCTTGTAATATTGTTGATGCAGTGAAGGCAATGACCACTGCCCAAAAAATTTGCGTGGAAGAAATGGGTTTCGGGTCAATGTTAAGACTTCAAGTAACCCAAACTCCAACAACTTTGGGATATTGGTTTCTCATGAACTATAATAACCATTTAAATGAATTGAACATTGGGAGCGGTGTTATTAAGATAACACCACAAAAAGTACATGAAGTGTTGGGGATACCAATGGGTAAGATTCCTGTTTTAGACAAGAGTAGACCAAGATTGGGGGAAGATGTTACTACATATTTGTTCAAAAATCATTTCCCGACAAATTCAAGAATAAGTATAAAGAATTTGAAAGACAAACTGGCCGCGGATCAAGGAGTTGGTGAACTGTTTAAGATTGTTTTCCTTGTGTTGTTCAACACCTGTATAGGATTTGTGACAAAATCAACAACAGTCAATCAACGATTCATCTCCGTAATTGATAAAACCTCGGATATTCCAAATATGGACTGGTGCAGCTATGTTATTGAAAACTTGAAAATGGCAAAGGAAGAATGGAGAGGTATCAACGATCAATACAACGGTCCGATCACCTTCCTTGTGATGCTTTACACGCATGAATACCAGAAAAAATATGGTCCATTTGGGACTCCCGTCACAACGCCTACAGTCAACTACATAACAACAACTACTCTTAATAAGATGGAAAAATACTTGGAGAATAATGGTCCTTCCTTAGAAGAAGATGCTACTGAGGTTGCTGCTGTGACATTTAGTGTTGACGGGAAAAAGATTGATGCGGCTGCTGCTGCTCCTGCTGCTGTGACCGTTAGTGCTGTCGGGAAGGGACTTGATGAGACTGCTGATGCTGCTATTGCTGATACTGCTGCTGTGACAGTTAGTGCTGTCGGGAAGAGACTTGATGAGACTGCTGCTGCGGCTGCTGCTGTGACGGTTTGTGCTGCCGGTAAGCCTGGAGTTTAAGAAAACACTGCAGCTGAGGAGAAACAAGAACATGGTATTAAACTTGTTATTTTCTTCTAAAAAACTCTCATATCTCTGATCTCTACATGAATTTTATGTAATACAACATTATATGTAATTAAAAAACAGATGGTCAAAGTGCATCTGAAACAGATAATGCCGATCAAACAGCTGAACATGATTTGGATGATTATGTAAGCGATTATTCACCTTTAAGTTTGCAAATGCCTATCGTGCTTGTTGACTATTATTTAACTTCATTACAACTGGCTGGGATAAATTGAAAATGTTTTTGAACTAACAATAACTATATTTTCCTTTTACAGTCTTGGAATAAGGCAATGGATAACAAGTTGAAGAAATTTGATAAAATTTGCTCCGAGATCAAGGAGTTGGTCCGTCAAGGAAAGGATAGACATCCATCAAATAAGAATATCTTTGCTAGATGTTGTGAATGGGAAAACAGATTCACTAATAATGTGGTCGCTAAAACACAAGATTCAGGTGTTGGTGTTGGTGGTCCAGTGGCTGCTCTAAAAGGTATTTGGGCTAAATTAATTACTAGTATAATTAAAAAGCTCTTAAAACACTTATGCTGTTATTTTAAACTTATTACATCTGTGTGATGCAGTTGATTCAGATGTTGGTGTTGGTGGTCCAGTGGGTGCTCAAAAAGGTATATCATATATGTACCAGCTTAATTATATATCAGCTTAATTATAATCACAGTTGAACATATTACATCTTTGGTTGTCGTAAAAAATGATGCAGGTGATGCAGGTCAAGAAAACAATGTCTCGTGCGCAGATATTGATGAAGTTTTTAATACAGTGGTTGCGTGGGCAAAAGAAGGTATTTAATTATAAATAAAAAACATAAGGGGTTGAAGGTATTTAATTATAGTTACAATTATTTTCAGTCAAATTTAATGTGAGTTGTTTTATGTTTAACAGTTGACACCGGATTGTCAACAAGTGATAGCCTCATTACACTGAACTCTCCATATCTTCTGAGAGAGGTTGATGTATCCTCTAGTGTCACAGAATATGAAGAAATAATTTCAGAGTATATATTTTTTTGTCTTGGAGACATTTGGGAGGAGGTCTACAAGTCCACTCACACAGACTCGTTCAAGGTGGTCATTGAAAGCTTCTGTCCTGGCGTTTATACAGCCACCAATGCAATGGATGCATTCAGTGAAGTAATGAACTATGAAGAAAAGAAAAAAAATCTTGCCATCACCGTTCAGATTCTTTGCATCAAGCACTGTGCTGGTACAAATTAATCTATTTTGTTTGTACTATTAGAAAACGCACAATAAATGTTTTAATCATCTGCATTTTAATTATTATACAGACAAGTGACCATTATGCTGAGTCAATGGGTTTCACAGACAAAGAAAGACTGGATGTGTTGAAAGACAACATCGAAACAGATATGGCAAAGAGTGGAATTCTATCACTCAAGGAGGTTGCTATAGTGCTCGTGCCAATTCTACAAAATGATCATTTCTTTGTGGTTACCTTCAATCTTCAAACTGGAGTGATAGAATTACTTGACAACAGTGCAAATCATGTAATACCAGCTAATGCAAAGTTTAAAAGCTTAGAAGACAAATCAAAAGCAATTAGAGAGAATTTGGAACAAAGATACGGAAAGACTCCTGATATACTGGTAAACATATATACCTTTAACCCAAAAAACATACTTAAATTGCTTAAATTGCTTAAATTTAAAATACTTAAATTGCTTTCTATTTTGTTTAGAGAAACGTCTTTTGCATGTATCTTAAAACAATCAAACACCCCATTACTCAGCAAATCCAAGTAGCAACAATCAATAGATTGAAGATGACATGGAGAACTAGAAATAATGGAATAGATTGTGGTATTTTTGCTATGAGACACATGGAGACATATGATGGGAAGAGACCATGGGGGTGTAATTTCAAAAAGGAAGGCCATAAACAACAAAGACAGCTAAAATGGTTGAGGTCAAAGTATTTGTGCAAAATCCTCCTCTCGGATATAAACCAAAAGAGAAATACTCTTATCAAGAAAGCACTGCTATTCCATGAAAATGATGACACTCGTTTAACCGGAGAAGAGTTGATTGCTGAACTTAAGATAAGGCAACAAAAAATTTGAATGATTTCAAAACTGACTGCTATGCACTTTAAGATACTTGTTATGGAGATCTCTAGTCTTCTGTTAACAGTTTGTAATGCACTTTAAGATAATTGTTACATGTTGAATCAATGTTTTAACACAAACATAAAAATTTTATTATTACCAAAACACACCATCACAAACATACAAATTTTATTACTACTAATCTCTGGGTGACACACATAAAAACACACCATCACTACATCATAAACACTCATGAAACACCATCACATACTAATCTCTGAGTGACATAAGAAACTTCAACTTCAACTCCATTGAGCAATTAAGTTCAAGAATTGCCTTGCCCAAAAGTTTTAACTCGTCAAGCTCTCTCTGTCCTACATCAACCATAAACAAAACAACAAGATCTCGGATAGTACTAGCGGGCATTCGAGTAAGAACTTTTGCAATGACATCCCTGGCATCCAAGCTGTTGCTAGTCTTTACAAATTCTTCAGTAAGAGTTTCCCGACAAGCTATATCTATCTCGATTTGAGCCTCAATATGCCTTCTGAGGGCAGCTTTGTAGGATCTGGATGATGATGATGATGATGACGAGCAATCCATTATTAACTAAAAAATAATAATTTAAAATTATGTAGGTATATGAGTTTCACAAATGTGGTGTAGGTATATATAACCAAAAGGCTCACAGACAAACAAAAGGGTGTCCCACGCTTGGGAAACGAAACCGGACGAATAGTAACTCTGTAATAAAAAAACAAAAGGGTGTCCCACGCTTGGGAAACGCAACCGGACGAATAGTAACTCTGTAATAAAAAAAAGGGTGTCCCACGCTTGGGAAACGCACAAACTTATCTCATGTGTTTTTGTTTAATCTAGAGATTACTTGCATTAATATCACCTGTCAGAATTAATTGATCACAATTATACTCACCTGTCAAAAATGCCGGGAAAAATATTATGGTAATGGTAGCCTACATTAAAATTAAGCTATATCTTACTAGATCTTACTATATCTTACTACAAATCACACTTACTAACTTGCTGGTTACTCAATCACACTAACAGTTTCAAAAGATAATAAAAATGAATTCTTCTGACAAAATCGTGAAGAACATAGTGAAAGCAAGGATGAATCTTGAGAAAGAGAAAGACGACACTTTGTTGAAGACAGTCGAAGAGATTAGGGCTAGACTCGCATTTGAAAAATCAAAGACCTTCGACTCATGTAAACTCATGTTGTTTGAAGCTTGTAATGAGTTTAAGGCAATGGCTATTGATTATCATAAACAACAGTCTGAATGCTACGACTCAGTGTGTGGGACTCTGGTTGACACCATAACTATGGTGTCAACCAACATGAGTTTTAAGGAGATGGGGGCGGAGACTGTGGACAAGGCGGAGTGATGGTGATGTTAGCTTCTCTCTTTTTGTTTTTTTGTGATCCATTGTAAATATATGGATTATCTTAAAATGCTATATGTATTGTAATTAATGATACTTTGTGATGCATCTTTTGATGAATGGTAAATATGGATTAATGGTTCTCATCTTTCTTTGTTAAAAATGTGTGTCATCAATTAGCTTAAAATATGTTATATATTTGTTTAAAAGAGTTTATTACGCCTGCAACACGCTACTGTACATAGACATATATAAATATCCTAAAACGCTAGTAACACGCATGTGTACAACAACTCCTTTCTAAACCCTCATATATATATATATATACTTATATATCTAGTTTTGTTTTCAATAAAAACTCATTTTTCACCATGGAAGAAACCTCATCGCGGACCACAACATCCAGTAACAATCGATCTCAGGTTTATTGTTTTTTTAGTCAAGAAGCCATTCTAAGAACATCAAGGACCACCAAAAATCCAGTCGGAGGTTCTACAATTGTGCATCTCAGGTTAGTGAAATTGCAAATAAAGTTGGAATTCATCTACAATTGTTGACCCTAAACTCTATATTTTTTAACTTAGGGCAAAAAATGTAATTTCTTTACATGGTCTGATTGTGTTTCGTCCACAAGATCTTATGTGTGCACAAGATGTACAGACATAATTCCTATCTTGATAAGGGAAAATAAGTTATTAGAGGATCAATTTGCAAGGAGTGTAGCTTCACTGATTGAATCAGAAAAAAAAGTGAAGATATTGTATTTTATTTGCTTCTTGTTGTTTTTAGAGCTTTTAATTAGTTTTGTAATTAAAAGCTAAGAAACTTTGTTATGATTTTAGACCAGCTATTATGATGTATTTTTATGTTTCTGAACTGTTTTAAAGGCCTTTTAATGAGTAGATTAGTTTGAGTGTTTTCAAAATCACATTGTATTTATTTCATTAAAAAGAGGTTATTATAAAAAATTAATAAAAATATGTTCCCTCAGGAGTTTCGAACCCGCGGTATTTGCAACCTATGTTTAATCACAAGTGCCTCAACCGTTTGAGTTACACCCTGAGAACGTAATAGAACCTCTTCTAATATTTATATACCGACATTTAGAAGTTTAAAATTTTCATTTTTACCCGCCAATTAATCGAGTTATCTTCTGGAAGACTCCCAAATCAATTAGTATTTATTGAACCAAATAAAATCTCACCAAACCCTAATAAATGATCTGCTAGTGTATTTATTGAACTGTCATCAATATCAATCCTACCAAACAGTTTCATTAATCTCAGGTGATTACCAAATATCTTTGCTTTTAATTAGTCGGTTACATTTATTGGCGTTAATTATTGTATATATATATATATATATATATCGTTGATGACACAGTTAATAAAAAATTCTTGGAAGATGGATAAGTCTTGGATGTCAGTAGGCGACAGGTGCAGTAAAGCATATATAGATGGTGTTAAGGCATTTCTACATTTTGCAGTTCGTAATTGCAAGGAGACATCACCACCAATTTATATTTCATGTCCATGTGTTCGGTGTGTGAACCACGTATCTCTTAGTGTAGACGATGTAGAACATGAATTGTACAGGTTTGGAATTGATAAGAGTTATACTACTTGGATAAAACATGGAGAAACCGACACCAACATTCCAACTAATGTTAATAATACTGGGTTTGCCTACACCTGCATTCCAACTAATTATGATAATAATACTGGGTTTGTTGACACGAACATTCCAACAGATGCCTGTGAAACTATAGAAATGGTAAATGCTACAAAAGACAAATTCAAAGGCGACAAGAAGTACAACAGTTTTTACAACAACTTGTTGACGCTGAGAAGCCCCTTTATAAAGGATGTCTTGACTTCACCAAGTTGTCTGCATTAGTACAACTACTCAACTTGAAGAGAAAGCACGGGGTATCTCATAAGTTCGTTGATGAACTTCTGAAATTGTTGAAAAAGATGCTACCTGCAGATAACGAAATGGTAAATAATATGTATGAGGGCAAAAGGATAATGAAGGCAATGGGCTCAGGATACAAAAATATACATGTGTGTATCAATGACTGCATTATTTACTATAAGGATTACAAGGATTTGGAAGCATGTCTAGTTTGTAACAAGTCAAGGTGGAAGGTGGATGAGAAGACTAAAAAAACTTACATAAACACGCCTGCTAAGTTACTGTGGTACTTTCCCATTATCCCACGATTCAAGAGCCTCTTTCAATCAAAGACCACATCAGAGAATTTAACATGGCACGCCACGAGTACCAATAAACACGGTGTTTTACGCCACCCATCAGATTAACCAGCATGGAAAGCCATAGATGACAGGTACTCCGATACTATCGGAAGCGATCCAAGAAATCTTCGTTTAGGGATTTGCACCGATGGGGTCGACGTACATAGAGGCAACAGAAACCACAGTGTCTGGACTGTTTTAGCAGTCATTTACAACCTTCCACCTTGGATGTGTATGAAAAGAAAATTCATCATGCTTTCCTTATTAATATCCGGAGTGCCAGGAAACAACATTGACGTGTTTTTACAGCCTTTAATTGACGATCTAGCATCTTTATTTGAGGTCGGGGAGGCAACATATGATGCATATAAACAAGAAATATTTACACTACATGCAGTTGTGTTATGGACGACTAATGATTACCCTGCTCTTGGTACACTATGTGGTTGCCCTTACAATGGATTCAAAGGTTGTGTGGTGTGTCGGGGCGACACTCAGTGTGTTCGACTTTATCACACAAAGAAGCAGATTTATGCTGACCACAGGAGGTATTTATCACATGACCACCCTTTCCGAAAACAAACAAAGACGTTCAACGGAAAAGAGGAGATGAGAACCGCTAAAGAGCCTATGACAGGGGAAGAGATATACGACGAGGTGAAAAATATTAACAATGAATGGGGAAAGGGATCTGAATCCCTAAGTGGGAGTAAGAGGAAAAGGGATAACACAACGCCGCAGCCATATTGGAAGAAGTTCAACATATGGTACCAACGGCTCAGCTATTGGAAGTATTTACCTGTCCAACATTGTATTGATTTGATGCATGTTGAAAAGAATGTGGCAGAAAGTATTGTCGATACGTTGCTAAACATTCCCGGTAGGATAAAAGACGGATTGGCATCTAGAAAGGATTTGGAGTTTTTAGGGATTAAAAGGAGTGGCAACCGAAAGCAAAAGGCAACAATACAGAACTGCCTGCAGCATGCTTCCATTATCAACGCAAGAAAAAGACATGTTTCTTGAAACACTGTATAAACTGAAGGCTCCACTAGGGTATTGTACTAACTTCTCTAGTTTGGTGAATCTTAAAGAAAGGAAGCTACAAGGCCTTAAATCACATGATTATCACATGCTTATGCAACAATTTATGCCCCTTGCAATACGGTCCATCATGCCAAAACCAATGAGAAATGCAATAATCAGGCTTTGTTTTTTTTTCAAGCCAATTTGTAGCAAATAAATCATTGTAGAAGAGCTTGATAAGATGCAGGAAGAGCAAATAGTTACACTGTGCCTACTGGAGAAGTACTTTCCGCCATCATTTTTTGATGTCATGGTTCACTTAACCGTGCACCTTGTAAGAGAGATAAATTATGTGGGCCACCATGCTTTCGTTGGATGTATCCCTTTGAAAGGTGTATGAAGGTTATCAAAGGGCATGTGCGAAACAAAACTTTTTCCAGAAGGGTGCATTGCTGAGGAGAACATTGCGGAAGAAACAATCGAGTTTCTAAGCGAATACCAAAAAAACCTCAAGAGTACTGTTGGTATTCCACATGATAAGCATGATGATAATGGGGAGACAATTCCGGTCACAGGCGCTAAATCAGTTGAAGTTTCTCCTGTTCTCTTCAAGAGAGCACATTTCTATGTGCTGCAGAATACGCCTGAAATAGCGCCGTATATCGAGTAATTAATAATAACATATATACTCTGAATTATATATATATATATATATAGGGTTCAGTTACTGTATATGGAAAACTTAAACGCTCAGCAAACGCACCCATATATTAAATCAGAATATACCGTACGTTAAGGCATTAGTGTACAATAACTGCACCCATATATATATATATATATATATATATTAATTCACAATATATTATACTCCTACTTGCAGACAACACAAGACCTCTTTGAAAAACCAAATCCCTGTTAAACGACAAGCATTTCTGGAGAAGGAGCATACTTTAAAGTTTGGTGACTAGTTACGCGACAAGGTAGATCAATTTATTAAGTCTTCTATAATTTTTAAAATTCTTTTATAGTTTCTGCAATGTAGGTGAAGAATCTAATCCTTGTAATGAAATTCAGGTTGAAAGAGAGCTAGCGGGCTCCCCGGGTTCTGTATCGGAAACCGTAAAGTGGATTGCACACAGAGCACACCGCAACGTTTACAAATACGACTCATACGACATCAACGGTTTTGAATTTCGTACAAAATCTGATGATGGTAGAGTTTACCAGAACAGGGGGGTTGGTGTAGAGGCGGATGACATGCACATCAAAAAAGACGTGGTGACCAATGGATAAAACTTTTATTTTGGGGTTTTGCAAGAGATATGGGTCCTAGATTATCATACTAAAAGAATTCCGGTCTTCATGTGCCAATGGGTTGACCGTAAACATGTCAAACATGATATTCTTGGTTACGCGTCGGTCGACCTAAACAAATTTGGCCACAAGGATAATCCGTTCATACTGGCCTCGCAAGCACGCCAGGTGTTTTTTGTTCAAGATCAGCTGGATAGAAAAAAAGCATGTTGTCCTCATGACTCCACCCAAGAATTATAGGCATTCGTATGACGAGGTCAATGAGGAATTTAGTACGGTAACTTTTCCTCATGAGGGTAATACATTACCACTTGTACAACCAAATCAACTACTTCTTAATGAGTCCCCGGATGATTACTGGAGGCCCGGGAAAAACCTACAACTATTCGTAATGGAGATTGACACCGATGTCAGGGTTGTCGACCCAGTAGTTGTGTTCGTTCGTCTAGTTAGATGTAAATAATGTTTAAATTTAGTTGTGATACACAATATCACCATTCTTTACTTTGTACTTATTAATTCAAACTAAAGAAATATCGGTTGTTTTTAATACTATTACTACTTATACAGGCCGATTTGTTGAATTCATTTAATCTTCTGGCTATTTTGGTCAATTGGTGTCAAGTTCAAACATACATCATGTTACATCGATAAAAGTCACAATTGACTTGTAGTGTATCATAGTAAGATCAATAAAGTCATTACACTCATAACTGACTCATGCTATATCAAAGTTACATTAATACAAAGAAAGCCCAATAATGCATCATGTTGTGTAGGGTGTTCATGGTTCGGTTGGAAACCGCGAAATCGCCCAAACCGGCCATCGATGACAGTCATCATTTCTCGTCTGATGGTTTTGTTTCTTGCAAAACCTCTATTTGGTTATGTTTCAACATACTTTTTAACAGCTGGTTTCCTGCAAAACATTATCAATTCATTTTATAAAAAAAGACCATTATGCCCTTCTTTTCACTAACCTGCATACCAAAATTGTACCCTTCATACTTAGATCTTTGACCAAAGTATCTGTGGGTCTTAGACTTTGAAGAAGCCTTTGAACAAATAAAATTCAGTTTTGAAAAACCCCTTCCAAAGTCAATGCCATCACCAGTAACCTTAGATTTGGTGATGGCATTGAGTTTTGGAAGGGATTTTATCAAAATTTAAGATCTTTGGGAAGTTTAAGATCTGTGGAAACCTTAGATTTTTTCTTCTTGGCCAAGTTTGGAATTCACATAACATATATATATTAAAGCCTAATAAATTTCAGCCACCAGTTTTATTACAGGCATTAAAGTCTGTTGTTTTATAGTTGGTTTATTGCAGTCATTAAATTTCAGCCACCAGTTATATATATCACGCTTTGGAAACGCTCCACACTTTACAGTTAATAATAACATTTACAATAATAACATACGCATAATATAAGTGATTATGTATTAAAAAAAGCAGTCATTAAATTTCAGCCACCAGTTATATATATCACACTTTGGAAACGCTCCACGCTTTACAGTTAATAATAACATTTACAATAATAACATTCACATAATATAAGTGATTATGTATTATTTTTTTTTTAATATGACTATCAATTCACATAACATATTAATACCAAAATATAATAACATTTACAATAATAACATTTACATTAATATAGAAAACCAAATTACATAAAACTAACTAGCTCCTAGCATCCGACTCCGTTCCAGAATCTACATCGACATCCATCGTAGACCTCCCTGTAGATTCCGTATCCGAATCTACATCTGGATTCTCTTTTGGAGTATGTGAGGGCATGATCCTCTCGTACATGCCATCCGAGGTATAGGTGGAGTCCCTAAGCCTTTGGAGGCGAAGGTTCACCCGACTACGGAATGCCCCATAAACGGACACCGCCTTGAAGTGCTCCAAGTCTTTCAACTCGATGTACGCCACCTCGACTCCCGGGACTACCATATCAATGCTGAAATAATCAGCAGTCGTGTACCCAAGCCACCTAACCATTCGGTTAAGTTGTTGGTACGTGAAGGTGTGAGGGTGGACATAGTCCACATACCTCACCCTTTGATTCCTCCGGACAGCATCGAAGAAAAGTGGAATCGTATGGTGAAAAATGTGGGGTCCTAGTAGATAGGGGCATGAGCACCCGGTGCACGTTCGACCCATGATGAAGCCATTATCGGAAATTATAATCGAAAGAAAGGTGGATTGTGATTGTGATTGTGGACTGTGATTATGGATTGTGATTGTGATTTGTGGATTGTGATTGTGATTGTGACTGGTATTTAAACACCATCGGAACCCGGCGGTACATCTTCATGACAATTTGAAATTGGCGGCACAAGAAACTGTAAAGGCAATGATGACGTCGCCACTCGTGAAATCAACATGTGGCCATTAATTACGTTTTTGACACGCTTAAATATATTTTAGTGTGACCATTTATCACTTATGCCACACATAATAAGTGTATCTGTGACAATAAAAAACTTAGAAAAAATAAAACTAACATACTCTTTGGTCACACAACTTCGTATAAGTGGCCATTAATTACATTTGGACACACTTAAAAATATTTAAGTGTGACCATTTCTCACTTATAGCCACACATAATAAGTGTATCTGTGACAATAAAAAACTTATAAAAAATAAAACTAAGATACTCTTTGGTCACACAACCTCGTATAAGTGGCCATTAATTACATTTGGACACACTTAAAAATATTTAAGTGTGACAATTTCTCACTTATAGCCACATATAATAAGTGTCTCCGTGACAATAAAAAACTTATAAAAAGCAAAACTAAGATACTATTTGGTCACACAACCTCGTATAAGTGACCATTAATTACATTTGGACACACTTAAAAATATTTAAGTGTGACAATTTATCACTTATAGCCACACATAATAAGTGTATCCGTGACGATAAAAAACTTAGGAAAAATAAAACTAAACTACTCTTTGGTCACACAACCTCGTATAAGTGGCCATATATTTTAAGCGTTTTAGCCACATTACTAGTAAATACAATGGTTGTTCGTCATATTTTGCCACTTTATTAAAAATGTGGCTAGAAAATGTGACATTAGGTCACACAACGTAATATAAGTGGCTATATCTTTTACCTTTTAGACACATCTCTTATCAATTCAGTAGCCGTTTGTCACATTTGGCCACACTATTAAAACATGTGGCTAGTTAAATGTCACAGTTTGTGGCTAATGCATGTGTTTTTGGTCACATGTATCAAAGATCAAACCAACTTTGACTGTAGGTCACATTTCGCCACAAGTTTTTATATTGTGGCTAGTTTTTGTCACAATTTTTTTCAAAGTGTGGCGAAAAGTACCTGAGTAGATATAGAATGGTCACATGAAGAATAATATGTGTGGCCAAAACATTCAGGAAGGTTTTCAAACACGGTCAAAGACCTTTTAGCCACACATTTAAGCCAAAGTGTGGCAAATCGCCGAGACCACAAGTGTGGTGAAGGTCGATATTTACGTAGTGGAATGCGGTTCACGTAAAGCATGTAAGCACATAAACAAGTAAGGTATAAGTTGTTAACACATAAGACAGTAGTTACAGTTTTGAGTATAAGTATATATGAGAAATATAAGTTTTACGCATATGTCCCCAAAACAGTATGAAAACGAGTAAAAAGAGGGGAATGTGGTACTCACCTGATCGGATAAACGAAATAAAAATGATGTTGTGAGAATGATGTACCCTTCGGGATACACCGACAAGGATTCCTAGTTAAAAGATATAACATAAATTAATTATAAGAGGTGTAACACGATTTAATGAATTAAGATTTTGATGGGATTTGAGTTAGGTTTGGGATACCGATGGATTTCTATAACAATCATTATTGCAAAGATTAATATTAGTGATTAGTATTTATAGAGTCACCATTACGTATACTCGATAAAAAATCATTTAGTTAGACTTATAAATATATAATTAAAATAGATGGTTAATATAACAATAGCATTTTAAATAAATAATTAAATATATATGAATCAAATAAAATGATTTGATTAAATATAAATTGCGATATGATATTTGAGTAACTATAATATAAATATATAAATACTTTGAACAAATAATTATAATAACAATAATACCTAAATAAATAAATAAAGCAATTATGATAATGTATAGATAAATAATAAATAACTATAATATGTAGTAAGATATAAATAAATACTTTGTTTAAATCTTTTATGGAAAAATCTATTTATTAAGTTTAGTAGATATATAATACATATATATATACACACACACACACGAACGAAAACATGAGTTAAACGAGTATTAAAAAGTCGATTTTTATTAAAATAATCTTATTTGGTTATTTTTATTATGAATATACTTATATAAAGGATTTAAAAGAATATTTTAACAAAAATCCCAAAAATTCGAGGTGGCAGGGGGTCGAACCCGCGACCATCACCCCTTAACCACCCCTTGACCTAGGTGTTTAACCAACTGGGCTAACCATTTCATGCGTCTTAGAATAGGAACCAAGATTTATAAACAGAAGCAGAAATACTCAGATTCAATTAAGAACCCAAGCGAAAACAATTAGCAAATCCGATGATGTTTAAGCAAATTAACCATGGGGCTTTTGTTAAACATCATCTCATGATCAAAACCATGCTTTTGATTACCTTGTATGATGGCCGGAGAATGGCTAATGGAGCATTAAAGAAGCCGGCGCTGAGGGGTAAGAACACGCCATGAAATAGCCAAGTTAACATAATTGATTATAGGGGTTTGGACGGCGCCGGGGTAAGGATAATACAATAGGGTTTAATTGGATTCACATAAACGATTTCAAATATAACGTGTTTGTGTTGATGTCGGCTAGCTTAATAAGGTAATACATATCGTTTATAAACGAATTAACAAAACTAAAATGTCGGTTTTGCCGAATTCAGTAAGAGAATCAATATCTTAGTCTAATTTCCATGTTTAAGACGTAAATTGTGGTCCAAGCTAGTGATTCGGGCATCCGGGTGTGCAAAACGGGTCACGGATATGGTTAGGGTAAATGGGTTTCTGGGTTTGATAGGATAAGTTGAATTTGCAGCTTGGTCCCCGCACAATCGGGGTGGAAACAAACACGGGTTAAAGTCTAGTTTTTGGGTTAAAATGCATATTTTTTTCAAAGTTAAAGTTTATTATATAATATAATAATAATAATAATAATATAGTAATTAAGAAAAAGATAAATAATATTTTTATATTGATTTAAATTTTCTGAAAACGAAAACGGGTCGGGTAATTTGGTATTTGTTTATTATCGAAAGATCCGAGTTGTTACAGTCTCCCCTACTTTAGGGAATTTCATCCCGAAATTAAAGAATACTATAACAACACCACTAAAGTCAGGGGGGATTTTTTTTAATAAAATTAAAAAAAATTCATCATAACACCGAACTTTGAATAGTTAAAATACGCTCCAAATGCAAATCCGATAAGGGTACTTATATATAGGATGTACCATCGGTGTATCCACCATGTCCTTATCAATTCTACATTTGTACCATTATCCTAACTACCTTCAATTCTATATTATGTCACACAATTTTACGCATCATGATTTCCATGCGAGGACTTCGATAATTATGTTCCGGACCACAATTATTTAGATCGTCGGACGGTCCACATGATTCGTCCCGTCGTGTGGATTTACAAAACGTTTGATTAAAACATGACTTTGAGGAAACAAAAGTTTTAAGGAGTTTTATTTAGAACACTTGAAAGTCACAAAGTATAAAATAAGTTGCAGTAAATTTTGATAAAGCCAAGAAATTTTAAGACTACTTTTAACGTAAATATATAAGTATTTAAAGATTAAGAAGGGTAACTTATAAATAGTTAAGGTTAATGAAGGTAAAGAAATAAGTAGGCTTTAATAAATAATGTATTTAATCAAAAGAAACTTTATTTATTATAGGAGATAAATAGTCCAAATACGAAATTAAGGCCATAAAAAGGTGTTACAATACGTAAAGAAAAAGACAAATTAAATTAAGATGGGTAAAGGGAACGACAAAGGTCTTCAGGGTCCTTGATTAGCTTAATTGATGTGACTTGAGGCACTATGAGGAGTTGCAGGTGTAGGAGCAGTTGATTCGGCATTGCTTGGAAAACTGGAGCTTGAACGGTTTGCAAGAGAGTTGTTTGGTGGAAATATGTCTGGTAAACTTGAGCTTGTGGTTGCGAGGTTTGGTAGTGTTGGTTTAAGTAAGGGTGACCTTGATTGATGGGATGAGCTTGAGGGACATGAGGTTGATGGGTTTAAACTTGGTGATCATGGGTTAAGTAGCCGGGTGCAGTCATAGTTTGGGCTTGATGAGCTTGGGTAAGTTGCGGGCACGCATTACGGAGACGATTTGGGTCCTTACAATGATAGCAAGCAAGGGTATTAGGAACATCAGGTTGAGCATGAGGGGTAGGTTGTCGCGGGACAACTTGTGCAGTAGGCGGGACACAACATGTGTTAGCAAGATGGGCATAACGGTTACATTGGGTGTAACGACGGCATAATGATTTAACTAGGTGATGATGGTTACAAATGGAGCATAACGGGAAAGGACCGGGGTAAGGTTCTTGTTTGAGGGGACTTGCGGGTGGGTAGGTTTTGTTGCAGCAAGGTTCTAACGTTTCTTGTTGTGAGGATGAGTGGAGGTAAATGATTTGTAGCCACCAGCAGAGGAATTAGTGGGAAAAGTTGAATCGGATGCATCGATGTCCTCAATTCGGGTCACTATCCGATGGATCGTAGCAGCTATCTCTTTGGAGATACAAGTAGCCATACAGTGGTTGTGAGAATCAAACGATTGACGTCGAGGATGATGGTGGTTTCTTGAATGGGACATTTTATGAGGACCAAAAATGAGGTTTTGTAAGATGAGGGATAAACTGGGGAATCATAAGAATAGGTAAAATGTTTAATTATGTGAAAATAATATTGTTTTCTTAATAAGTGAGGAATTGCGTCATGTGGATTAAAAGTAAAAGTTTATAAGAGGGGGGGGGGGGGTACATTACGTAAAATATTGTTAAAAAAATGAATTGATTTTATTATTTTAATATTTGTTTTGAGTTGTTTTAAATAAAATATTAAAAGTTTTCAAACATCCTTTGAAAGTATAGTGCTGCAACTAGTTGTCTTTGAAAAGATAAATTGTGTTGGGTGAACATATTTATAAATTATTAGAATTGAAATTGTGTAAATCCAAAAATCGAGTAAAGATTTATTATAATGTACGATTGAGAAAGGTAAAGTATGTTTAGATAAAAGTGACAAAAACATCTTTTTTAATAAACTTAGTTATGAATAATTTGAATAATTAAATCTGTAAAAATTTGAATAATTGAAGTTGATTGAACTGAAATATTCTGATTAGGTCGCAAAGTAGGGTTTAATAGAGTAAGTTTGGAAATTTTGAGCTTGATGAATATGATTGAGTCGGGAACTTACATGGCGTAGGTGATTAGGATTTTCATAGTCGTGGCAAGTATTAACAAGATAATCAAATGATTACTTTAGGTACAAAACGATATGAGGATTGAATTGAACAGTGATAGAAAGTGAAGAATATCGAGTGAATTTTGGCGTAAAGTTTCTTGTTTGAGACGCTAAGATTTTGGTGAGATTGACTATTAACTTGATTGACATCATATAGTTGATGTTTAGACTTGCGGTTGTTGTTGTTGTGGTTATGAGATTGAGTAGCGGTAATGAATTGAATTTATTGGCGAAGAAGTTAATGAACAATATTGAATTGATTGTATTTATGTTTTAGAAATTGAGTTTATATTTTAGAGATTGCATGAGTTATCTCCTTGACTAAACATGTAACCATGAGGCGGTTATAGAAAATAAATGATTGGTTTTGTTTCATATTAAGAAAACATTCTATGATTAATAAAGATGTGATTTGATGAGATGATTGGATAGTTGTGTAGATTTCATATGAGTTATTGTGTAAAATGAAACTTAAATATGTTATGCTAATGTTTATTCATAACTTAAGGATAAGTTAGAATCCAAATTGAAAATCGATGAGTTAATTTGATAAGTTAATGAGTTTCATCAAAGTATGACATGTTTTAACAAACTAACATTTTGAGGTTGAATAATGGAAATATGTTTAATAGTTTATGTATATGATGTCATGAGTATTAAATTGTATTACATTATTTAAATTAATTAAGTTATTGACATTATAATAATGATAAGATGAATAGGTGAAAACCGATTTTAATGAGTGTAAATTGTTTTGGTTAGCTCGTGATAACCGAGTCTTGATGAATGAAGAGTCTGTATCCGACCAGGAGAATAAAAATGTTTTGAGTGTATGAGTAGATCAAATCAATAGATCTTGATTAAAAAAATGATTTAGTAAATATGGAATTGAATAGTTTAATAATAGAATAATAGAATAATTGAATAGTTAAATCAAATCATAAATTTGGTTCGTATAAAATCAAACAAATAAAAAAATTAACGAATGTTCTTCGAGGTGATGGGTTTCCCATGATCTTTCCATGGCATTTTGTTTCCCCAACTTATTAGCATACCAAAACCAAAACAAATGTGTTAGTCGGCCTCCCATGAGCATTACATGGTAATTTGAATGACCCAACTTAATTAACGAATCAATTGAGTTTGTCGGCCCATGAGCGTTACATGGCGAATTGACCGACTAAACTTAATAACTAATAAACGAACTCAAGCACAAGTAGTTAACATCTTGTGTATCACCACGGATGATAATGTTCCAACAAAATGTCGCAAATATAACAAATTGTGCAAATGTACAGTTGGCGTGTCCAAGGCGTCCCATGGGTTTTACACCCGACTAGACATATTAAAAACAATAAAACACAATAAAGGGTGTAACCGTTTAGCCGGTAACATTAAACGCTTAAAGTGTCGGTCGCATGAAAATTTCCACTATGGCGGAGAATCTTGTCACACTCCCTAGTTTTAAGTGAAAACAAGCAAAAATAAAGCCAGGAAATTCACAAGTAAATTCCGACAATAAAAGACAATCCAATAACATTTAAGATAAATATTATAAAATTGAGGAGCCTAGAAGTTATAAAAATATTTTGAGAATTAGACATAGTCTCGGAGTAATAAAACATTTTGAGAGTGAAGCATAGCTTCGGAATTGTGTGTGGGTGCATAACAATACAATAATAAATAATCATTAGATAATTATCTAAGAAAGATGTAAACAATTAATTTTTGAACACATAAGGCAAACAGATAAGCACGTATAGGGCTCATAAACATGTGTCTAAGGCAATTTCTAACGACCTATCTTAAACCTTCGGCTCTGATACCATTCTGTCACACCCCAACCTACGGCGGAAGTGCCGGGGCGAACTGATTGTCACAGCTCTCAAGGTTATTATCATGCACAATATAAGTTTCAATATCTATTTAATAATTTCATATAATTCAAGTACAAAATACAACTTATTAAACAAACAACAATTACAAATTAAATTATTGATCGTATCATTTCTAACTTAAATTCTTCACTAATTCTTCACCAACCTGCATTAAATTTCTACGATAACCTGCATATGCGTTTAATATAGAATTATGTCAACAACACATGTTGAGTGAGCAACACATCAGTTTAGTTGTACATATAGAATATATAACAAAATACGTAGCTGCAACAAGTCATATGAGAGTAACAAATAACCAAATGAGCAAGTATAACTGAGATGTCGAGAAGCACAAAGGCTATAACGACTGGCGTATGATCATACTATTCTGAGATTATGTTGGACCTCTCCGAATGCGGTTCACGTAAAGCATGTAAGAACATAAACAAGTAAGGTATAAGTTGTTAACACATAAGACAGTAGTTGCAGTTTTGAGTATAAGTATATATGAGAAATATAAGTTTTACGCATATGTCCCCAAAACAGTATGAAAACGAGTAAAAAGAGGGGAATGTGGTACTCACCTGATCGGATGAACGAAAAAAAATGATGTTGTGAGAATGATGTACCCTTCGGGATACACCGACAAGGATTCCTAGTTAAAAGATATAACATAAATTAATTATAACAGGTGTAACACGATTTAATGAATTAAGATTTTGATGGGATTTGAGTTAGGTTTGGGATATCGATGGATTTCTATAACAATCATTATTGAAAAGATTAATATTAGTGATTAGTATTTATAGAGTCACCATTACGTATACTCGATAAAAAATCATATAGTTAGACTTACAAATATATAATTTAAATAGATAGTTAATATAATAATAGCATTTTAAATAAATAATTAAATATATTTGAATCAAATAAAATGATTTGATTAAATATAAATTGCGATATGATATTTGAGTAAATATAATATAAATATATAAATACTTTGAACAAATAATTATAATAACAATAATACCTAAATAAATAAATAAAGCAATTATGATAATGTATAGATAAATAATAAATAACTATAATATGTAGTAAGATATAAATAAATAATTTGTTTAAATCTTTTATGGAAAAATCTATTTATTACGTTTAGTAGATATATAATACGTACATATATATATATATATACACGAACGAAAACATGAGTTAAACGAGCATTAAAAAGTCGATTTTTATTAAAATAATCTTATTTGGTTATTTTATTATTAATATACTTATATAAAGGATTTAAAAGAATATTTTAACAAAAATCCCAAAAATTCGAGGTGGCAGGGGGGTCGAACCCGCGACCTCCACCCCTTAACCACTCTTAACCCAGGTGTTTAACCAACTGGGCTAACCAGTTCATGCGTCTTAGAATAGGAACCAAGATTTATAAACAGAAGCAGAAACACTCAGATTCAATCAAGAACCCTAGCGAAAACAATTAGCAAATGAAACCACAAAGAAAGATGAGTGAAATCAGCTTAAGAGACAAGAAGTAAGAAGAAAAATGAAGTCACATAAAACAAACAAGTGACTAAATTAGTAAGAAGAAGTATGTCTCCTAAGAAGCATGAGAAAGCTGTCAAGAAGAACTGGCAACCTTTGAGAATCAGCCCCAAACAAGATAAACAATCAATCAAGTCTGATAGTTCTCAAGGTTCACCTACCAGCAGAAAGACAAGAAACAAAGGTGTCTTTTCAAGAAAGAAATCAACAGAACTGACAGGTGATGAGAATTCTTGTTAAAACATGGTTATGAACCACAAGGTTTTCTTTGGAAACCCAAGGTTGAAACCAAAGTTAAAAAGACTGTTGATGTAAGATACTATTCTGAAAAGAAAGACTATGTAATTCTAGAATACGACAATGCATCAAAAGAGTCCCAAGTCACAACCTCATTTGTAAAAACTCCAAGAGAGTGTGGATATGAAACTTATAACTCAGACAATATTGAGTTAAATCATGAAGATCCTGAACTAACAACACTCACTTCTAGTGCAGCCACTGAAATTGAAAGTGATGAGTTGCAAGTTGAAATGACTTGCACTTCATCACCTAACTAATAAAATTTTTCTTTTGTGCAGGAACGGTCCACTCCACTGAATGACATATGGTACATGGATAGTGGATGTTCTAGGCACATGTTTTGTGACAGGAGGTCACTGGTTAATTATGAAGAAAGGTTTGAAGGTCCTGTGGCATTTGGAAGTGATGAAAATGGTGGAAAGATAGTTGGGAAAGGAATTTTAACAAATGGAAAAGTTTCATTTGATAATGTGTATCATGTTGAAGGCTTACAATACAATCGGCTAAGCATATCACAAATGTATGATATGGGATACAAAGTTGGTTTTGATGACTCACACTGTTTCATCTTAAAACCTGAATATGTAATCCCACCTGAAATGATTATAATGATGGCACCTAGAAATGGAAACCTATATGAGCTCAACATGAAGGAAGCTGTTTCAAGGGGCGGTACATGTTTTGTTTCCAAAGCCACTGAAAATGAGTCAAAATTGTGGCACAGGAAACTATGTCATGTGAATTTGAAGAATATGAACAGACTTGTTAAGGGTGAGCATGTCATTAGCTTACCTACAAGAGAGTTCAAACTGGAAGATCATTGTAGTTCATGTCACAAAGGCAAGCAGCATAAATCCTCTCATAAGACAAAGCTCATCTACTCAATTGATCAAGCACTTGAGTTACTTCACATGGATCTCTTTGGTCCTGTGAGTGTACCAAGTATAGGAAAGAAAAGATATTGTCTTGTGATCATTGATGACTACTCAAGATATACTTGGGTTTATTTCTTGAGTACAAAGGATGAGACTGCAGAATTGATAAAGGGCTGTGTGACAATGATTGAGAACAAACTTAATAAGAAAGTTAAAATGATGAGAAGTGACAATGGAACAGAGTTCAAAAATGGAGTCATGGAAGAATTTTGCACAGAAAAGGGAATACTTCAGCAATTCTCAGCTCCTAGAACTTCTGATCAAAATGGTGTTGCAGAAAGAAGAAACAGAACACTTATTGAAGCTGCAAGAACCATGATAGCAGATGCAAATCTACCAGTTACATTTTGGGCTGAAGCCATCAATACTTCCTGCTATGTTCAGAACAGGGTACTTGTTAACAAAAGGCATAACAAGACACCATATGAAATTTTCAACAATAGAAAGCCTTATATCAAGTTTTTCAAGCCGTTTGGATGCAAATGTTTTCTTCTGAACACCAGGGATTACTTGAACAAGTTTCAAACTAAATCCTTGGATTGCTTCTTTGTTGGATATTCAACACACTCAAAAGCCTACAGAGTATATGTGAAAGATCATTTGAGTGTTATTGAATCATCTGACATCATCTTTAATGAGAATCAGTTCAATACAGTTGATGGTGCAGCATGGCTGTTTGATCATGAAAAGTTGATAAGGTCTTTCAAGATTTATCCAGAAGACTTTGATAACTCATTCTACAAGACCTGTGTATTTGAAGAGAAAATGAAGAAAACATTGGACTTCGAAGGGTTATGGAAAAAGGTTGCTAGCAAAGAAAAGGAGTATACATTTATCAAGGGTATCTCAAGTGACATTGTTGACAAAGAACAAGATCATGCAGATATCAATCAAGACAATCAAGAAGTAGATAATGATCAAGTTCAGACTGTGGAGAACCCAAGAAACCAAACAACTGAAGAAGCTACAACTACTGCAAGATTTCAAAATTTGTTTGAAAGAATGAATCTAGGAAACAATGGTGCATCTACCTCAAGACAATACAATGAAGAAGCACCAGAGTTTCATGATGCTGAAACAGAATTGATCATTGAAGAACCAGATCTCAATGAATCAAATCTTGACATAAATATGTCTGCAGATATGATAGTTCAAACCCCTTATGTTGAAAATAATCATCCCTCTGAAAACATCATTGGAGATATAAATGAAAGAGTTACTAGAAGTCATTCTGAATCAGCAAATATCTGTTTTTACTCCTTCTTTCTTTCCCAAATAGAACCAAAGAACATTGTTCAAGCACTAAAAGACAGTAGTTGGGTGGAGGCAATGCAGGAGGAACTGGCACAGTTCAGAGATCTACATGTTTGGGGATCTTGTTGACAGGCCAAGGAATAGATCTGCAATTGGCACAAAATGGGTTTTCAGAAACAAAAGGGATAAGAGGGGTATTGTGATTAAGAACAAGGCTAGACTTGTGGCATTGGGATGCCTTCAAAAAGAAGGAACAGACTTTGAGGAAGTCTTTGCACCAGTTGCAAGACTTGAGGTAATCATAATCTTTCTTGCATATGCTGCCTCAAAGAACATTAAGGTGTTCCAGCTTGATGTAAAGTCTGCATTCCTAAATGGAAAGATTAATGAAGAGGTGTATGTTGCTCAACCACCAGGTTTTGAAGATCCAGTGTATCCAAACAGGGTGTATAAACTAAATAAAGCCCTTTATGGATTGCATCAGGCTCCTAGAGCATGGTATGATGAGCTGTCAAATCATCTACTTGAAAATGGTTTCAAAAGATAAGCCATTGACAAGATACTCTTCTACAAAAGAAATGGATCAGACTTGCTGCTATTACAAGTCTATATTGATGATATCATCTTTGGTTCAACAAATGAACAAATGTGCATGGAGTTTGAAGGGGTAATGAAATCCAAATACGGCATGAGTTCAATGGGGAAAATGAACTTCTTTCTTGGATTGCAAGTTCAACAGAATGCTGATGGGATTTTCATCTACCAGTCTAAGTATGTGCAAGACATCCTAGACAAATTCAAATGAAATGATTTGAGGACTGCTTCAACTCCTATGGATACGAAAGAAAATATGGTAGCTGATGAGAAGGGGGAGCCAGTAGATGAACATGAATACAGAGCAAAGATTGGGTCTCTGATGTATCTTACTGCTTCAAGACCAGATATCATGTTTGTTGTATGTGTTTGTGCAAGATTCCAAGAAAGTCCAAAAGTCTCCCACATGAATGCTGTTAAGAAAATTTTGAGATATTTGAAGGGAAGACCAGACTTAGAAATTTGGTATCCAAAGAACCAATCTTTTGACCTTATTGCCTACACGGACAGTGATTATGATGGCTGTAACATGAGCAGGAAGTCAACCTCAGGTGGATGTCAATTTTTGGGTTAAAGGCTAGTGTCATGGAAATGCAAGAAGCAGACTACTGTCTCAATCTCAACTGCTGAAGCTGAATACATTGCTGCATCCGCTTGTTGTGCACAAGTTCTCTGGATTCAGAACAAAATGCTGGATTATGGTTTGAATTTTCTGAATACCCCTATTTTCATTGATAATACTTCTGCATATTTTACTGTTAAGAATCCTGTTCAACATTCAAAGACTAAGCACATTGAAATCAGACATCACTTCATAAGAGATTGTAGTGAAAAAGGCTTGATTGAAATGCAGAGAGTTGATACAAGTGACAATTTGGCAGACCTATTCACCAAACCACTTGATAGAACCAGGTTCAACTTTCTTTTGAAAGCCTTGGGAATGATCAACTCAGATGAGGTCTGATTGAGGATTTGTGCTTAGTGTGTGTCTCTATGTGCTAATTGACTATTCTTGATAGAGGACACATACTTTGAATATTGAATGAATATGTTACTTGTTTGTTGTTGACTGATAAGTGCTTAAGTGATTATCTGTGCTATTTATGTGTCATTGATGCTAATGATTGTTTATCAGTTAACTGATTTGATGTTATGATAAGTAGTTTGATCTGTCTATGTGAACTAAATGCTTATCTGATGTCATGAGTAATCACTTGATTATGATTGCTTGAATATGTGTGTTATCTGATCATCTTGATAATATTAGGATAGGATAGACTATGAATGTTAAGAATGTCTACTTGTTTTGATGATGTTAAGTATGATTAAGATTTGAATATGTTCGAACTGTTTGTGTCAAAATGTGTTTTATGTTAAAATTAAATGATAAAATGAATCCTCTAATGAATTTTGCATAAACATTTTATTTTGGTTAAAACATGAGCAAGTTGTTAGTGGTGCTGAGATATGATAATACTATTCAGTTCAAGCTTTAAAGAAGCTTAAAAGGATTTTCAATGAAAAGACTCAAAAGTTACTTTTGCTGAAAATTATGTCATTTGCTCAAGTTGGAAAGGCATATACTTGTATATGTTGGTCCTGTCATCTGTTTTCAGACAGATAGGATAGCCATTAACCTGGAAAACTGAAGGCATTTGGGACAACCTGTAACTTGTTTTCTATTCCTTCACTTAAAACTATGTCAATAGCTCTGACTTTGAAAGGACATATATTCATAATGTATGGTTGGTCCTCTTAACCACTTGTGGTCAAACAGAATAGCCATTTACCTGCCAATTAAGAGACATTGGGTGATTGAATATTAAACTGAATATTTGGGAAATGATAGTACATTGACTACTTAGCGAATCATATGGATTTAATAGGCTGAAAAGACTTTAGTATAGTCATTAACATGTATGGTTGCTTTCTCATGATGTGTAAAATCCAAGGTGATATAAACATAATGAATATGTTGATCTTTATGTGGAGATACATGGTTGTCTTTGCATGTCTCAAGATAAATCTCTCCAAATGATAGGCAGAAAAGTGATTATCCAGTCATACACAAGCCTGTTGTTATTTGGTCAACCAAAAATGAAGCATCTTTAGAATGACAAAGAACATGGTTTAAGAAAAATTTGAGAAAATATCAAAAACAAGGGGAAGAAAGAATAAATCAACCAAAAGTTGATAAGTGTTTTAAATATTTTATCAAACAAGAGGGTTATAAATAGAACTACAGAGATGTTGACAAAATTTGTCTCATCTTGAATGAAAGGCATGTTATTTAACATTAAGTCCAACGTTCAACCTCTACATATGTTTGATTCTCAAAAATACAAAAAGATCCAATAAGTTCTGTCATACAAAAACAATTTTTGACCAAATACAGGAGGTTGGAGTCAAATTGGGGTGATCTGGGGAAAGCCAAATAAGCTTTGAGAAGAGAAATGAGGCATCATAGCACAGTGTTAACCATTAAAGTATTATGCTACTAATTGAACCTTAATCATATCACCAAAGAGATGAAATTCATGTTAAGTCTAGACCTGCTGTTAACCTATCTATGTTGTCATAATAATGCTAAGAATGAAGTATTGAGAAAGCTACTTAGTCAATATGATCCCATTCCTGAGATCTTTTCAGTTTTCAAAAGAAATTGTTTTGAATTAAAACATAATGGAAATTTGATCTCTAAATGCACCATTTTCTCTTAAACTGTGATCTGTAATGATACATAACTAAAAAATGTCTTTGACAAATTGTTTAAGTCAAAAAGTGTTGCATTTTTGCCTTTAATAGGTTGAATATGTAAGTTCGGGTAAGGTTTGATGTTTTCTAACCGTTCCGAGCACAAAACAGTTGAATATGATTGAATATGTATTTTCGGGTAAGGTTTGATGCTTTGTAACCTTTCCGAGTACACTTAGAGGTTTTTATCTAAGTTTACTGTTTTCGGGCATGCTTTGAAGTATTTGATACTTCTCGGGTAAAGTTTTTATTTCAGTCACTTTCCGGGCAAGCCTGATTGTTTATGTTTGAATATGTTTTTCGGGTATGATTTGATAATTTGAATTTTCTCGGGTAGACTACACTGTTTAGTTTAGTTCCCAAGCATACCTGATGTTTGAATATGTTAATCCTAGCAAACTTTGTGCTAACATAGGATTGTCGGGCAAGCTCTTTGAAATTTTTAGACTATAGTACACTTAGGTGTTGTATGTTTAATTTCAATCCGAGCATGCTACGTATTATTTGTGATTATGACTGCTTTGAAATTATAAGTGTTTTCGGGTAGACTTTGTCTTCCGGGCATACTTTATATTCCAGGTACAATATTGCTCCCTCAATATACTTGGTAATTTCAAAATTTGACTTTCCGAGTACATTGTCTGCTAGATATCATTTCGGGCACACTTTATACTCTATGAAAGTTATTCGGGTATACTTTGTAAAGAAGGTTGCTCGGGCACACTATACATTAGGAAGGTTGCTCGGGCATACTATACATTAAAGTATGCTTGATTGAATGTGTTTCTGATTCTGTTAGGGTTTATGCTAGATTGAGTTACTTAATTTATATTTGAGAAATTTATTTGGGTATTTTAATTGATTCCTAACAAGAATGCTTATTTGATATTGTATACTTGATTATTTGTCTTGTGATTAAGTTCTCAAGAAATCTGGTATTTCGGGTAAGCTTTCTTCATATTTTCTTGACTTTAAATTAGTTAACTTGACCAAGCAAGGTTTGTAAGTGGAAGATGCCGGGTAAACTTAGTCAATTAATAATGAAAATTTTTCCGAGCAAACTTTAACCTTTTAATTTTATCGGGTAAGGTTTTAAATTGGATAAGATTGTTATGTTTGATAGCAAATAATTCACAACACGACAAAATTCATTTAAAACCCACTTTCAAGAGGTATATAAGTGGGAGTTAGGGATATTTTCAACATTATTTTCCCTCTCTCTCTCTCTCCTTCCACTGAAACTGCTTACTCACAAAGAAACCTAAACCGACTTATCACATTCATCTCTAATCCAAACCCTAACTTTAATCAGCACCCTAATTCTGACTCGGTAAGCAATGATAATGTGTTTTTCGATAACGGTTAGACTATAATGGGCTTCGATTATGTACTTGATTACTAATACTTTGTTTCTGTGTTTAGGTTATTAATTTGTCGAAAATCAGGTTTTTAATAAAATTTCTCTCTTTCTTCTACAAATTTATAACTTGACATTATGTAAAGTAATGAACTTTTATGCTAATTTCACTTTGAATTTGTTTGATTGTGATGTTCAGATATGGCAGAAAAAGAAGAAGTTCAACCTAAGTATGCCTTTGAACCAAAGCACAATATGTGCGCACTGCTGGAGGTCTCTCCTAACAATGAGCCAGTGGAAAGGATGATTTCTTGGATGGCTAGATCCAATGTGAGATTTGCTTTCACAGAATGCCCAATCATCTATAGAAATCATTCACTAGATTTCTGGCGTTCTGCAAGACTTTTTGATGACATACATGGGAAAAGAATCGAAGAAACTGTTGCAAGCCATGAAATACATGTAACAAAAGGAATGATAAGAAGGTGTTTGCAGTTACGTGATGATGACCATAACCATATAAATTTCAATACTGATCATTTGATGAGGATCTTTGAGCAGACGATGGGGTATCAGGAAACTGTCCACGATGGACAATTTCAAAAGGGGATGTTTCCTATGTTGTATAGGTTCTTGATTCACCATGTGATACAGGGGTTTGCTCCAAGAAAAGGATCAAGGACTCTGATGAGTCGTGATTTAGTAAATGCCACTGTTGGTATTATATATGATCTGCCTTTCAATTTCTCTAAGATGATATTTGATGGCATGATTGGAAATTTGAAGAAGGCAGAAGATGATAGATTCCTGCAATACCCTAGATTCCTACAGATAATCTTTAACAGGGAATTACATGATCTGCCCACAATTGGTACGACACATCAGCTGCAGAATCCAGACACATATAGAAGAATTGCAAATCCGGGAAGGGCAAACAGATACAATCCCAACATTCCATATGAAATATTACCATGGTTGTTGAATCATGATTTGGAGATTATGCCAGTACCTGAGCTGATCTCAGAGGAGGAAGAAGGTGATGATGATGTTGAGGGTGATAATGATGATTCTGATGATGGAGATGATTATCATGATGGAAATGAAAGAGGGGATGGAGTAGCCATGGATGATGTTGCCCTAGATCAGGGGGGAGCAAATTGAAGAACCTGAACAACCACCACAAACTCCACCACACCATCCATTACCAACTGACCTACCTATTCCAACACCACCACAATCACCATTACCCATTGACCAACCTATACCATCACCACCACACACACCACCACATCAAACCACTCAATCCCCTACCCAAACCTTAACCATAAGCCAGCCTAAAACATCAACTCATACATCTCCAACACCACAAACACCACCAACCAATAGCAAAATTCAAACAGATTCATTCATTCCAAGCCCATCCCATATACAATCACCACCCCATACACAATCACCACCACAACCCAGTATACAAACTCAAACCATAAACCAAGAACAACCTGAATATGAACCTTTCTCTACATCACCACCTACAACCCCACATACTGACACAGACCCATTCCAAAGAAATTTGGACTTGATGTTAGAGAATGCTGAATTAAAGAAGAGAAATGAGGAGGTAACCATGGAAAATGTGATGTTGATAGATTAGTTGGTAAGAGCGAAAATGAGAATTCAAGCCCTGGAGCAGGAGGTTGAGAAGACCTCAGCTGCCCTAAAACAGGGGGAGAATGTAAATATGCCAACTGATGCTATGGTAAGTGTTGAAACTGAGAAGGAAACAGGTGTAGAAACTGTTAATGGTTTGACATGCATCCTGAATGCATATGATGATGATGATGATGAGGAAAGTGATGAAAGGAAATTGGAAGATGTTGATTATGAAGCAGATTCTTCTGAAATAGGAGAACAAGATTATGATGTGAATGATGAGATTATGAACGTGGAATGAGGAGAATAATGAAGAGAGAAATGTTGAGGAGAGAGGAGATGAAGTTGAAAAGATAAATGTTGAAGAAAATATAGCTACTGATGTCTTGACTGATGTGGCCACTGATACGTTAACTGAAGAACAGAATAATGAAAATGCTGCTGCTGAGGAGCCAATTGCTGAAACTGAACAACATGAAAGCTCCAAGACTATAGAGTATGATGAGGAAATGGATGAGCTAGATAGAGATATTGATAATTTCCCTCCAGAAAAAGAAGAGGAAGAAGTGTAGAAAAGAATGGATAAAGGCAAAGAAAAAGTGACAGAAGAAGAGCCTGTTAAAGCTTATCCTGAGAAAGATATTTTGTTTAAATATGATGCTAAAGCTGCTGCTGCTGCCAGAAGAGAACAGGAAAATATTTTGAGAGAAACAAGGGAGAGGGAAATTTTGGCCCAAACCCTGACTCCAGAGGAGCTGGCAGAGCAGGAAGCACTGATCACTCAGGCCAATATTGCTAAAATGATAAATGAAGATGAGGCTGATCAAGATGTGATTGAAGCTTTGATTAATTTGAAAAGAGATGAGGAAGTAGACAATTCCTTGGCTATGGTGGTCAGCAATTTCCAATCTCAAAGTCAACCAGAAAAGAAGTCAACTGAAACTGATGAACAGACCAATATGGGTACAGAGATGATGGTTGAAGAGGAGATTGGTGAGACTATTGTTTCAATGGCTACCAAGAAATGGGATGATCAAGTGAGAGAAGATATAAGGAAAAACCCAACTGAGAGCTGGCCAGAAAGGGAAAATATGACTGAATCTCATGAAATACTAAAACAAAAGAAAGAAAGACTTTCTAATCTATATGAACAATTTGAAGAGAAAGTCAACAGGTTTGCTAAGACCTATATGAGAAGAAAGAGGGCACCTGAACAGTCTGAACATGAAAGACCTAAGAAGAAAGGAAAATGGGATGAAAAGAACAAGTGTTATGTGGAAACTCCTGATGATGATAATGATACAAGTCCAATCAGGGCAATTCCATTGCAAACACTGCAACCAGGAGAAAAGCTGCATGGTGTTCCTGATTTGCCTATCATAAGTGAACCAAATCCAGATCATCCACCCTCTCATGAGCCCAAAATTGATGCAGTTAATGAATCAACAAAATAGGAGGATGAGTCTGATGAATCTGATGATAATAATGATGATCATGGAAAAGGTGTTGAAGCTGCCAGTGTTATGTCTCCTCAAGTCACAATGACTGAGGAACAA
This sequence comes from Bidens hawaiensis, assembly GCF_021521415.1. NCBI lineage: Eukaryota > Viridiplantae > Streptophyta > Magnoliopsida > Asterales > Asteraceae > Bidens > Bidens hawaiensis. Next base: position 565,902 of record NW_027491521.1, read on the forward strand.
AGGACAAACATTGAGCTGAGTATGTTTGAAGCTAAAAGGAAACATCCTTTGGTTGTAAACTTGAGAAGTTTTGGTATAAGCTTTGAAACTTTGGCTGCTATGAGTGAAGATGAGTTGAAGCAGAGATTAGAAAAAGATAATGATACTGTCAAAAAGCTTATGCAAAAAAAGAATAGAGATTCTCAAAAACACAGAGACTATCTAAGGAGGCATGGGTATTCTGAAAAAGATTTGAGCCACTTCAGTCATGACAAGCTTCAAGATCTCTACAATAGTGAAAGAGAGAAAGTGATAGAAAAATGTGTAAAAGAAAATGAAAAGATTGAAAAAATGGAAACTTTGAAAAATAAGTTTGGAGGAATGTGTGGATACCTGCTGGAGAAAGGGGTAAAACCTGAGATAGTTGAGAACTTATCAAGAGAATCAGTGTTGGACCAGTACAATAAACTTAAAAGAAAAGAAAATTTGAAGAGGTTACAAACTGAGAGCTCATCCAAGCAGTCTGAACCAACTGATGAACCTCAAACAAAAAAAAGAAGAATTCAAACCTTGAGGGAAAAGTTAAAAGAACAAGTCAGACCGGTTGAAACCCCTACTCCACAAGAAGTCAAACCTGAACCTGAAGATGAACCTATTGTTCCCTGGGAGAATGAAGAGATGATCAATATTCTGAGGGGCATAATGATTAATCAAAGGGGAATGGATGAAGCCTCATTTGATGCCTTAGAAAAGGAGGACCTGAGAAACCTTTTCTACATTCAAAAGGCTGATTAGGAAAAAGCTCTATGTGGAAAGTGAGAACCCTAGAAGCTTTGTGGACGGAGTGTTTGTGCCTGCAGGAAAGTCAAACAATACTGGAATACAAAAAATGATAAAAACTCTCTGGAAAGTGGCAGGACACGATATTGATGAACTTATTCACATTCTACCTGAAATGGTAGAGTCAATCTACATAAAAACTTTCAATTTGGGACCTAGAAAACCCATGAAGTCTATTCCTTTCAGGCCGCCAATTTCAAGAAGATATCCAAGAGGTGGGAGAGGTGGAAAAGGAGAATCTAGTAGGAGTGGATCCCAAAGAACAGAAAGACCACAATCAGATGCGGATCTTCCAAGACAACTCTACTATGATTCTGTTACTGAGTCTCTTAAAGTAATTATGGAAAGTAGGCAACTGAGAGACATTGTTGTGAGGAGTGATTTTTATGAATACACTCATGAACAACTGGAAAGGATGGCAGATCTCAATCTGTATGATTACAGATAGAAGCAGGAGGGCTGGAGGACAACAGAATGATCTATCCAAGTACTTAAGAGAAGAAGTTGACAAAGGATTCCCATTCCTAAAAGAAAAGAGAAACTGGAAAACTATCCAATTTCACAGATCTAAGAGAACTGCAAAGTTAAGAAAGATGGACATTGCTGAAAGGAACTACAAGATAAATGTCGGAGATAGAAATCCTTTATCAAACATGAATGCATGCATCAGTCTTCAAAGAAGAATGACACGCCCCAACTACACAGTTCAAAAGAATGGCATCATTACTGAGATTGATTATAAAGAAGATGTTGACCAGTATGTGCTAAGAAACTCTGATGGAAAGGCACTGGGGATAATCAAAACAGATGAAGACTTGACTTATTTGCATGATGAAGATCTTATGGATGTAAGGGATTCGTCATTCCAGAAAGTCATACTCACTACCAAATCCTTGATATTTTTAAGCTAAGAGCTGCATCAGTAATAGTTGACAGAAGACAAGCTACCTACAATGAAAGGAAGAGACAAGACTCATAGAGTAGGCTTTATTTTGTAATGTCTTCGGACAGCTTTTGAATATGTAATTGTTTATGTCATTTGAATATGTAACTTTGATTTTGAATTTGATGTGTATTTTTAATCCTGTGTAAGTAACTATAGATGTGTTTTGGGACAGCTGAGGTGTTCCAATCTAGGGGGAGATTGTTGAGTCAAGATTTGACCCAAAACTGATCAGATTGAAGATTGGAATCTTCTCAACCTCCTCAGTAATGACTAAGTATGGAACCGGGCACACCTTAGACTTCCGAGCAAGCTATTACTTAGCCGGGTACGATATTTTGTCTATCGGGCAGGGTTATCTTCCTGAAGTCTTCTTTAGTGGATATCCGGGCAGGGTTTGCAAATTATTGTATTACCGGGCAAGGTTCACTAGTTTAAGCAAGTCCGGGCAAGGATCACTTTATCAAGCAAGTCTGTTCTTCATAGCCAAGTAAGGTTCACTCCCGAGTAAGCTTTTGGCTAACCAAGCTCATAAAGCCAAGTGATTGGAAGACCGGGCAAGGTATTCATTAATAAGTATGATCCAAGTATGCTTGATGTCTTGATGGAATATCTTAAGAATCATCGGGCAAGGTTCAACCCAAGCAAGGAACAGTGCTACCAAGCACACTTTGCTAATAAGTTATTCTCTAGCAAAGGGTTGAAGGGACCATTGAAGAACAAGGTTGCTCGTAAGGGTTTGTCGGGCAAAGTCTTTCAAAGTCAAGAAGATTGAAGTCTACCTGGTGAGTATTTTACTTGGTAAAATACTCATCAAGTAAAGTCTACTCGGAAACTGATCCCGAGCACACATCTATGTTACCAAGTTATGAAGGATGGAAGAGCACACAATCTACTCGGAAAATGAATATTGTTGCAAAGCCTACCCGAAATACTTGTTTTGCACTTAGGATTATTTCTGAATATGTAATTTGAATATGTTTTAGCATTTAGAGTTTTTAGAAGGAATGACAGCTGTCCAGTGGTGTCAGGCCTATAAAAGGAATAAATAGGGCACACCTAGGACAGCGGCTGAATACGATACTAAGTGAGAACATTTATTGAGAGACAGCCGTTCTTAGGTTAGTACGGACTTAACTTTCCTATCAAGAAACCCTAAATCGATTATCCTTTTGTATGATTAACTTTGTATGAATGGAAATCTTTTGAGTGAATCTTGTGTGTGTTAGTTACCTTTGATTATTGATAGCAACTAGCCTATTTATTATTGATTCCGCCTTTAATAAACAGTAATCTTTCTAAATATAGCAACACGTCATTAACTTCCTTGTCGACACATTTATTTGTGTGAGTTATGACATGATTTGAGTAAAATCCAGCTGAACTCGGGGACCTGACAAGTAGTTAGATTCAGAATTTCTAACTTTGAGGCTTCCAGTTTAGCAGTTAGTTAAGTGATTTCCTTTTTGGCATCTAGGTGGTGACAACTTTTTATACTGAAATCAGACTTAAGTTTAGAAATGTCCTTTTTCTGTGCTTCTATTTTGTCTATGAAAGCTTTTTCATTTTTCTTAAGTTTATAGTTTTCAGATTTTACTCTTTCCATGTCTCTAATCAAGTTATCATTGTGGAGCTTATATAACTCTATCTTATCAACACAATCTAGAGAACATGGTTGAAAACTTACCTATGTAAATGAACTCTGAAATACTAATTGTGAGGGAGCAGATTGATAAAGAGTACTTCCAAATATTGAGATGGGTTGAGGAGTTTCCTGAGTAATTAAAGGAATTAATCTGATTTTTCTGCCATAATTTTTTCAAAAAAAAATATGATCGCCAAAATTCTCAAGAAAGATGTCCCACTCAAAAAAAGCGTCTAGGAAAAAAATTGTTCAAGACAAATTTTTTCGATTTCCCACCAAAAATTCACCGAAAATCACCCGAAAAAAAAATGTTTTCGCCAAAATTTTCAAGAATGAATTCTCGGTTTTAAGGAATATTCAGGAAAATTTTCGTTCAAGAAAATTTTTCCCGCCAAAATGTGTTTTTTTTAACCGAAAATCCTTTTTGACCGAGAACTAATAATGATGACCGAGAAGTTGGAAACCGAGAACCACAGAATTTGGCCGAGAACACTTATTCCTCACCGAGAACACACGTCAGAAGCCGAAAATGATCAATCTTGGCAGAAATCCCTTGTATCTTGGCCGAAAACAATGAGATCAAACCAATAACCCAGAGAAAAAGACCGAGATCTCTTAAAAGATCTTGAGAATGATTTAATTTGGCCGAAAACTACCAAATCAGTTGAAATTTCATAACAAACTTCCAAAAATAAAGGGATTTATATGTTTCCAAAAACAAAACTCAATCTCTAACCAAAACAACCTTTTCTTCTTCTCCGATTATCAAGTCGCCGGAAATATAACCAAGACACCAAAATAAGCAAATCTTGAATCCGTTGATATCATAATAACGAGACTGAATAGGTCAAATGCTCTGATACCAATTGTAAGTCCTGAATCTGGATCACTACAATTATGATATCAATAAACAAGTATTGGTGCAGAAATCCAACACTTTGTGACTCAAGAACACACGCAAACACAAACACGTAACACGGGGATTGCTTCAAAACACACGTATGTCTATTATACGTCCGGTGCTTAAGCACAAATACAACCTCGTCTAGTGAATCACGTAGACGACCAAAGCTAAAAACTGAATGAATGAACAACCATAAACTTTATACATGTTATCTATATATAGGGAATCTAAAACAACCTAGCCCAACAAAGCCCAAGCCCAACCGAAAACCATAGGGATTTCGGTTTACATCATTATAACCATAATGCAATTCTTCAACTCGTCTTCGTTTATGTCACTTTAGTCTTGATCATGTCATGGCCTTTTGATATGCGTCAGTATAACCAAATTATGACCCAACACAGGACTCAGGTGAGTTTCTAGCCCCATTTTCCTTGTTATGTTTTCGGGGCTATGTGCATACTCGATGTGATTAGTTAATACACTTACCTTAACTGGTAAGTGTATGCCTTCTATGATTTTATGTATGAATGAATGCTTGACGGTACGTGAATGATCTTCGGATATTGCGTGTATCGGCAGATAATAGTGTTATATGTTATTGTTTTACGATTGATGTATAAATGATATATGAACGTTATGGAAAAGGTTAAGTGTATGTGGGAAAGAACATAAATTTTAATATAAAGAAGATACTGTATGGTTGTATGAAGGTATGTTTAAAGGGTTGCATACTCTAATAATATATGCGAAGGTTGCAAGGTCGCATACCCTAATAATATATGCGAAGGTTACCGAGTTGCATACCCTAATAATATATGAGAAGGTTACAGGGTTGCAGACCCTAATAATATCTGCGAAGGTTATAGGGAGAAACGCTCTTTAAAACGTAGAGATAATTACATATGTATAAGTAAGCTAAAACAAGAAAGAATGAAAGTAGGAAAGAAAGAAAGTATGTATGTACGAAGGAAAGAAAGGTAACAGGCTAAGTATGTAATATGTGTCTTCGGATACGTATAACTATAAGTATGTGAATGTATTGTATGTTGCCTGATTAACTAGTACTCACTCGGCGTAGCTGACTTTTGGTATGCACGCAGGTTAATAGGCTAATGCAGCTGGCTTGAACGAAGACACATGGCATTGGACTGAAGATATTGGCATCTTGAGAAGAATATTATGATGTTATGTTTGACTATGTTTTATTTTAAAAGACAAATTTGAATGATGTTAAGACAAGTTTTAAAAAGTTATGTAATGAATGGTTCTATGTTATGTAGTCCGCGAAAGTTTTAATTAACTTTGATATTTAAAACTGTGTTTATGAGTAAATCCAACACCAAAGTATGGCACCCGGGAACAGGACCTTACATAATCATAAAGAATGTTTTCTGGTATTTTTTGACTGAATGACATCCACTGAAAAAATTATGTAAACATTAAGGAAGAGTTTTGCAATTTGGTGTTACATAAATCAGGGATAAGTTACTGTTCGATTACATATAAATAAAAAGATCTCATAAGATTTCCGTTTCCACTAATCTTTTTTCTCCCCATTTTTATTTATCTCGTAGTTTTTAGGTAACTCATTAAATAGCATATTTGGTAATTTTACTAGTTCTCATAATTATTGTGATTAGGGGTGGTAAATGAGTTGGGTTGGGTCGAACGGGTCATAGGTTGAAACGGATTATGGTCGAAACACGTTAGGGTCAGAACATGTCAATTAAAAAAGGATTGTTTTGTTTGGGTCAGAACAGGTTAAGGTCGAAACATGGCTAACGAGTTTTGGTTTTTTTTTTTGACGAGGACAATAGAGGAACATTTTAATTTTTTTTTTACTTTTTTTGTTTATTTATTTATATATTGAGTTATTATTTTATTATTTGTTTTTAGGGGTTTTTATTAAGATAAAAATCCCTTCAAAAAATCATAAGTTAAATATAAATTAAAAACAAAAAAAAGTTAAACATAAATAAGATGTTTCATCCGTTGTCCACAAAAATCGATGAAAACGAAACACCAAACTAAAAACCAACCGGACTAATCGAAACCGATAAATCAAGCAAAATGAAACTAAAAAACTGAAATTGAGCATAAACGAAACTGAAAAAACCCAACCAAACGAAACAAAAACTAATCCGAAATAGACCAAAAAGAAACTGAAACTCAACCCGTCTCGTTCGGAAACTCTTTTCAGCTCAAAACCTGGTCGAGCCAAAACCTAACCGAACCCGTTCCAATCGGCCAAAACTTGTCTTGTGTGAAATCGATGCCACTCCAAACCACGTTCCAACCCGAACTTGCAACATTTCTCTAAGGCAATAATCCACATCGACCTATTTATTTAACCTGGTAGACCCAATTGTGACCTAAAATTCACAATGTGGAATTTCAAGTGACTCATTTTGACCATTTTAGTTAAAATATATGACCCAAATCAACTCATATAACTTTCAAAGCAACCCTAACTAACTCATTTGAAATGCTTTGGAACAAGATCGTCACCCCTAATTTTTTAGGGTGCAAACGAGCCAAGCCGAGCCCGAGATCGACTAGGCTCGAGCTCGTCTCGTTTAACTTACACAGAGCTCAAGCTCGAGTTAGGCTCGTTAGTATATTTTCGAGCTCGAGCTCGGCTCGGGCTCGGCTCGTTTACTATTTATCAACTATTTTTCATATAATTTTTATGTTTTTGTATATTTTTTCTATTACAATTTTATGTTTAAAATAATATGTATTGTTTAGTTATTTTTATTTATTTTTCATAAAATTATATATTAATTAAAAATAATTAAACATATATTTTAAAATTTATATTAATGATAGGCTCGTATAGGCTTGCGAGCAAGCACGAGCTCGATAAGTGAAGCTCGGGCTCGTTTATTAAATGAGCTTACTTTTAAGCTCGATCTTGGGCTCGATTAAGCTCGGTTCGATTGAGTTTTTAAACTAATCGACATTGAGTAGCTTGCGAGCTGCTCGGCTCGTTTACAACCCTACTAACGAACCGATTAATATGTAATTTTGTCTTGTTTTTTGGTTAGACATTTCTAACCAGAGTGGTTTTATTTAAAAGTTTGCCTTTCAAAAAAAATTGGGATCTTGTAAAATTAGTTTATTTCACAAATTTAATTATCTCGTAAAAATAATTGTATGTGTTCTTTATATTTATGTGAACACTAGATTTTTAAGTAATCCTTCAATTTTCACGAGATCACCAGATTTTGCATGATCACTTCAGAATCATGTGACCACTCATTATTTTACAGAATCATCTATATTTTCATTTGTTAACTTATTTACATAGTCCCTAAGATCATACACATATAACTCATAAATTTTGTTTGTTAATGTGTAATTGGTTCACTTATAGTTTTGTTATTTCGCAAATTAGATCGTTTAGTAACTTTTAGTCATTATATATATTACAATTTTAAATGTCGGTATGTAACGGTGGTTGTACATTCTGCTTTTTCTTTTGTACTCTTATCTTTTCACTTCATACATTGCTACTTACCCCACATGCTATTGCCACATATGCTAACCACGCGTCCCTACCATCTTGATATTTCATTCCATTAGTGTTACAATGTAAGGCCCCGAACCCGGTGCCATACTTTGGCGTAGTCAGATTCTCTCTTTGAATAGATCAATATATCGTCAATGAACACGATAAATGATTTGTCTAACATCGGCTAACATACCCTATTCATCATGTCCATAAATGCTGCTGGAGCATTCGTTAGACCGAACGACATCACGAGGAACTCGTAGTGTCCTTACCGTGTTCGAAACCCTATCTTAGGGATGTGTGCCTCTTTCACTTTCAGCTGATGATAGCCTGATCTAAGGTCTATTCGTGAGAACCAACTCGAACATTGTAGTTGATCAAATAAATCATCAATCCTTGGCAAAGGATATCTGTTCTTCGTTGTAAGCTTGTTCAATTCACGATAATCTATACACATTCTCATACTTTCATCCTTCTTCTTAACAAACAACACCAGTGCGCCCACGGGGAAACACTCGGCCTTATAAAACCTTTATCGAGGAATTCTTGCAGTTAGGACATCAATTCTTTCATCTCGGACGGTGCCATGCAGTAAGGTGCTTTCGTGATGGGCTGTGCTACTGGTATTAAGTCTATCTGAAACTCTATCTCTCGCTCCGGTGGCAACCTTGAAAGATCCTCAGGGAACACTTCTGGGTAGTCGCGCACAACATAAGCATCTTTCACTTCCTTAGTCTCAGCCATAGCTTTGACAACATAGGCCAGGTAGGCACCACAACCCGCCTTGGCAATCCTTCGGCTTTTATTATTGAAATGACATTAAGCCCTGAACCTTCTTTATCACCATAAACCGTCACCGTACCACCGTCCAATGATTTTAACCTTATTATCCTACTTTTACACAATATCTGAGCCTCAAAATCAGAAAGCCAGTCCATTCCCAGAACCATGTCGAACCCTCCTAAGGTCATAACATACAGGATAACAGTGAACTCACGTCCCTCTAACTCTATCCTACAATCCTTAACCATTCTCATTATCCTAACCGAAGTTTCACTAGTGGTTTCTACTGTAATGTTTCAGGCACACAACAACATTTCATTTTTGCTAACTTACTAAATGGTGTAGCTACGAAACTTCTATTTGCACCTGAATCAAACAACACAGAAGCGGAAATACCGTTTACTAGAAACGTACCTATCACAACATTAGGGATTTGCTTGGCCTGCTCCCGGGTCAGCATGTAGGCCCTGGTTCTTGGCCTCGACTGGTCATTCTCCCCGTTTCCGCCAGCTTCACCATCAGTGCACTCCCTCGCCATGTGGCCCGTCTTACCATATTTGTAACATGCGGGCTATGCATTGCATTCATTAGCATAGCGCCCCACTTTTCCACACTTGTAGCAAGCATTTGAACTAAGCTTGCATTCTCCAGCATGACTCTTGCCACACTTGTAGCAAACGTTCATACCCTTACTCCATTTGCACTCACCCCTGTGTATCTTACCACACGTCTTACATAACTTCTTCTCTCACACCCTATCTAGAGAGGGGCGCTAAATCCTTTCTATGTCGGCTTCTTATGCTTAGGGTTCCACAACTGAGTATCAGGTCGTTTGATAGGAGCGACCTAATTCTTATCTTTCTTCTCTTCCGCCACCACATCATCCGCCGCCAGGTCGTCGTAATCTATTTCTGCGAGTCCCACGGCAAAATCAAAGGTAGCAGGTCCACTAGCCTTAACCAAGACGTGAACCTTCTGTGGAAGTCCCCTGATGTAACACTTGATTCGCTTGGCTTCAGTGTTCACCATGTCAGGCACCAATCTAGACATTCGGTTGAACTCGGTATTATACTCGTGGTGTGCCATCTTACCCGCCTTCAGATTCAAAAACTTCATCTCAGCCCTCTCAACCTCAGCATCAGCACAAAATCGTTTCATCGCCAACTCCTTTAGGTCATCCCACCTCATAGCTCTGATCTCTTCTCGGGTCTTTCTCTGCTCCACAGTATCCCACCAAACACATAGCCTCGTCACCTAATGACTGGGTAGCATAACCCACCGCTTGATCAGGACTGCACTCGCTAATTCGGATAACCATGTCCATAACAGTTATCCACTGGAGAGTAGCGATTGCGTCCCCTAGACCAATCAGCTTTGGCGGGTCACAACCCTTGAATGACTTGTAGTTACAGCCACCTCGACCCCTTCTTCTTTCACCAACCTTCACAGACCTAACCTCACTCGATTCACCTTCCCCATTTTCATCACCCTTCTTGCCACTCTCCCCAACCCTCTCAGCAGTTCTTGCATGGATTCCTGCAAATCTTTTAGGATGCAGGTTCTTCGCTGCATCAGCTACAGCTTGAGCAAAGGCGGCCTGAACAGCAGGATCAAGTTGATACCCCTCATTTTTGCTTGGTCCTCGCAGAGTCTCACTCCTTTCCTCTCTTTCATTAGTAACTGGTTCTACAGAAGCTTCTCGGACAATACGTGGCCTACCACGACGTCCCATACAACCTCCTTGTGCAACAACTTTCCTAGCTCCAGTCATTCGTATTATATAAGGAAACACAAACGTCATCACTTAAGGAACTATTTAGTACAAGGATAGTAAGGCTAACAGGTAATAACAGTGGCCGGCTGTAATTAGCTTATCACGTTACTTTCTATGTCCTATACACTTCCTTTTGTGAGTCTATTTGTGCTGGTTCTACTTCTAAGAGTTAGGCAATCAAACATTTCATATAAATCATACACTCATATCCCTAGAAATTAAGCTAACTTCCTTACACATTCTTACATTACACATGAAATTAATCATATACTTTACCTTTACTTATCTTTCTTGAGTGACACATGGCTTTCTTGAACTGGCATCTTCTTTCTTTTCTTACTTAAGTCTCATTCTCTGTTCGAATTTAAGCATGTAGGATGCTTAATTCTCTCTAACTTATGCTCTAATACCAACTTGTAAGGCCCCGAACCCGGTGCCCTACTTTGGCGTTGGATTTACTCATAAACACAGTTCTAAATATCAGAGTTAATTTAAACTTTCATGGAAAAAATAAAAGTCAACCATTCATTACAAACATTCAATACTTGTCTTTAAAACATAACATAAAGTAGCCTACTAAAACATCATGGCAAATCTTCTTTCGATGCCAGACCCTTCAAATCATGCCATGTGTCCCTCTCTCAAGCTAGCTGCTTCAATTTATTCACCTGGGTGCATACTAAAAGTCAGCTACGCTGAGTGAGTTCTAGTTAATCAGGTAACATACAATACATTCACTTACTTCTACATATGCATCTGAAGATACATATTATCTAACCTGCTTACCTTTCTTTCGTACATACATAAGTATATACCTTCTTCCTTTCTTTCATTCGTTCTTTCTTTCGTACTTTTATATTTAATCTTACGTATACGTTTTGAAGAGCATTACACCCTACTTCCTTGAGTATTAATAGGGCTCGGTCCCCTTTCTTCCTGAGATATTATTAGGGTTTGGTCCCTTCTTCCTCTAGTAGTATTAGGGCTCGGTCCCTTTCTACCTCGGATATTATTAGGGTCCGGTCCCTTCTTCCTCAAGTATTATTAGGGCTCGGTCAATTTCTTTCGTACAACCTTACCATACATTTCTTTTATATTTATTTTTATAAACTTTCATACATCTCTCATTCTTTCATATAACATAAATATATCATTCATGCATCATATACAAAACAATCCCATCTTCTAACATACATATAACATACATATATCATATACAAAACAATCATATCATATACATACATATATCATTCATGCATCATATACAAAACAATCCCATATTCTAACGATCTTTCCTGGCGATACGTGCAATATCCGAAGATCGTTCACTTACCGACAAGAATTCAATCATAACTTCAATAGCTATTACATAAATCATATAAGGCATACACTTACCATTTAAGGTAAGTGTATTAACTAATCACATCGAGTATGCACACAGCCCCGAAAACATAACAAGGAAAGGGGGTTAGAAACTCACCTGTAAGCGATTCGTTTTTGAATTTACGGTTATGCCCTTCTTGATCTGTGCACGACTAACTGTGTATAAACTAACAAGCATCACTTAAGTACTTCTAATCATATTATACTCCTAAGTCATTTCCCGTTTTAAACGTTACCTTTCCTTATTAATTACTTATCTTTAGTTCATATATCATTTCTATCGTTTGCGTAAGTATACGATGTTTATCTTTCGTTTATTTTTGAAAATCACTTTAAGCATATAAGTCCTTATGGGCGTGCAAGTCTCTCCAACGTATAAGTCGTCCCCAGCGTATAACTCATACATATGCGTCCATACATATACACCATACCTATAGGTATACAGCACACATGCATACATACACGCTATATACATATACATGGTATACACATACATATACGGTATACACATACATATGTGCTACATACATATACGGGCACACATACATACCATGCTACATACATATACGGGCATACATATACTTATACAGCCTATCCATATAATACGCTACCCATATTTATACAGACCATTATACTTATGCGTTGCTTGAACTTATACGACGTATATACTTATACGCCGTAACGTTTTGTTCAGCTTTTTGTTTCGCGTTTTTAAGATTTTTCTTCAATTATGGCGCTGTCAACCTCCGTTAACCACCGTGGTTATCGGGGTTTGATCGTTTATGACTTAGGTAGCTTCGGGGTGTCAAGATCTGAGCTAAGGTGGCCCTTAAGCTCGTTTTTGGTTAATTAAACACCCAAATAAAGCTAGATCTAGATCCAAACGGCTCATTCGGCATCACGGGGCTGCGGTGCCGGGTTCTAATATTTTGGGTCAGCTGATATAGAAGATTTTTTACCTTCGGTTGGTCTCGGATCGTTGAATGGAATAAAGTAGAGAGTGTTTGGCTTAAGTGTGTGTTTTTGATGGTGTAGGCTAAGGTGTAAAAAGGATGGAGATGGAAATGATTTGGGTTTAAGGGGTATTTATAATCCCTAAGCCCATGGACCTTATGCCCATATTCATATTAAGTCCATAATTTAATTCTTTATAACAAGCCCACCATCCTATTATCTTTTATATTATTATTATTATTTTACTAACTTAAATTAATTCTTCCGGTGAAGATAATATTTTAATATTATTCCTAGAAATTTAAGATGTTACACGCAAGCTGGGACATCGGACTCCTCTTCACCTTCTCCTTCCTTCAACTAATTTCAATTCATCTGCCAACACATTTTCGTCCCAACGACCATATGAATGAAGTGTGGTCGGCGTTTCGAGAGCAACAAGATCGGGTGGCAATGTTTCATCTACTAGGACGGGCAGAGGTTGTAGATCAAACGTAGATAAGCCATTGGAACCTCTATATTGGCTTGATGACGAGGGTGTTGAGTGGTTAACTAAGCAAGGCGCTGGGGAGGGTTTCTTAGTCACGTTGAACTACCGAATACCAAACCTAGGGTTCTGGCGAAGCACCAATGAACCGAGCAAGGCTTGCATGTCTCAGATCGGTTATTCTCACGCCACCCGCTGAGCTTAGGTGTCGAGTATGTTCCGATTGATTACTGACCGGTTAGGTTGTATTCTAAATTGGAACGACATACGGCGAATGAACTTTTGTATGATTCAACTAATTCAAAATGTTTGTTTATGTAGAAATCCCGTTCTTCGAATAAGGAAATCCAGAGAAGGTAAATTACTTCTCATGATTCCTTCTTATCATAGTTTGACCGAAGTTGAATTTACTTGCACAAATGTGTATTTAGACTTTAGAGTTTAGATTGTGCAATTTTCCTTGATATTTCAATTGATCATTGTGTGCCACTTTGGTAACTAACATTCATGTACTTTTTGTTCACTTCATTTCATAATATAGGTATTCAAGGAAGCGAGTCTACCCAGTAATTTTACATCAACTCATCGCTCTGTGACGTCTCAATCATCCATGATGTATTCAACTCTTTACCAAAATTTCGTTAACTGATTTAAGGAGAACCAAACAAAAGAAATGAAACAAGTACCGACTTGCCGCATTTGTTAAGACATGTTAATATGGAATTGTGATGAAGTTTTACAGGTGTAAGTATTATTATTAAGAACAATAGATAAATCTTTTTTATTAGTCAATTTGACTGTTATTTATTTAAGATTTTCTTGCAACTAAATACAATTTAGGACTTTAAATTGTGGTTGTGATTGAAATTACTAGACCCGATAGACCTGGTATGAATGTAAATATATCATCCTTAGGTTCCATGTTTAAGTTTTTATGCATTTCGAAGTGTTCATACATTTTGTTATGAAAATACAAGCTTTACAATATTATTTAGTACTTGGAGTGAAGACTAACCGAGCTAATATTCCAGTCAAACGTCAAAAAGGAAAATTTTTTATACGGGTTATAGTTGGGTTGACCCGGAACACGAACACCTTAGTATTTTTATTAAAAAAAATTATTATGTCATACATAATGTGATTCACGTTTTAACGTGCCGCATTTAAATATGTAATGTTCCTTTTCTGTATTCGTAAAAAATGAACTTTAAGTTAAGATGTAAGCCTGTAAGGTGCAAAACAGAACCAACGGAATATAACAACACAAGGCACGAATGGTGTCTATAGTGCCAACACAAGGCACGTATGTTGTATATAGTACCAACTTGGATGCCTTCTATATGCAACGAATACGGTACCAACAAGGCCCGCCGTGACGCGACCGGGTACGATTACTAGTTTAAAAATAAAATGGATCTCACAATTCAAATCTCGTAAAAAGTAGACACAACTATAAAGTTAGTCTGTGACGTTTTCCTAAAATAACAAGATTGGGTATTAACGTTTAAAAGCTGCAGGTACGGGTACTAAGGTTTTAATTTTGTAACAATGTAAGGCACTAACTTTAACTTCCGTTAAAAGTTAACGAAATTTGCGTCAACTACTTGTCGTAACGCTTAGGTTTACCAATGTCTAGGCTTCAACGTTCAGATTTTAACAACGCTAAATTTTTATCGACCGAATAAACATCGTTTTATATATTTTATTATATGTTAATCTATTTTTTATATGTTAATTGAACAAATTTATTTTTTCAGTTTTATTAAGGTACCTTTACTAACGTAACTAATACCAACAGAATATGCGCCAACTCGCTGTTGTAACACAATGTCTGGGTTTACCGGCCGAATAAATATTGTATAAGTATGGTAATTTTGTAAATAATACGCTATACGAGCGCCACTATTTTTTAAGTATGTTAATTTGATAAAAATTTGTTTTTTAGGTTTAGTTTAGCGCCGTATAATTTTTAAAATTACCATATTCAAATAATATTCATTCGGCTGGTAAAACTGTGCATTGTGTTGCAGCAGCGAGTTGACGCATATTGAATAGGTATTTGTTATGTTAGTAAAGTTACCTTAATAAAACCCAAAATATAAATTGGTTGAATTAACATATATAAATATTAACACGCAAAAAAATTAAAATATTTATAATGATGTTTATTCGGTCGGTAAAAATTGAGCGTTGTTCAAATCCGAGCGTTGAAGCCTAGGCATTGGAAACCCGAGCGTTACGACGACGAGTTGACGCAAGTTTCGTTAACTTTTAACAGCACCTAATATTATTACAATATTAAAACCCAAATACCCGTACCTATAAGTTTTAAATGTTAGTACCTAATTTGTTACTTTAGAAAAATGTTAGGTACTAGCTTTGTAATTATATTTAAAAAAGTATTTCCCTTTCATGTAAATTAATAATTTGTAAACTCGCAAATTTGTTAACTCCAAACTTTAATAAAAAAATTTTAGTAATTCGTAATGAATTTTAAATCGTAAATTTTGTGAACGTGAAAATTTGGTGAAGTTGTATTGTGCAAAATATACAATCTCTCTTAAAATTGATTTGCTCTCCTAAAGTTATAGCTACTCGTAAAACTCCTAATTTGCTATCAGAAATAGATCATTTATTTTTTAAAAAGTGGGTTCACTTTTCAAATAACTTGAAACATTTATTGAGATAACTCAGTAAATTTTGTTAACTCGCAAATTCGTTAACTCACCAAGAACATATTTTTAGTAAGTCGTAATTATTTTTAAGTACTAAATTTTTTTAACGTGTAAATTTGGTTAAGTTGTATTTTGTAAAAATAGCTAATTCGAAAAAATACGATTCCATAATATTTAATGTCTCTTAAAATTTGAGATGCTCGCAAAAATCTCAATTTGCTTTAGAAAAATAGATAATTTATTTGATCAAAAGTTTTCTAACTTTGAAAATCAAAAATTATAAAGGCTAAATTCTTGTCTTCGTCCATATTTAGTGAGAATAACTTGAACCACTTCGTAAAATTGGTCCATATAATGTAAAAGTAAACTACCATACATTTCCAACGATTTTGCCTGGGCCACATACAAGATTTTATTACATGATCCA
Organism: Bidens hawaiensis; assembly: GCF_021521415.1. NCBI lineage: Eukaryota > Viridiplantae > Streptophyta > Magnoliopsida > Asterales > Asteraceae > Bidens > Bidens hawaiensis. The sequence goes on from NW_027491521.1 coordinate 582,213, forward strand.
GATATAATCACCGGTTAGGGTTTTACTAGCTCTAGATCATCATATTAATAGAGTTTTTGTGTGATTCATTGTTGATTAATAGATGAATTGCCGTTCTATCGATTAGATTCGAAGAAATAAAGCTGCATGTATTATTGGTTGACTGATCAAATTTGACAGCGAAGCGGATGAAGTTGACAGCGAAGTAGCAGCATATGATGTTCTTTCAGACATTGAAGTTGTTGGTGATTTATATCCAGACACAGATGTTGGAAGAACTTCAGTTTGAACATTTTCTAGATAATCAAGCTTGAAGTTGTGTAACAACTTATCTAGGGGCAAATGTAGGAGCAGTTGCTGCTAGCTTTGTGGATTCAATTTTCACTGAAACTACTGATGCTTTTGAAGCTTTAGTCGTTTGAGTCGAAAATACTAATGTTTTGAGCACATCAATAGTTATGATTGAATCCACAGTTGTTAACGGAACTATTGATGGATTAAAATCAATTATTAACTTTTGATAAGTCAACTTAGTGAAAGAAGTTGGTTCGAATCCTTTTAATGCATCAGTTGTTTAAGACCAATTTCCATCTTTATCTGGACGAGCAAGATTTAATGAACAATATTCAGTGAAAACTGATTGAACTTGAGCTGGAAGAACTCCTTCTTTAAGTTCATCAATGCAATTGTAAAGATAATTGGTGAATAATCATGAGGTTGCTTAGTGTGATTATATCGAATTCTAAATTTTACATTGTTATTTGATTGCTTACATATCATTTTGAAACCTTTACTAGATTCAATCCATTTCTTGTTATAACTTGAGTGTTTTCTAACGATTTCTTGCATTCATTGTATTTGCTCAGCATATTTTAATCATAAGCATTCTTATCAGACAAATCATGTTTTAATTTCAAAATCTCTTTATCCTTTTCACTTAATTTGAAATCTAAAACACTCTTTAATTTCGAAACAGCTGATTCAAGTTCTGCAACATATTTTAATAGTTTCATGTTTGCAAATTTTATGTTGGCAAATGCAATGATACACTTATTATAACACAATTTTTGACATACTTTTGGAGTTACTTCGTTAACAGAAGTTACAAGTGCCTTTCACCAACATGAACACTTGCTTGAGTTGTTGTTGGTGTTCTAGCATTTTCTTCCACCGTTAGCATTTTCATGATTTCATCCTTGAAACTATCCTTCGACTCCTTCTCCTCTACAGACTCAACTCATCATATTTTACATCTTCAACATCAATCATCACAAGAGCCAAATCCTTGGAACTCATCTCCTCTAGTAGACTAATCTGGTCTACATACTCTTGAGTGAAAAAAACATGTTGTAGTATTGTCTTGGGTTGAAGATGATGAACGAGGTACATAAATATTTTTAGTCAGAACTTTTGTGTGGATTGGTTGAATAATAGGAGTTTGAACATAATCCGTCTGTTGCATATGTTGAGGAGTTTGCAAATACTAATAATGAGGGGCAATATTTTGCATATTTGAAGTTTGAACAAAGTGAGCTATGGAGTGATTGTTAAAGTTTTTTTTGATGAGAATTTGAGTGTGATGGAGAGTTTAGATAATTTATTAAAGGTTGGACATAATTAGGACTAGGCTGTATCTACGTTATACATTTCCTAGCAAAGCGTCCTAGTTTGTTACATTTGTGGCATGTCACTTTCAACTTTTCAAAACCAAATTTCTCCTATTATGAAATCTTGAAAAGTTTCTTCAAGTTCTCTTATAGCACTTGTGTGAAGTGTTAATGAAGAAGATATTTTCTTTTTAAATTGTAAAAGTGTCAAACTATTGATGAGCTAAAGGTGAAAGCAAAATTTAACCAATTCTTTTGGATCTTCAATAATTTGCCAAGTAGTTGTTTTGTCTTTAGTTCTTTATATCATCAGTTTTACTTGGATGGGTGTTTTGAAAGTGGCACTTTGTCAAAAACCATAATGAAGAATAACTGATTTTTGATCCATCAGTTATTTGATTTCTGGCTATTAGTTCTTTGTTAGGTTTAATAAAATGAACCAATTTTACGAAGTGGTTCAAGTTATTCTCACTAAATAGGGACAAAGACAACAATTTAGCCTTTTTAATTTGATTTGCAAAGTCATGCCACTTTTGAAGAAATAAATTATCTGCTTTCTAAAGCAAATCGGGATTTTGCGAGTATCTATAATTCTAAGAGACATTAAATATTATTAAATCATAAATTTTTTCGAAATAGCTACTTTTACAAAATACAACTTAACAAAATTTACACGTTAACGAAATTTACGATTTAACAATAATTACGAGTTACTAAAAATATGTTCTTGGTGAGTTAACAAATTTGGTTAACAAAACCTGAATTAAAATAAGAGCCCCAAAGCGGATGAAGTTGACAGCAAAGCGACAGCATATGATGTTCTTTCGGACGTTGAAGTTGCTTGTGATTTATATCCAGATACAGCTGTTGGATGAACTTCAGTTTGAACATTGTCAGATAATCAAGCTTGAAGTTGTGTAACAACTTATCTAGGGACAAATGTAGGAGCAGTTTCTGCTAGCTTTGTGGATTCAATTTTCTTTGAAACTACTGATCCTTATTAAGCTTCAGTCGTTTGAGTCAAAAATACTAATGTTTTGAGCACAATAGTTATGATTGAATCCCCAGTTGTTAACGGAACTACTGATAGATTACAATCAATTATTGACTTTTGATAAGTCAACTTAGTGAAAGAAATTAGTTTGAATCCTTTTAATGCATTAGTTGTTTAAGACCAGTTCCCATTTTTATCTTGACGAGCAAGATTTAATGAACAATATTCAGTGAAAACTGATTGAACTTGAGCTGGAATAACTTCTTCTTCAAGTTCATCAATGCAATTGTAAGGATAATTGGTGAATAATCATTTAGTGTGATTATATCGAATTCCAAATTTCACATTGCTATTTGATTGCTTACTCAATATCATTTTGAAACCTTTATTGGGTTCAATCCATTTCTTGTTATAACTTGAGTGTTTTCTAACGATTTCTTGCATTCATTGTATTTGCTCAACATATTTTAATCATAAGCATTCTTATTATATAAATCATGTTTTAATTTCAAAATCTCTTTATCTTTTTCACTTAATTTGAAATCTAAATCACTCTTTAATTTCGAAACAGCTGATTCAAGTTCTGCAACATATTTTAATAGTTTCATGTTTGCTAATTTTATGTTGGCAAATGCAATGATACACTCATTATAACACAATTTTTGACATACTTTTGGAGTTACTTCGTTAACAGAAGTTGCAAGTGCTTTTTCATCAACATGAACACTTGCTTGAGTTGTTGGCGTTCCAGAATTTTCTTCCACCATCAGCATTTTCATGATTTCATCCTTGAAATCATTCTTCAACTCCTTCTCCCCTACAGACTCAACTCATCATATTTTACATCTTCAACATCTATCATCATAAGAGCCAAATCCTTGAAACACATCTCCGCTAGTAGACTACTCTAGTCTACATACCTTTGAATAAAAAAACTTGTTTTAGTATTGTATTGGGTTGAAGATGATGAACGAGGTACATAAATATTTTTAGACAGAACTTGTGTGTGGATTGGTTGAATAATGGGAGTTTGAGCATAATGCATCTGCTGCATATGTTGAGGAGTTTGCAAATACTAATAATGAGGGACAATATTTTGCATATTTGAAGTTTAAACAAAGTGAGCTATGGAGTGATTGTAGAAGTTTTGTTGATGAGAATTTGTGATGGAGAGTTTAGATAATTTATTAAAGGTTGGACATGATTTGGACTAGGCTGCAACTACGTTATGCATTTCCTGGTAAAGTGTCCTAGTTTGTTACATTTATGACATGTCACTTTCGACTTTTCATAACCAATTTTGTCCTATTATGAATTCCTGAAAATTTTCTTCTGGTTCTCTTATAGAACTTGTGTGAAGTGTTATGAGGGGGATATTTTCTTTTTAATTTATAAAAGTGTCAAACTACTGATGAGCTACAGGTGAAAGCAACATTTAACCAATTCTTTTGGATCTTCAATAGTTTGTCAAGCAGTTGGTTTGTCTTTATTTCTTTATACCATCAGTTTTACTTGTATGGATGTTTTGAAAGTAGCACTTTGTCAAAAACCATAATGAAGAATAACTGTTATTTGATCCATCAGTTATTTGGTTTTTGGCTATCAGTTCTTTGTTAGGTTTAATAAAATGGACCGATTTTACAGTTATTCTCACTAAATAGGAACAAAGACAACAATTTAGCCTTTTTAATTTGATTTGCAAAGTCTAGGCCACTTTTGAAGAAATAAATTATGTGCTTTTGAAAGCAAATCGGGATTTTGCGAGTATCTATAATTTTAAGAGACATTAAATATTATGAAATCATAATTTTTTCGAAATAGCTACTTTTACAAAATACAACTTAAGCAAATTTACACGTTAACGAAATTTATGATTTAACAATAATTACGAGTTACTAAAAATATGTTCTTAGTGAGTTAACAAATTTGCAAGTTAACGAAATTTACAGAGTTATTCTCAATAAATGATTTAAGGTATTTGCAAAGTTAGGCTACTTTTTAAGAAATAACTTATAAATTTCCTAATAGCAAGTTGGGAGTTTACGAGTAGCTATAACTTACATGAGCAAATAATTTTTAAAAGACAACTAGAATGTAAGGCCTCGTTACCGGTGCCTTATTTTGGACGTTGGATTTACTCATTAACATAGTTCTAAATATAAGAGTTAATTAAAACTTTCGCGGAATATTAAAAACATTCAAACCAAAACATTACAAAACCATCAATTCTTGTCTTAACGAGCATTCAAATCGTTTAAACATAAAACATTGTCTTTTAAAATAACATAACCTTTTCTTGAGATGCCAATGTCTTCAACTCCATGCCATGTGTTTCCCCTCAAGCGAGCTGCCTCATTCTACTCACCTGCGTGCATACTAAAAATCAGCTACACTGAGTGAGATCTAGTTAATCATACAACATACAATCAGTTCACATACTTGCACACATGCCCGAAAGGTGTACATTATTCATACTTTACTTTACATGCATAACTATCCATACTACTTAAAGAGCCATTCGCCCTATAACATCACATATATTATAAGGGTCTGGTCCCCAACATCGCATATATTATAAGGCTCTAGTCCCTATCCTCACAGATATTATAAGGGTCTGGTCCCTATCCTCACAGATATTATTAGGGTCTAGTCCCTATCCTCACAGATATTATTAGGGTCTTGTCCCTTTATTTCGTGCAATTGTACCATACATGTCTTTACGAGAAATATCTGAAGATCGTTCACGTACTATCAACATAACATACATAAATCATTCATATTATATATCAATCATATCTTTAACTACCACCTGGCGGTACATGCAATATCCGAAGATCGTACACGCACCGTCAAGCAATCATCATACATGAATCATACAAGGCATACACTTACCACTTAAGGTAAGTGTATTAACTATCATATCGAGTATGCACACAGCCCCGAAAAATAACAAGGAAGTGGGGCTAGTGTCACACCCTCAAAATCCACTAACGGAGTTTTACCGCCAGTGGGAGTGAACTAACAGGATCGGAATCATTAGTTATAATCAAACCATAAAAACGTTTAAATGAAAATAAGTGCGGAAGCGTAAAACCAAAAGACAAGAGTTGCGTCACGCAGGACGACTTAAAATCCATTGACAACAGTTTAAAATCAGTTTGCATAAACAAAAGCGTTTCAAGCAATGCATGATCCTATACCGCGCGCCCGCCTCGGCTACCTGAGAATAACATACTAAAAGTGTCAACACGAGGTTGGTGAGTTCACAAGTTTATATAAAATAAAGCGTTTTGCGTTCAGCGTTCAGCGTTTAGCGTTTTGCGTTTTGCGTTATCAGATAGTGTTAAATCAATTATATATCTATAGGTAGCTAGCCTATACAACAAGTATTACTAAGTGTTCGACACCGAAGCTGACTGTTTATCAAGTGCCTTGCCACCAGGTCATCCAGACCATGGTAATGTGTTAGCCAAAATTACACCCGCTCGACCTCCAGTCGAGTTTAGCGTTGGGTGGGGTTTGTCAAACCCAGTAGTACTACTCAACAGTGACTCGCTATTATCCAAATATTAACCGTTTCGATGTGTAGGACTTCAATTGTTTCGTTTGCCACTTAGCCTTTACAAGTGATATATAATTTACTAACAAAATCTTAAATGAGTTTTTCGGAGTATGTTATCTCCCCCAAGTGAAAAGCGTTTAAAACAGTTTAAAGGGGTAACTGAAACTCACTGTTTGCGAAGAATTCTCAAAAATAAATCACCAAGTGATGCGCGTCACAGAAAACTCTCTCTAGCGTTCTAAAACAACAAAGAGATTTTCTAAGTGTCGGAACTATTATCGAGTCTCTAGACTCGGCACATAACACCTATGCACAAATTACGTTTCGTGTTTCGTTTGTGAATCGTGTGTGACTTAACAAGTACATTTGTGATTCGATACATGTGTGAACAATTATTTACGTGTCATGTATTAATAATGTATATCACTAGAAACTATTCCCCACAGGGGCAATTTGGTCAAAATACCACACTTATTTAGCAAGTATTCCCCGCAGGGGCAATTTGGTCAAAACATAACAATTAACTAGCAATTATCATGTTTCATGCATTTTCTCAAAAATTCAGCAGCTAGTTTCACCGAGACAGAAATTCTACTTGAAAGATTGTACTATTCCACCGATCATAGCATCTCAATTAATTTACCAAAAATCATCACAAAAGAATACATGAATTAGGTTTCCAGAACATATTTTATTTTATTTTTATTCCACATAGGTTTCTCACAATGATCAAAACATTACAGCAAACTCATAACAGTCAAATTCATGCGCAACAGAATGTCATTTGAAATTACTGTTAAATGAAAAATCCAACAGATGCAAGACCAATTGGGTTAGGTTCTTAACTCAACAAGTTAACTTCCAGAAGTGGAACCAACCCATTTGGTCTTGTAGTTCATGAGATATAATATTTACAAGACAACCTAACAGCAGGTCTCACAATTCAGATTTGCACAACGATTTTGTAAAATCATAAAAGTTAACTTTTACACGTTCAAAAATTGCAAATTCATATTCTTTAGAAACTAGACTCAACCTAGTTTACTGTAGTATCATTATCTCGACCAATTTTCACATTCACACCCCGTTACAGTCAATTGAACATCAATAACACAATCTGTCCAGAAACTGTTTGCATCCAAACTCAACATATTAACTATCTATGGACCATAATCCGTTCATATGACCTTATAGACACCATAATCATTATCCATGCACATCAAATACACATTACATCCATGATTAGGGTTTTACTTGAACTCAAAATCAAGAAACAAACGATTAACATGCAATAACACCAATACTAGCTATCAATTCAACAATCATTACATCTTTCAATCAAAACAAGACACATGAACACAATCACATATAAAAATCGGACCTAGGGTTTATAATTAACCCATTAAAATCGAAATTAAGCATAGAGGATGCATAGGATAGTTGTTTATACCTTCCTAGCACCTTAATCTTCAATCAAACTTGAACAATCTTGATTGTATGTATGTGTGTGTAGGTCGACGGCTGCCAAGGGAGTGAGAGGGAGGGCCGATCGGTTTGGGAGAGAAAGAGAGAAGAGAGTTTAGGGTTTAGGTTAATATTAATAATAATAATATATTACACTTAAGTCCCTCAACTTTCAAATGCTACTTTTCTAGCTTATTTAACTTAGTTTGCAAATTGAGTTAACGTTATATAACATGTTATCACATAACACATAAGCCTAACACATAATTATCATATAATTATTGTTTTGACGTTTTTCGTTTATTCACCAATTGTTTGCGTCAACTCGTTTGCGTTTCGGTGCAATTCCCGAAAGACTACACATGTAGTAATTGTTCAAACGTTATTTAAACCCTAGTTTAAATGTAATGAGGTGTGCGTTATAGATTCAATGATCTTTAAGTTTGAATTGACGGAGTTGAGTTAACGGAGTTAACCTGAAATTGGCGAATGTCACATCATTCCCATGTTAAAGAATTTTCGTCCCGAAAATTTGAGTCAAGTCGTGATGAGTGTCTGAAAAAGTAAGAAAAATTTCAATTTGTCATATCATCCCCTAGTAGAAAGAAATTTCGTCCCAAAATTTAATTCATATCTCCAGTGATTTCTGACGGTTTGTCGGGTTTCGCGGTTTTCTGTGTTTGGTCAGCCCTTCAAAAAGGTGAGGATACTTTTTCATCATTTGATCCTCGCGTTCCCACGTGAACTCCGGTCCACGTCTCGAGTTCCAACGAACCTTAACAATTGGAATTTTACTGTGCTTGAGTGTTTTGGTTTCCCAATCCAAAACTTCGACTGGTTCTTCAATGAAGCGTAATTATTCATCAACTTGCAGTTCATCCAAAGGGACTACTTGGGTTTCATCAGATAGGCATTTCTTCAAATTGGATACGTGGAATACATTGTGTACGCCACTGAGTTCCGTTGGTAGGTCCAGTCGGTACGCCACCGGACCAATGCGCTCAGTTATTCGATAAGGGCCAACGTATCGTGGGTTGAGTTTGTTTCGCTTCCCAAAGCGAACCACACATTTCCAAGGTAAGACTTTGAGTAATACTTGGTCGTTCACTTGAAATTCGAGAGGTTTTCGGCGCTTGTCAGCGTAACTCTTTTGACGATCTCGTGCTGCCGCCATGCGGTTTCGGATTTGAACAATCTTTTCAGAGGTTTCGAGTACCAATTCTGGACCAGTGATTTGGCTGTCACCCACCTCTGCCCAGCAGAGAGGTGATCGACACTTCCGTCCGTACAGCGCTTCAAACGGCGCTGCTTTAATACTTGCGTGGTAGCTGTTATTATACGAGAATTCTACCAAAGGTAAGTGGGGTTCCCAACTTCTTCCGAAATCCAACACACATGCACGCAACATGTCCTCTAAGGTCTGAATAGTTCGTTCACTTTGCCCATCCGTCTGAGGATGGTATGCTGTGCTCATATCAAGACGGGTGCCTAGTGCGCTTTGTAGTGACTTCCAAAAGTGCGAAGTGAAACGAGAATCTCGATCAGAAATAATTGAGACAGGCACTCCGTGTCTAGACACTACTTCCTTCATGTAGACGCGAGTCAGTCTTTCCATTTTGTTTGATTCCTTAATCGCTAAAAAGTGCGCAGACTTAGTCAACCGGTCAACGATCACCCAGATGGTATCGCATCCCGTCGGTGTTTTAGGTAATCCGTGATAAAATCCATTGAAATGTGTTCCCATTTCCACATTGGAAGTTCCGGTTGCTGTAGCAGACCAGATGGTTTCTGGTATTCTATTTTGACTCTGGCACAAGTCAAGCATTTGCTCACGTAGGTGGCAATGTCGGCTTTCATGTTCGGCCACCAGTAAAGTGCCTTTAAGTCATGGTACATTTTATCTGAGCCGGGGTGGATAGAATATCGGGACTTGTGAGCTTCGTCCATCACTAGAGTTCTCAACTCTTCGTGTCGTGGAACCCAAATCCGGTTCTCAAAATATCGGACCCCGTCCGATTTGGTTTTTCAAGTTGCTTGTTCATGCCCCGCATGAGTTCTGATGGAAAATTATCATCTTTCAAAGCTTCGAGTTGCGCCTCGCGAATCTGATCGGGTAAGTTGGCATGAATCGTGAGTTGCAATGCTCGCACCCGCCTGGGTTTATCGGTTTCTTTTCTGCTGAGAGCGTCGGCCACTACATTGGCCTTGCCAGGGTGGTACTTGATGGCACAATCATAATCCTTAAGCAGCTCGACCCAACGACGCTGTCGCATGTTCAGCTCCTTCTGATCGTAGATATGTTGGAGACTCTTGTGGTCGGTGTAAATGGTAAACTTGGTACCGTACAAGTAATGCCTCCATATCTTAAGGGCAAACACCACAGCTCCAAGTTCCAAGTCATGGGTCGTGTAGTTTTTCTCGTGAATCCGTAGTTGTCGAGAGGCATAGGCTATAACCTTCTCGAGTTGCATCAGCACACAACCGAGACCTTGTATCGATGCGTCACAATGTACCTCGAAATTCTCTGTTCCTTCGGGGAGGGCTAAAATAGGGCGCTACAGAGTTTGGTTTTCAACAGTTGAAAAGCGGATTCTTGCGCGTCACCCCAATTGTACTTAGTACCCTTGTGAGACAAAGCGGTGAGGGGTTGAGCAATCTTTGAAAATCCCTCGATAAAACGCCGGTAGTAGCCGGCCAGTCCTAGGAATTGCCGCACCTCAGTCGGAGTCTTAGGTGCTTCCCAGTTTTTGATGGCCTCTACCTTACCGGGATCGACATGGATACCATTCTCGTTAATCACATGTCCTAAGAAGTGAACCTCGCGAAGCCAAAATTCGCATTTCGAGAGTTTAGCGTATAGTTGTTCCTTCTTCAACAATTCCAAAATTAATCTCAAGTGTTCTTCGTGGTCAGCCTTGTCCTTGGAGTAAACGAGAATATCATCAATAAACACAATCACAAACTTGTCGAGGTACGCCTTGCACACTCGATTCATAAGATCCATAAATACGGCTGGTGCGTTGGTTAAGCCGAAAGGCATAACCGAAAACTCGTAGTGACCATACCGTGTTCTGAAAGCCGTCTTTGAGATATCTTCTTCGCGCACTCTTAATTGATGGTAACCAGATCGCAGATCGATCTTCGAGTAGTAACTCGATCCTTGGAGCTGGTCAAACAGATCATCAATTCGGGGTAAAGTATAACGGTTCTTGACCGTCACCTTGTTCAACTCCCGGTAGTCGATGCACATGCGGAAAGTCCCGTCCTTCTTTCAGACAAATAAGACAGGGGCTCCCCATGGCGATGAGCTAGGTCGGATAAAACCCTTATCCAACAAATCTTGCAGCTGAGTAGACAGTTCCTGAAGCTCCGCCGGTGCGAGCCGATACAGGGCTCGTGCTATGGGTGCTGCACCGGGTGTCAACTCTATTTGGAATTCGACTTGTCGTATAGGAGGGAGTCCAGGCAAATCCTCCGGGAAAACTTCCGGAAAATCTCGCACAATCGTATATCTTCAATTCGCTTCTCCTCCGCGGGTTTCTCAACAATCTGCGCCAAAATTGCCAGATGACCCTTTCGTAGATACTTTTGCGCCTTCATGAGGGTGATGACGCTGGTAGTCATGCCGCTTCTCTCGCCCCGGATCGAAATGATCTCGCCGGAAGGGGTAGAAATGTGGACTATCTTGTCATGACATATAATCTCCGCTCGGTTATCGGATAACCAGTCCATGCCGACAACGACATCGAAACTACCAAGCGTAAAAAGTATAAGGTCGATATCAAAAATATGACCTGACAGTTTCAACTTACATCCCGCAAGTACATGAGTCGTTACTATAGTCTTACCGTCAGCTAATTCAACAGGAAACTTAGCATCTAACGGGGTTGGAGTTAAGTCTAAGAGTTGACTAAAGGCTTTTGATACAAAACACCTATCAGCTCCGGTGTCAAACAAAACAGAAGCAAAACAGTCGTTCACAGGAAACTTACCAGTCACCACGTACGGATCATTGCGGGCTTGGCCCGACCCGATGACAAAAGCTCTTCCTTTACCATTGCTTCCACCACCACTGCCACTTCCATTACTTCCATTGTTCTCGTTTTGTTTCAGTTTGGGGCAATCTTTCCTGAAATGACCCTCTTGACCACATTCGAAACATCCCTTAGTCGTCATAGGTGGTTTAGGAGCACGCTTTGCCGCCAGGTCTCCTCTACATTCCTTTGCCTGGTGACCCATCTTTCCGCATCTCAGACACTTGACACGGTCACACGGCCCAGCATGATGATAGTTGCACCTGTTGCACTTCGGATATTTCCCAGCATAGCCGCTCGAACCCTGCCCGCCACCGTTGTTATTGTGACTCTGATTGTTGAAGCCCCGAGTGAGTTCGGGCTTACAGTAGTGTTGTTGTTGTTGTCAATGCTCGGGTGGTCACGGGCTTTAGGGGCTGAACCTCTAGGTGGTAGCGAACCTTGGGTCACTGCTTGATCCGTCAGTTTGTGAGCTAACCGGATCGCTTGTTGAATCGTGGCTGGTCTGGAAGACATCACCATGCCCTGAATTTGCGGTGCTAACCCATCAATATACATTTCAATCCTCTTACTCGGCGGGTCCACCATCCGTGGACACATCACAGCTAACTCGTGAGAACGGGTGGTGTAGGCTTCGATTTCTGAACCCACCATCTTCAATGACCAAAACTCGGATTCCAACTTTGCAATCTCCTCTCTCGGACAGTACTCTTCTCGCATCATATTTTTGAACTCCTCCCAGTTCATAGCGTTAGCCATTTCCAATCCAAGGATCTGCACGTTTGAATTCCACCAAGTGAGGGCAGAATCTTCAAGTGTTCCCGCAGCAAATTTGACCCTACTGGCAGGGGGACAATTACACATCTCAAATGCCGATTCGACCTTCTCAGCCCAACACAGGAAGCCTATAGCTCCCTCAGTGCCCTTAAACGAACTGGGCTTGCAGTCAAGGTAATTCTTGAAGGTGCACGTTCCAATTGGACCTCCAACTTTGTTCTGAACATGGGCGGCTAGAGCGGCCGCCGCATGGTCGTTTAGCAGAGTTTGGAGTTCTGCTGCAGTCAAGTTGATGTTACCACGTCCGTGTCCAGCGTTTCTTCCTGCCATTTCCTAGAATCACAGCATAAAATGTTAACCATGAATTTTTCTTTCATATGCAACACGCCATACATGTAATAAAAAGATAGGTAAGAAAGAAATAAGAAACAATATCACATCACAACCATATATTAATCCAAATAATAATTCATGATTAAAACCATTGTATTCGCTACAAAGTATTTAAAACCAATCCTTAAAATCATAGAAAATAATAGTTTGGATGGAGACAACCCCTCCATCTAGGTGTTATCATCCCTAGATGTCATCGTCTGAGGACACCTCTGAGTGTGCCTCCTCCTCAGCCGGTTCCTCCCCCGATTCCTCTTCGGGTTCCTCCTCGGGATCTTCCTCGGGATCCTCCTCAGGCTCCTCTTCGGGATCTTCTTCGGGTTCCTCTTCAGGCTCTGCCTCAGGCTCTGCCTCGGGTTCGGCTTCGTTCGGAGCAATTTGCATTTGTAAGACATCGCAACACTCTAAAGCTATCTCGGTTCGAGTCCTTGCTAATTGGAGTTGTTCTTGCAAGTCTATCATCTCGGCTTGCATCTTTCTCATAATCTTCATCTGTTGATCACTAGCCTCTTGCATTTCCTTCATGGCCGCTGTCATGCGAGAAATTTCCTCCTTAGTCTTGGTTCCATCTTTTAACAGTCCGGAAACGTTAGCTCTCGTATAGCGCATGTAACCCACGTCACGCTCCAAACAAGAAACAACAGCTGCGAGCACACGCTCTACAGGTTCGGTTATGGGTGGTAGGGTGTTGGGGTAAGCAGGATGGTTCGGGTGAGGTATCGGGGGAACTTGTTCGCGATAGACCATACGCCTAATCATATTAGGGTACCAATCCCAGCTAACTTCGTTTTCGTACATGCCTCCGGATAAGCGATACCTCTTCGATGCAGGAGCTTCGAGTTCCGGGACTACACGGGGTGGCGATAAGGTAGGTAGCTGCGGCTCCTTCCCATGAGCATGAGTCATCTGATCGGATGATGATGATGGTGGCGTCGACATCCCTACAGGTAAGCCGTGTATGGCGCGTATGAGTGAAAGAGGTAAAGAGATAAGATAACAAAGACTACACAAACTTATGCAGTGCGTATCATTATAACTAATGGGTTGTCACGGTTATAGTCTAGTATGCATGCAGCTTCTAGTTCGCTATAACCAATGGCTCTGATACCAATCTGTCACACACTCAAAATCCACTAACGGAGTTTTACCGCCAGAGGGAGTGAACTAACAGGATCGGAATCATTAGTTATAATCAAAAAATAAAAACGTTTAAATGAAAATAAGTGCAGAGGCGTAAATACCAAAAGACAAGAGTTGCGTCACGCAGGACGACTTAAAATCCATTGACAACAGTTTAAAATCAGTTTGCATAAACAAAAGCGTTTCAAGCAATGCATGATCCTATACCGCGCGCCCGCCTCGGCTACCTGAGAATAACATACTAAAAGTGTCAACACGAGGTTGGTGAGTTCACAAGTTTATATAAAATAAAGCATTTTGCGTTCAGCGTTCAGCGTTTAGCATTTTGCGTTTAGCGTTTTGCGTTATCAGATAGTGTTAAATCAATTATATATCGATAGGTAGCTAGCCTATACAACAAGTATTACTAAGTGTTCGACACCAAAGCTGACTGTTTATCAAGTGCCTTGCCACCAGGTCATCCAGACCATGGTAATGTGTTAGCCAAAATTACACCCGCTCGACCTCCAGTCGAGTTTAGCGTTGGGTGGGGTTTGTCAAACCCAGTAGTACTACTCAACAGTGACTCGCTATTATCCAAATATTAACCGGTTCGATGTGTAGGACTTCAATTGTTTCGTTTACCACTTAGCCTTTACAAGTGATATATAATTTACTAACAAAATCTTAAATGCGTTTTTCGGAGTATGTTATCTCCCCCAAGTGAAAAGCGTTTAAAACAGTTTAAAGGGGTAAGTGAAACTCACTGTTTGCAAAGAATTCCCAAAAATAAATCACCAAGTGATGCGCGTCACAGAAAACTCTCTCTAGCGTTCTAAAACAACAAAGAGATTTTCTAAGTGTCGGAACTTTTATCGAGTCTCTAGACTCGGCACATAACACCTATGCACAAATTACGTTTCGTGTTTCGTTTGTGAATCGTGTGTGACTTAACAAGTACATTTGTGATTCGATACACGTGTGAACAATTATTTACGTGTCATGTATTAATAATGTATATCACTAGCAACTATTCCCCGCAGGGGCAATTTGGTCAAAACATAACAATTAACTAGCAATTATCATGTTTCATGCATTTTCTCAAAAATTCAGCAGCTAGTTTCACCGAGACAGAAATTCTACTTGAAAGATTGTACTATTCCACCGATCATAGCATCTCAATTAATTTACCAAAAATCATCACAAAAGAATACATGAATTAGGTTTCCAGAAAATATTTTATTTTATTTTTATTCCACATAGGTTTCTCACAATGATCAAAACATTACAGAAAACTCATAACAGTCAAATTCATGCGCAACAGAATTTCATTTGAAATTCCTGTTAAATAAAAAATCCAACGGATGCAAGACCAATTGGGTTAGGTTCTTAACTCAACAAGTTAACTTCCAGAAGTGGAACCAACCCATTTGGTCTTGTAGTTCATGAGATATAATATTTACAAGACAACCTAACAGCAGGTCCCACAATTCAGATTTGCACAACGATTTTGTAAAATCATAAAAGTTAGCTTTTACATGTTCAAAAATTGCAAATTCATATTATTTAGAAACTAGACTCAACCTAGTTTACTTTAGTATCAATTATCTCGACCAATTTTTACATTCACACCCCGTTACAGTCAATTGAACATCAATAACACAATCTGTCCAGAAACTGTTTGCATCCAAACTCAACATATTAACTATCTATGGACCATAATCCATTCATATGACCTTATAGACACCATAATCATTATCCATGCACATCAAATACACATTACATCCATGATTAGGGTTTTACTTGAACTCAAAATCAAGAAACAAACGATTAACATGCAATAACACCAATACTAGCTATCAATTCAACAATCATTACATCTTTCAATCAAAACAAGACACATGAACACAATCACATATAAAAATTGGACCTAGGGTTTATAATTAACCCATTAAAATCGAAATTAAGCATAGAGGATGCATAGGATAGTTGTTTATACCTTCCTAGCACCTTAATCTTCAATCAAACTTGAACAATCTTGATTGTATGTATGTGTGTGTAGGTCGACGGCTGCCAAGGGAGTGAGAGGGAGGGCCGATCGGTTTGGGAGAGAAAGAGAGAAGAGAGTTTAGGGTTTAGGTTAATATTAATAATAATAATATATTACACTTAAGTCCCTCAACTTTCAAATGCTACTTTTCTAGCTTATTTAACTTAGTTTGCAAATTGAGTTAACGTTATATAACATGTTATCACATAACACATAAGCCTAACACATAATTATCATATAATTATTGTTTTGACGTTTTTCGTTTATTCACCAATTGTTTGCGTCAACTCGTTTGCGTTTCGGTGCAATTCCCGAAAGACTACACACGTAGTAATTGTTCAAGCGTCATTTAAACCCTAGTTTAAATGTAATGAGGTGTGCGTTATAGATTCAATGATCTTTAAGTTTGAATTGACGGAGTTGAGTTAACGGAGTTAACCTGAAATTGACGAATATCACAGCTAGAGACTCACCTGAACGCGATTACGTTCACCGTTTATGGTTATACCTGTCTTGAGCTGTGCACTACTAACTGTATAACAATTACACGTATCAATTAAGTATCACTATCTACGTCGCGTTTCTAGTCTAATTTTAACCCTCAACGAACAGGGGTCCGGGGGCAGCGCCCCTGGCAACGGGGTTCCGCCCCTAGCGGGGTCCAAGGAGCAGAGCCCCTGGCTGGGGTTAAGCTGTCTTAACACATTTTCCATTAGGATTTCGTGATAATATTTTATTTGTCACACCCCGACTTAGGGCCTAGGCGTGTGACCACAAGTTGGTACCTATTTTGTAAATATATCATAGTATTGGGAAATTTTTAGCGGAAGACTTTAGGTTTGAATATAATATTAATTTACATTGAAAATTTACTCGGGAATTAAACACCCGAGTATTAGTTTACAAAATATATGTTTCGTATTTCAAGGACTTTTAGTTATCAAAAGCGGAGCCATCTTGTACGCTCTTCTATCTTCATTAAGACTCCAATCCTTGTTAATGCTACTTATGTTTAATTACCTGCAATGGATTGGAAAAATACGTCAGCTATATGCTGGTGAACATGTATGACTCAATAAAACATTTTGAATGACGATTACAATACAAACATAGTTTTTTTGACAACCTCAGCGGAAGTATTACTACTTCCGGTATATGTACCACTGCCCTACACACATAACGGTATTTTCCGAGCCAAACGTCCCTGAACAGAGAACTGGTCATGACCGTTGCAGCCCGCGGCCTCTTTGCCTTTGATTGTTTGATTGGGCTTTAACAGTTTTGTTTGGATCCAGACACATGCGTATTCGGTCTGAGTTGATTTTATTCTCTACTTTGTATTCTAACGTTTTAGAGATTTCATGATCTCATGTCGACATTGATTGACTAGTTAAGACAAACACCCGTTCGTCTCATTGAGTATAAATATGTTTGACTGATTGATAAGGTTAACGTATTCACGTTATATAAGGTTTGAACGTATTCACCAGTACCGTAGGTGTTGAAAACATTGACCGATTGATTGATTGCGAATGATACTTAACCTATACATAAATAGGTTTGTATAAATACTTGACTGATGTTTTGATTAAGCTATGATTGCTTAAGCTTAACCTTGAAATCGTTTATCTTTGATTGTGATTGAAAACACTTAGTTTTTATGTGAGGTTTGATGTAGCATGCTTTGGCTTAATAGGTTCTAACATGTTGGTAAGTTTCTCCAGGTAAGTAAACGGGTCTCTCGGTTGATTGGGATTTGTACGAATTACTTTTCCTTAGGCAAGAAACTTACTACTAATGATATCAGCC